>NC_087166.1:15525000-15770000 GCF_035594125.1 Scylla paramamosain
CCAATAAATTCAGAGTTCTTCCTCATTATGCTAAAGTACTTTAACACAGTTGCAATAAAAGTTTTAAAGTTTATCAAATGAAAAGTACACTGCTGTCAAAAAGTACTTCTTCAAAACTTTTATATCCCTTTTGAGAAACACCAACACTGTATCACCATATATGTAGGATTTCCTGGGGCCCCCCTAAAATTGATTTCAGCACCCTCTACAGGTGTTAACACCCAGGGTTAAGCACCCTCTACAGGTACTAATACCCAAGATTAAGAAACAATGTTCTAGCAAGTGATGATGACACACTACAAACCCTTCATGCAAAGGCCACTAAGCAGATAATAGCATTGGCATACCAGGTCAGGCAGTAATGGAGAATGACTCAGTGAGACATATTAAACCTATATTACAAAGTTAATAAACAACTAACTTAAACAGTTGAATTTGATATCTGTTCTCCATTTGAAGTGAGACAATCACAATTTGGAAGAAAAAAAAACTGGGGCATTTTACAACAAGCAGGACTGTCCCATCTAAAAATGGGACTGCGATCCCCTTAGTCAAGAAAGATACAGTGACCCCCATTATGTTAGGTTTGGTTAGACTGGGTTTAGTTAGATTAGGCTCGGTTTAGATTATGTTTGATTAGTTTAACCCTTTCACTGTGACACAAAACAATTAGCAGCACCAAAAGCAATTCGTGAAGTCTTTATAAGCATCTACAAGAGTTAGCAGTGAAAAAGAATACATTTTGCAATATCTTCCCACTTCAAAGATTGGATGTGGCTGTAGAACACATAAAGATGTCTCAGAGTGATTGGTAATTAGGGATAGGTGTACCAAGTGGCAGTCAAAAAGCTAAGTTAGGTTAATTAAACATGGTATGGTTATTATAATAATAAAAGAAGGATGAGGGAGGTGCAGCTACCACTGTTAGGTTAGGGTTGATTTAGTTTGGTTAGCTTTGGTTTTTTAATACCTAATAGCACTCTGGTACAAGGTAATTTGAACAGTCCATAGTAAGGGTTGAATGCAAGTGGTTCTCAGTAACAGACAAAAATAATGGTAGATTTTGGCATATTTTGTATTAATTGGTTGTTCATTTTCATTGCAAATTATTAATTTCTGATGTGGGGATGGTGGAAGCAATAGTTATATTACCATGTAATGTAGTATCTGTAAGAGTGAAAATATTTTTTCTATGGTTGATTTTGCAGTAAAAATGTACAACTACTGCTGCCATCCTTTTCACATAAAAACTTTTCCTAGCTTCAACAAACTTGGGGGACTTGTCAGGGAAGTGAAATTTTTGGGCAGGGAAGCCAAATTACTGAAAAAAATGGGCACAAAAAAATATTGGGAATATACCCCAAAATTTAGGGATATTTTTCTGGATATAATGCATATAATGCATCATCCAGCTTATACAAGAGCTGGCACACCAGTGGAGTGTGACTTCCCTGTCTTTGCTTGTGGTAGTTGAGTTCAGGAAGCCCACCAGATAAGAAGCCTAATCTAACCTAAGCTAACCTAACCAAATGCTGACTGGCCACTGAAATCACCATGGATAAATATGGTATGGGTATTATTTTAGGAGAGGACCATAATGCTCTACACATTTATGAGTATTGTTTTTGATTACTTTTATGGATACTGAGAAACTTATTTGGTTGAAGTTTTTGCCTCATATTACTAGTTTACATGATGCAGGGAATTTTAGTTAAGTGATGTGTGTAGGTTAGGTCACGTTAGGTTAGGTTAGATCAAGTTAGATCAGGTTAGGTTAGGCTGTATTAGATAAGGTTAAGTTTGATAAGTTTAGGTTAGGTTAGGTCAGGTCTGGTTAGTTTTGCCTTTTTTTTAAGCAATCATCTCCATTCAAGTACCCTATAATGACCATTTTTGTGTTCCCTGCCCATAAATCCTGCTTCCCAACAAGTCCCCAACATCGTAGGGGATGAGGCAAAATGAAGTATTTCTGACGTGTTTTATGCTCAAAATCGTCTAAAAACATTAAAAACATTACAAATATATCATAGTTTTGTACTCGAAATGCAGTTTGGTCCAATACTAAAAGTTTACCATGGTATATATCTTATTTATATTTAAAAAAAATTAGAGAGATCAGTCGGGAGCAACTATTCAGCAAACTAACCGATTTTGGCACGTTTTGAATTAATCACAAATCATCACTTTACGAGGTGGGTTCTAATCTGCGGTGACCGGATTCACTCATGATACTCTCAAATCCACCAGAAAAGAAAAAAAAATAATAATAATTCGTCCACCATTATGAGACGGGTGTTTTCCTCAATATTTACCAAGTTGCCCCGTGAAGTCACAGAGAGTGAGGTCACGATGATGAGAAGTCAAGTAACCTGCCTGACACGTTCACTTCAACTGCGTGTTTTCCTCGATCTCAAGTCCTCTGATCTGCTGACAACCTCATTACCAAATCTCACCACTGATACATTTCCAGATCAAACCACGTAAAAGATTAATGGGAAATGCTACAGTAGTAATGACTATTGACTACGACTGTTAAGAGATCATATAATCTTCAGATGCAAAATGATCCAAGACTAGAAGACTGGAGTTTCGTGAAATGATACTTGCCTTCAGTTACAAAGATTTGGGAGGGATTTCCGTATTAAACGTTCATTCTTTTTCTGCACAGCGATCGTGGGTAATTACACAACACACCATGCCACTTGCCTAGCCTCAATGTATACGTCGCTTACACAACAATCACACTTTCATTATAGAATATGGCTGGCATTCAGAGGGTAACTACTTTGTTTTTGTCCTTTCATGTTGAACTTTCTGGGTCTTGATGTTTTATAATTATATTAATCTGATCAACTCAACATGTCCTAACGTAATATCTTCCTTGATAACTTTATAGAAAGACAGAAATTGATCTGGAAGTAGGTTAAACTCGCCATTAGAGTCCATCATCGGGTATCGAACCATTGACCAAAAAATTTAATGGATAAGGCTGTTTGATATAGCCCGTGGTAAGGTATTGAGGTAGGGTGGTAGAAGAGACGTCAGCTCACCAAATCATTCATTATTTAGTTAGGCAAAACCTACAAACCTCACGTACTTAGATGTTACAAAAGCAACATGCAAAAGCACAACCTGTCACTTTTAAAGTAAATTATGTTGTTTTCAAGTCTGCACCTGAGCGTCAATCTAAATTGACACCGAAATTTTCAGGTCCTTACCTTGTTACAGAGTGTATGCATGGTAACAAATTAAAAATTTATAGTTTATAATAAAAAAAATCAGATGCTGTCTTTGCTGATAGACTGAAGAGAAGTGATATCCTTGTCCCCACTTCTTCCCAGTCGCTTATCTCTATTCCTCATCCTGCTCCTCCTCCTCCTCCTTGTCACTATAATTTACATCCGAGGGCAGGCGCCTATTTTTTTTTATTTCATTTTATTTATCTATTTATTTATTTATTTATTTATTTGATTTGTACCTTTATAATTTCTACACTGTTACTGTCCCGAAAGTTTTTATTGTTACTCGCATTCTCTTATGCCGGGAGGGATTTTACTTGCTGTCCTGGCTTCTGCCAAGAGGGATCTACTTAATGCTGTCCCTACACTGTTTGTGTGGGAGGGATTATTTATATATATATATATATATATATATATATATATATATATATATATATATATATATATATATATATATATATATATATATATATATATATATATATATATATATATATATATATATATATATATATATATATATATATATATATATATATATATATATTAGTATAAGTGTCTTTTTCTTAACGTCGCATAAATTTTGCCTGCTGAGCCAACCGGCTGGTTACAGCAGCGTTAACTCTACTCGGTAGAGGGACGCCTCAAGATGGGACTATTCTTTTGTATTGTTTACAATACTCACTTTTTCATTTAATCTTTTATTAAATGCCCAATTGCATAAATTATTTACACACACACACACACACACACACACACACACACACACATATATATATATATATATATATATATATATATATATATATATATATATATATATATATATATATATATATATATATATATATATATATATATATATATATATATATATATAATTTTTTTACATGTATTTGTGAGCAATGTTTACATATAGATATATTTACAGACATACTCCACGTATTGTTTATGTAACACAATTTCTTTTGTGTGTTTCATATGCTCACATAATTCTTTTGTCTCAATGTTTACTTATATTTAGCGTATATTTTCATATAAAATGTACTTTTGCACCCTGTGTGTTGTACATTTCATATTAATTTACATATTATTTTCCTTCCTAACAGTTTTAGTTTTGCCTGCTTACTTATTCCAAAAAATATGAAGTCGAGACGTTGTCTTCACTTCAGTTGCGGCCCCGGTTTCCGTCCCTCTATCACCGCTGGGGGGCACAGGATGTCCGCCCGCTCCCTCAGTCGGCCTCCCAATCGGCCGCGCCGCGTCCCGCTCACCCACAGCACCTGGCGCTCTGTTCGCGCCCTCGTGGAGATGTATGATCCGTCCTCGACGGTCGGACTTTAACGTTTTGACTGCACCACTGTCTTGGTGGGATAGCGTAGTATGGTGTGACCCGTTCCACGCTGACACGATATATTGAGTCGATCCGATCAGCATCGGACTCGGGATCGTGTGGGTGAGATCACTCAGTGCTCAATGCAGGACTTGTTCACGACGCCTCCTCATCAACACAGACTGTTCACGACATTACGACCGCTCACCGTCACAGTAAATCCCTGTTACACTGTTTCGAGATAAAGTGTAAAATGCATACATAAGAACAACAAGGGAAATTTATTTAGATAGCTGGAGGTGATTGTTTCTGTGAGTATAGAAAGCCTTCTTTGATTCAGAGTTAAATGTTCCCTTTGCCTGTTATATGTACAGATACAAGGATGGGTTTAATGTTTTGCTTTCACGGTTTGTACCCTCCCAGAGGTCACAGTGTGGAGTGCCCGTGTCCTCGCGCTGGGAAAGATTGTCTGGGCGAGACACCGTATACTCGTAGTAAGTGTCCTCGCGCTGGGCAAATACACCATGTAGTGCCCGTGTCCTCGCGCTGGCGAGACACTGCGTAGTGTCTGTCTCCTCGTGCTGGCGGAACACTGTAGAGTGACTGTGTTCTCGCGCTGGCGAGGCACTGTGTAGTGCCTGTGTCCTCGTGCTGGCGGAACACTGTAGAGTGACTGTGTTCTCGCGCTGGCGAGGCACTGTGTAGTGCCTGCGTCCTCGTGCTGGCGGAACACTGTAGAGTGACTGTGTTCTCGCGCTGGCGAGGCACTGTGTAGTGCCTGTGTCCTCGTGCTGGCGGAACACTGTAGAGTGACTGTGTTCTCGCGCTGGCGAGGCACTGTGTAGTGCCTGTGTCCTCGTGCTGGCGGAACACTGTAGAGTGACTGTGTTCTCGCGCTGGCGAGGCACTGTCTGGTGTCTGTGTGTCTTCGCGCTGGCGGAACAGTGTAGAGTGACTGGGTTCTCGCGCTGGCGAGGCACTGTCTGGTGTGTGTCCTCGTGCTGGCGGAACACTGTAGAGTGACTGTTCTCGCGCTGGTGGAACACTGTAGAGTGACTGTGTTCTCGCACTGGCGAGGCACTGTCTGGTGCGTGTCCTCTTGCTGGCGGAACACTGTAGAGTGACTGTGTTCTCGCACTGGCGAGGCACTGTCTGGTGCGTGTCCTCTTGCTGGCGGAACACTGTAGAGTGACTGTGTTCTCGCGCTGGCGAGGCACTGTCTGGTGCGTGTCCTCTTGCTGGCGGAACACTGTAGAGTGACTGTGTTCTCGCGCTGGCGAGGCACTGTGTAGTGTCTGTGTCCTCGTGCTGGCGAGACACTGTGTAGAGTGACTGTGTTCTCGCGCTGGCGAGGCACTGTGTAGTATCTGTGTCCTCGTGCTGGCGGAACACTGTAGAGTGACTGTGTTCTCGCGCTGACGAGGTACTGTGTAGTATCTGTGTCCTCGTGCTGGCGAGACACTGTGTAGAGTGACTGTGTTCTCGCGCTGGCGAGGCACTGTGTAGTATCTGTGTCCTCGTGCTGGCGGAACACTGTAGAGTGACTGTGTTCTCGTGCTGGCGAGGCACTGTGTAGTGTCTGAGTCTTCGTGCTGGCGGAACACTGTAAAGTGACTGTGTTCTCGCGCTGGCGAGGCACTGTATAGTGTCTATGTCCTCGTGCTGGCGAGACACTATGTAGAGTGTCTGTGTCCTCGCGCTGGCGGAACACTGTAGAGTGACTGTGTTCTCGCGCTGGCGAGGCACTGTGTAGCGTCTGTGTCCTCGTGCTGGCGAGACACTGTGTAGAGTGTCTGTGTCCTCGCACTGACGAGACACCATTGTGTTGAATTTGTGTGCTTGCAGAAACTAGACACCAGCACGGTACAGGGAGTTTATGTGCTTGCAGAGATTAGACACCAGCAGGATGCAGGGAGTATATGTGCTTGCAGAGATTAGACACCAGCAGGATGAAGAGGGTCTATGTGCTTGCAGAGATTAGACACCAGCAGGATGAAGGGAGTCTATGTACTTGTAGAGACAAGACGGCATCAGGGTGCATGGAGTCTATGTGCTTGCAGATACTGGACACCAGCTAAGAGTTTATGTGCTGGCAGACACTAAACATCAGCAGGTAGTCTATGTGCTTGTAGATACTGGACACCAGCTAAGAGTTAATGTGCTGGCAGACACTAAACACCAGGAGGTAGTCTATGTGCTTGTAGATATTAGACGCCAGCAGGAAGCTTATATGTTCGCAGAGACTAGACACCGCTAGAGAATTATTTGTGTGCTTACAGTTGTATGCTTACAGAGGCGATGTGCCATCATTGATACTTGCATCAGCACTCAGGCGAGAGGGGCGAGGGTCGTGGACTCAAACGACCTGCATGGACCAACGAGAGGAAGCAAGGTCACTTCGGAAGGATTGTTAACTCCAGGAGAAGAACCGGACGTAGTAAACCAGAGGGAGGACAATGATTTTTTTCAATGCTTGCACATGACACCGAGTCCCGGGAGCCTCACCAGGGGAAAAACACCTCGTAAGAAGAAAGACCACTAGGGATCCTGACATCTTTGAAAGCTGACCTATTCATAACTGCCTTTTGAAACTCTGCGCTCACAGCTATGTCGCTATGCGCATCGGCCTTCGAATTAACATGGGGGTAATGAACAGAGAACCACGATGAACTGCTGAGAACTGGTGTGATGCTGAGGGTATTGACCAGAGATGAGGATAAAATCTATCGTAAATAAAACATGTAGGCGGGGCTGGAAACATGTCAAAGCTTTATTAACCGATGCCCTGTGACTGCCGTGTAGTTGAAGATATCACCAGTCAATTCTGCACATAATAGTGCATCGGAAGTGGTGTGGGTGACTATGTTACGGAGTTTTTCCCCGCAGCTTGCACCATAACTTAAATGTCGGGATTTTTTACACTCATTAACGTAATTGCTCTCCCACTACGTGCCGTTGTCTAGTTCAGGTAATGGTCACGTTGAATTGTCAATTAACCGATCAATTGAAGGGACTTATTTGTCAGGAGAAAGTTTTAGAAAGGCTTTCGAGTAGCTTCAGCTGTAGAAAGGCGTCATTACAGCTCCTAAATAGCGTCAGAAACTCAACCTGCACAAGATGAAAATCCTGAAGAGACACCCCTCCGGCCGAACAGGATGACTAAAGACAGCTTCCACTTGAGCGATGGAACGCCGCTATGGAACAGCTATCAATATCAAGCAAACTTGTCAGAGGTGATGCCGAGTGATGGCAGTTAGATACTGAAGGTTAAGGTGAGAGCCACGTGGCGCAGTGCCTTTACTTCCAAGTATGAAACTTTCCCATTAGAAGGGGTTGCAAACATCAGGGAAGTAGGAGCAGCGGGAACCTTGGGGTACGACCCTCTACAAGCGAGGGGCCCCAAACCTGCTGTGCCATTCAAGTAGTGGAGCTACACAGCTGTAACTTGGGGCGACTCCCACACATGAATCTCACTTTGGGCCAAGCCCGACGGGGGAAGCGTTACAGCAGAGAGAGAGAGAGAGAGAGAGAGAGAGAGAGAGAGAGAGAGAGAGAGAGAGAGAGAGAGAGAGAGAGAGAGAGAGAGGAAAGGAGTACGTGAATCAGATGGTGTCTTATAGAGACAGTTCGCATAATGAACACAAAGCTTCCGACGTTGACGGTCGGTGGTGTGCCGTGTCGAAAGCTACTAGGCGTTCAAAAGCTAATTCTAAGAATTCTATTTTGAATCATCGGCCTCGGCTACGCACAAGCTGAACAAATTGTACTACAACTGTGAACCGAAACTACAAGTCTTGATAGCCCATTGTCTACAGTTGCCTGCTGAACTGAACCTTTAACTGGCATTGGAAATTAGCATCGGACAAAATTTTGCACAAACCCTTCGAGGAAGACAGCGCGAATCAGTGCGGAATCTACGTCTAGGGGATATTGTGCTGGTAGGGGAACCCCGGATCAGTGGCGACTTGGCAGAGTTACACACACCTTACCTGGTACTGATGGGTTGTTGAGGAAAGCTCGCATCTGTACTGGCACAGGCACCCTCCCCGGTACCATTGTCAAACTCTGTCTTCTTGAGGGTGACCTGAAGGACGAACGTTGACTACATCAGGCTTTGGTCACTTAGTGCTTCTGTGTTTGTGTTGATTGAGTGCCTACTTAATCAACGTGGTGGAGTGTAGCCGCCGTATATGTACAACTTATACGACAGCTAGAGATACGTATACGTACATTGTAATGTGACATTTTACGTTTTATTTGTTAGCGTTATATTATTTGTAGCAACTGGTTGTTATACATAAGCAGTGTATGGCCCACCTACGCGCCAGCACAGCACAACAGAGTAAGAGGGGAATGTAGGGCCAAGGGGACGCATTGAACTTGCCCCCTCTGCTATTTCTCTCGCCGAAGGGTCGGTTGTTGTGACGTGAGTGTTGATAACATACCAACAGCTTAATGCACATCATAGGCTGTAGGGGCCCAGCAGCGTCTCCAAAGCCACTTCACGACAGTCACGCCTACATGTCAGAAGTATCTCGAGAGGAGTGGAGAGTAAATCCCAGTAAATCCCCGAGTTCTCATCCTGTTAAATCCTGAAGTGTAATCCCTTGCATACAACCAAGAGGACGCTTGTTCCCCGCACTGTGTATGTATTCATCATAGTATGAGATAACAGATAATTAAGTAACCATGAGGTTTTAATGATGTGTGTCAACATAATAAATGTAACTACTTATAGTGATTAGATACTTATGTAATTGTGAGGATTTAGTGATGTGTGCTAATGTAAGTACACTTGACATAACATAATGATGTACATCAGATCACGCAGACGAGAGGGCGACTTGCTGTGTTTGTGATGGTGGTGTTCATCTGTAGAACCGACTGAACCCGCTAAAGTGTAGGTAACTCTGTATTGATTCATATATGTTACGTTATTGAAGACGTGGTGTCACGACATTGATGTACTGCAATACCTGTTTTACCTATTGATATACTCTTTTGTGTTATTCTCAGTATTAGTGGTAATATGTTAATTCACAGGTTTGACCACTTCTGAATACAAAGAGCGAGTACTGCACAGCTCATTTCAGTCACCTCCTGTACAATATATTAATAAGCGTCGTACGGTGGTTACACCCGTCATCTTCAAACTGAAGTCTCCTCAGTCTGAGAGAGACTGGCGGAGTGTCTGCGTTCTCGCTTTTGCACCTGGCTACCTTCTGTTATTCCGCTGCTCGTGGAGAATATACTACTGACCTTGCATGGTGTTAATTTCAGCCCCAACTCAATCATTATAGGGCCATAATCCACATTGTAGTTATTTCCTCTATACAAGACTGAGTTATGGTTTCACAGCGCATTGCTAGGTTGTAGGCAGTTACGGATGTGGCGGTGTATGTGTGGTGCTGGAGTGCCGTAGGCGATGGGGTGGAGGTGAAGAACCACTTAAGTAGAGAGTTTATAAGGGTTAGTCGCGTTAGGTGGGAGGGGTATAAGTGGGGCGCGCAACCTGTAAACACGCCACTGTTTTAGTTTATGTTTTGCTAACGACAGGGGAACTGTGCAGCTTGCACTGTTCAGTGAAGCATGTGGGATTGTGTGAATTGAAGAATGAGATGAAACATAAGAGTACTTTGGAGTGGTATAGAGAGAAAAAGGCACCAATGTATGAAAAGTGGTATGAGGGAAGCCTGGGCGGTGATCTTCTCTTCCGAGCGAAGGCACTGTGTATGGATGTGAACGCAAGGAGTTACATATAAGATTGCTTGTTGCTACTACTATGGAGGTTCGACTTTGTTGGGTTCACTGAGACTCACCTGAGAGATGATGTATGAATGGAGGGATGTGGGTACGTTATGATTGGAAGGGGGCGTAAGACACAGGAAACACTGGGCGGAGGCGTAGCTGTACTCTACAAGAAAGAAAGGGGACTGAAAGTAGAGGAGATTGAAGTGGGGAAATGTACAAGTAGTGAGGATATGCTTGTAGTCAAGGTGGAAGGCATGGATGGTCGTGGCAGACCAGAGATGATACTGGTGGTAAAGTATATGACTGTCATGGGTGAAAGAGCAGATAAGGAGAATAGTAGGAAGTACGACATACTTAAGGAAGTTGTGAGAGAGCATGGAGAGGAGAGAATGCTAGTAATGGGTGACATGAATGCACATGTGGGAATACAGGAGTTACATATAAGATTGCTTGTTGCTACTACTATGGAGGTTCGACTTTGTTGGGTTCACTGAGACTCACCTGAGAGATGATGTATGAATGGAGGGATGTGGGTACGTTATGATTGGAAGGGGGCGTAAGACACAGGAAACACTGTGAGAGAGCATGGAGAGGAGAGAATGCTAGTAATGGGTGACATGAATGCACATGTGGGAATACAGGGGGAACAGGTGAACAAGAATGGTGAAATGTTTGGAGAGTTTTTGATGAATTAGAGTTAGAAAGTCTGAATGTTACTTTGGCTGAGGGGTGTGTGATTTAGAGTGCAAGAGAGCAGGAATCGGCAATTGACTACATGTTGGTAAATGGAAGAATGCGTGAAATTGTGTCGCATGTGTGGATAGATGAAGATGGTTTAGTTGATATTGTGTTTGATCGCAACATGCTGGTTGATATATGGTGGCTGGTTGATATATGGTGGGAATGAAGTGAAAGTGGCAAGTAAGAAAAAGAAGTAGAGACTGAAAGATGTAGCGTGGGAGAACTTTTAGGTTGATCTGAGTGAAAGAAGCTGGGATGAGATAAGTGTGCATGACATGGAGCATCTGAATGAGAAACTGGTTGAGGGCGTGAGGAGTGCTGCTGAGAACCAGATAGGGCTGGTGAGAGTAGGCAGAAGAAAGAATGTATGTAAACCATGGTGGAATGATGAAATCAGAGCGGCTAGAAAGGAGCGAAAGAGAATAAGTAGACACACTGAGGAAAAAGTGACATGCAAGCAATGAGGCAGAGAATGAGTATCAGAATGCATGGACAGCGTATGTGATGTAGCAGCGGTTGACAAGGCGAATGATAATGAATGCTAAAGTGAAGAGTGAAAGGAGTGTGATTCAATATTTAAAGGAGAAAGGTATGGAAGGTGGCCATGAATGGTACAAGTTCATGAGAGGTGAAAAAATGTGAGGCAGTGTTGGTGTGGAGAATCTGAAAGTGGATAGTGTAGTTATAACAGAGAAGGAGGGAATCAGGGAGGCAATCAAAGGGTTCTGGGAAGAAATAGGTGTAAGAGAAAGATGTGTGATACTAGAAAAGAAGAATGCAGATGAACTGGATGAAAGAATCAGCAGGGAGGAAGTGGAGAGGTGTGAGAGAAGGCAGAAGAATGGCAAGGCAGCAGGTCCAGATGATATACCATATGAGTTCTACAAAAATGGTGGGAAGGTAGTGAATGATAGACTGACTGAATTATTCAACCGAGTGTGAGATAAAGAGAGAGTGCCAAGAAAGTGTAATGAGTGCCGAGTGAGTCTGTTGCATCAGGGAGAATTTAAGAGTAAGAATGAGTTGAAGAACTGCATCAGTAGGTAAAGTTTTCAGTGCAGTGTTGAATGAGAGACTGTGTAAATGGATTGAGAGAGCTGAAGTGCTGGGTGAAGAACAGAATGGATTTCGTGTGGATAGGAGAGCTGAGGACAATATGTTTGTGGTAAATGAAATGACTGAGAAGAAAAAGAAGGATGGGGGTAAATTGTACCTAGGTTTTCTGGAAATAGAGAACCTTATGGAGTGAACAGAGAAATGTTAGGTAGAGTCTTAGAAAAGATTGGATTGAGTGCAAAGATAGTTAACATAATGCAAAGTATGTATGTGGACACAAGAGCTAGATACAGATTAGGAGACATAGAAACAGACTGGGTGAAGAATGAAAGAGGAGTTAGGCAAGGCTGTATATTGTCACCGACCCTTTTTAGTTTATATTCAGAGGAGTTAACAGCCAGAATTAGAAGAATGAATGTAGGGGTATAAAATATGTATGCTTTTTTATGCAGATGATGTAGTGGTTATGAGTGAATCGGCAGATGAGCTTCAAAGTTTGTTGGATGTTGAGAAAAGCAAAATAATGATTGTGAATAGGTCAGAGGATGAAAGTAATGTGGTATGGAGACTTGAAGAGAATGAGTTGAAACAGGTGCAAGAATGCAAGTACTTAGGGATGTGGATGAGTCCTAATGGGTGTGGAAAGGCAAAGAACGAAAAGATAAGTATGGTAAACCAGTGGGTAGGTCGATTGGGAAGCGCGGCAAGGATGAGAGCGAGTAAGTATATGTTGAGAGAAGTGTGGAAATGTGTGGCTGTGCCAAGTATAATGTATGGTATGGATGTGATTGCATGGAATGAAAGTGAAATTGATAAGTTAGAAGTGGGCCAGAACAGAGTAGCAAGGATGGCACAGAGTGCATCGAGGTACACAGCAGTAGAAGCCTTGAGAGGTGATATTGGATGGAGGACTTTTAGGAAAAGATTCACAAAAGCCATACTTAGGTACAAGATTAGGCTTGAGAGAATGGATGATGCAAGAATAGCAAGAAAGGTGTACCTGTGGAATGAAAGTGGAAGCAAATGGAGGAAGAGGTACATGAGAATGACAAACAGGAGTAGATTACAAGTTGTGTGGGCGATGAGAACGGCTGGGAGGAATCAAAATGAGCGTGAATAGGTGGTAGCAATAGGAGGCAGAGTGGGAACTGAATGTGATGAGAGAAAATGGAAGAATCAGATAGAAAGAGAAGTGAAATGTGTGGGACTGAATGAATGAAGAAGAGAGAGTGCCAAGAAAGTAGAATGAGTGCCGAGTGAGTCTGTTGCATCAGGGAGAATTTAAGAGTAAGAATGAGTTGAAGAACTGCATCAGTAGGTAAAGTTTTCAGTGCAGTGTTGAATGAGAGACTGTGTAAATGGATTGAGAGAGCTGAAGTGCTGGGTGAAGAACAGAATGGTTTTCGTGGGGATAGGAGAGCTGAGGACAAGATGTTTGTGGTGAATGAAATGATTGAGAAGAAAAAGAAGGATGGGGGTAAATTGTACCTAGGTTTTCTGGATACAGAGAAAGCTTATGATAGAGTGGACAGAGAAATGCTAGGTAGAGTCTTAGAAAAGATTTGATTGAGTGCAAAGATAGTTAACATAGTGCAAAGTATGTATGTGGACACAAGAGCTAGATACAGACTAAGAGACATAGAAACAGACTGGGTGAAGAGTGAGAGAGGAGTTAGGCAGGGCTGTATATTGTCACCAACCCTTTTTAGCCTGTATACAGAGGAGCTAGCAGCCAGGATGAGAAGAATGAATGTAGGAGTAAGTGTGGGGAATGATAAAGTATGTGTGCTCCTTTATGCAGATGACGTAGTTGTTATGAGTGAATCGGCAGATGAGCTTCAAAGTTTGTTGGATGTGGTGAATGGCTATGGTAAAGACTTTGGAGTAAGGTTTAGCAGTGAGAAAAGCAAAGTAATGATTGTGAATAGGTCAGAGGATGAAAGTAATGGGGTATGGAGACTTGGAGAGAATGAGTTGAGACAGGTGCAAGAATACAAGTACTTAGGGATGTGGATGAGTCCTAGTGGGTGTGCAAAGGCAAAGAATGAAAAGATAAGTATGGTAAACCAGTGGGTAGGTCGACTGGGAAGCGCGGCAAGGATGAGAGCAAGTAAGTATGATGTGTTGAGAGAAGTCCATACCATACATTATACGTGGCTGTGCCACGTATAATGTATGGTATGGATGTGATTGCATGGAATGAAAGTGAAATTGATAAGTTAGAAGTGGGCCAGAATAGAGTAGCAAGGATGGCACTGAGTGCACCGAGGTGCACAGCAGTTGAAGCCTTGAGAGGTGACATGGGATGGAGCACCTTTAGAGAAAGACTCACAAAAGCCATACTTAGGTACAAGATTAGGCTTGAGAGAATGGATGATGCAAGAATAGCAAGGAAGGTGTACCTGTGGAATGAAAGTGGAAGCAAATGGAGAAAGAGATGCATGAGAATGACAGACAGGAATGGATTGCAAGTTGTGTGGGCGATAAGAATGGCAAGGAGGAATCAAAATGAGCGTGAATGGGTGGTAACAAGAGGAGGTAGAGTGGGAGCCGAATGGGATGTGAGAAAATGGAAGAATGAGATAGACAAAGAAGTGAAATGTGTGGGACTGAATGAATGGAAGAATGAAATGGAAAGAAAGAAGACCCTGGAATGGTACAAGGAGAAAGAGGCCCCGAGGTATGAAAGGTGGTATGATGGAAACCTGGGCGGTGATCTTCTCTTCCGAGCGAGGGCACAGTGTATGGATGTGAATGCAAGGAGTTACATGTGGTCTGAATCCCGCAGCAAAGTGTGCCAAATGTGTGACATGGGAGAGGATGAGACGGTGGAACATGTGGTGCTGGAGTGTGTGTGTAGTGCTGAGAAATTAATTATGTATATTTCTACTTTTCTTCCTAGGCTAAGACCCATGGAGTGTGCGGGGGTGACCAGAATCTCAGTACCATGTGACTAACCCCTCCCCTTCCCCTCCTCTCCTCAGTGTCTTTTTGTCCTTGCTTTCCCCCCCCCCCCCTCTCAGCGTCACTGTGTTGACCACTTCTATAACAAATTTACCCCGTGAATAAACGTAATTTCTCCTGCTTGGCCAGGTTATAGAGGCGAATTTTTCACCTAATCCCAGAGAATGGGGAGCCCTTAATATGATAAAATTAATTCTATAATGGTAAGGTCTTAAACCAGCCCAAACAAATCCCAGATAATTACGCCGCGCCAATGAGGTTGACGAATCTGATAAGTCTTCTTTGCTTCGCATCCCTGTCACCCCTGTTGCTACGCAAGCCGGGAAGAGATACCAGACTTTGACTAATTCCCCAATTGATTTCAAAAGTCCATTGAATTAAACTTCTTAAAGTAACAACTATAAAGTAAACAGTAACTTAATTATTCATATTTTTCATCCCTGAACTCACAACCTAGTCGCTCCCCCCCTACTAAAAACAAAATTATAACTTAATAAATTTCCCCATTGGAAACCTTTATCCTTAGTTTCCCGCCGATTCCCTCACAAGCAAAGCCAGTCTCTCTCGGATTCTCCTCAGGTGAGCATGCGGTCTGATAATCTCCCCCTCCATTCCTGTAATATTAAGTAAGTGTTTATTTAACAATAATTTTACTAAAGCGAGTCTCTCTCGGATTCTCCTCAGACCCTCTCGGATTCTCCTCAGATATTCCTGATGATAAACTGTTTTCTGAGTGGATAGATATTCGCATTTTTTCGTTCTTTTTTTGTTGGTTTTCTCCACGGGACTAGTGAAACCACCTGGTTCGAGATCACCGTGTGAGACTGTCCTCAGGTATATACATACTTTTTGGGTATATATTTGTTATTTATTTATTTATTCTCTGGTCTCCCCCACAACTCAGTAGTCGCGAAAATATCTCCATCGTAGTTTTTATGTAATTGAAGAATACGCTACCATTTATTTTGGTATTTCTGAATTATGTAACTGAAGAGTAAGCTATCATTTATTTTGTATTTCTGAATTATGTAACTGAAGAGTACGTTACCATTTATTTTGTATTTCTGAATTGCTTTCTTTTTATTATTATTATTTCGGATTATTCCATTATTTATTAAAAATCATAAAAGTGTCAGTACTTGTATTTCTCTTAATCCAGTGATAGGGTTAGTAATTTTCGTGTGCCACAAGGGAACATCACACCCCTTAGAGGGCACTAAACTGGTGGCAGCGGTGGGATTTATTTCGCGACTGACCGAAAGAGGTGGAGACTGGAAATAATTGTAAATGTTGAAGGTGATGATGATGCCAAGCGAGACATTCAAAGGAGGGCGTGCACGTGCATGGTGGTGAGCAGGTGATGATTGGAGAGGCACAGAACGTTCAGGATGGAGGAGGAGGAGGAGCAGGAGTCTTTGTGTATAGGAAGGAGAAAGAAGGAGGATAGGAGTAATAAGTAATAATGCAAGGAGAATGGAGGAGGAGGAGGAGCAGGAGTCTTTGTGTATAGGAAGGAGAAAGGAGGTGGTGGAGGAGTAATGAATAACAATGATTAAGAGGAAAACCAGAGGAGGAGAAATAGTAATGAACTATGATTTTTTTTTTTCTTGAGTAATGACAAAACATGCACATGAGCTTTCTGGCCACCTGGGTCAGAAAAAGACAACTAAAAAGACCGAAGAATTGTTTTACTGGTGTAATCTCAAGTTTGACGTAACCCAGTACGTAAAGAATTACCTTCAGTAGAGAAGCCCTTAGATAGGATAGGTATAGACCTGACGGATATGATTGCAGGCAGTGGTGGCTACCGATATGTGTTGACTATCGTAGATCACTTTAGCCGATTTGTGAAGTTCTATCCACTCAAAAACAAACTATCAGAGGGAATTGTAGAGGCGCTGCAGCAGTACATTACCGACTTCGGGACTCCTCACTCCATCGTCCTGGACAACGGGGGCGAGTTCACCTCCCAGATCTTCCAACAATTCTGCCAGCAACATCTCATCACCCTCTGTTACACCACTCCCTACCACCCGCAAGGGAACGCCATCACCGAACGACTCCATCGCACGCTCAAATCCATCTTGGCTTCCATGTGCCGAGGTTACCCGCTACGGTGGCCTCGCCTACTCCCTGTGTGTCAGGCCACTATGAATGCCGCCGTCCATACCAGTATCGCCCAACAACCTTTCTTCGCGTTTTTCTCCCGGCATGCGCCCCGAGTGGTGGGTGCCAGGCTACCCGCAGTTGATGGTGACGAGCAAGACGTGGATGTGGTCCGCCGGCTGATCCGGGAAACACATGAGAAAATGACTCGGAAATACCGTAATGCGGCCAACAGGAAACGCAAGGAGCAGAAGGTAGACATTGGGGCGTTGGTGTGGGTGAAGCGAGAAACTACAGAGTCAGGAGTGTGTAAGAAACTGTGTTCATTGGGACGGCCCATATAAGGTGGTGGAAGTTTTAAGAGGAGGCGGTGGTTATGTGGTGAAAGACCCTTTCTCGGGAAAGATGGTGCAAAGAGCGGCAGAAAAGATCAAACAGTTTCACAGTGAGGAAGAGTACGTAGTTGCAGCTCAAGACACAGTGTTCCAACCTGATATAGAAACTGAAGTGTTACCGCCTAGAGTGCGTAACCGTCCCAGACGCTATATTGAGGAATGTTAATGTCGCTGGAAAGACGGTATAGAAAAGAGCAGAGTGCTTGGGGTAAATAGAGTCCCCCCCCTTACTTTTGCATGGTCTGGCTGGACTGGTTGTAATGAATCGTGGTATGACGGGTATGGGTACTATGTGAGAGGTGATGTAAGAATTTGAGAAGGAATAAGGAACCACTTTAATTCGCAGACTACTACTGCACTCGACAATCCGTTCGGGCCATTCTGTGGTGGATTACTTCAGGACGTGGCGAGCGCTTCGCGTAATCATCTATAGTATCTCGTGGTATGAGTGAATGTGTGGATGAGTAAATGACTGTCCGAGTGGAAGGAACCGAGTACTGGGGTGGCCGAATCTCGTTTCAGAGAGTGACGGAGTGACTTAAGGTTAAGTCCTCACACCACAGGAGGTCAAGAGGCTGGTTGGGGTGGAATTTCTTTTCTTTTTCCTTGAGATGAGAGAAAGAGCCGAGTTATGTCTCCAAGGGACATTGTGGTGATATGGCCCACAAGCCATTGTATGGGAGAGAATGTCAGAGTTATTTCCCGACAGAGATCACGTGCAGTTCGTCAGCCTGGCTTGGTTATGTGGTGGTGAGGGGAGTTTCTAATTACTCGGATGTGAAGGTGTTATTTTATTTTTTTTGGTAAGGAGAAAAGAGAGAGGTGAAAAATTCTAGAACGGATGAAAGGCTCGTGTAGTGCTGAGAAATTAATTATGTATATTTCTACTTTTCTTCCTAGGCTAAGACCCATGGAGTGTGCGGGGGTGACCAGAATCTCAGTACCATGTGACTAACCCCTCCCCTTCCCCTCCTCTCCTCAGTGTCTTTTTGTCCTTGCTTTCCCCCCCCCCCCCTCTCAGCGTCACTGTGTTGACCACTTCTATAACAAATTTACCCCGTGAATAAACGTAATTTCTCCTGCTTGGCCAGGTTATAGAGGCGAATTTTTCACCTAATCCCAGAGAATGGGGAGCCCTTAATATGATAAAATTAATTCTATAATGGTAAGGTCTTAAACCAGCCCAAACAAATCCCAGATAATTACGCCGCGCCAATGAGGTTGACGAATCTGATAAGTCTTCTTTGCTTCGCATCCCTGTCACCCCTGTTGCTACGCAAGCCGGGAAGAGATACCAGACTTTGACTAATTCCCCAATTGATTTCAAAAGTCCATTGAATTAAACTTCTTAAAGTAACAACTATAAAATAAACAGTAACTTAATTATTCATATTTTTCATCCCTGAACTCACAACCTAGTCGCTCCCCCCCTACTAAAAACAAAATTATAACTTAATAAATTTCCCCATTGGAAACCTTTATCCTTAGTTTCCCGCCGATTCCCTCACAAGCAAAGCCAGTCTCTCTCGGATTCTCCTCAGGTGAGCATGCGGTCTGATAATCTCCCCCTCCATTCCTGTAATATTAAGTAAGTGTTTATTTAACAATAATTTTACTAAAGCGAGTCTCTCTCGGATTCTCCTCAGACCCTCTCGGATTCTCCTCAGATATTCCTGATGATAAACTGTTTTCTGAGTGGATAGATATTCGCATTTTTTCGTTCTTTTTTTGTTGGTTTTCTCCACGGGACTAGTGAAACCACCTGGTTCGAGATCACCGTGTGAGACTGTCCTCAGGTATATACATACTTTTTGGGTATATATTTGTTATTTATTTATTTATTCTCTGGTCTCCCCCACAACTCAGTAGTCGCGAAAATATCTCCATCGTAGTTTTTATGTAATTGAAGAATACGCTACCATTTATTTTGGTATTTCTGAATTATGTAACTGAAGAGTAAGCTATCATTTATTTTGTATTTCTGAATTATGTAACTGAAGAGTACGTTACCATTTATTTTGTATTTCTGAATTGCTTTCTTTTTATTATTATTATTTCGGATTATTCCATTATTTATTAAAAATCATAAAAGTGTCAGTACTTGTATTTCTCTTAATCCAGTGATAGGGTTAGTAATTTTCGTGTGCCACAAGGGAACATCACACCCCTTAGAGGGCACTAAACTGGTGGCAGCGGTGGGATTTATTTCGCGACTGACCGAAAGAGGTGGAGACTGGAAATAATTGTAAATGTTGAAGGTGATGATGATGCCAAGCGAGACATTCAAAGGAGGGCGTGCACGTGCATGGTGGTGAGCAGGTGATGATTGGAGAGGCACAGAACGTTCAGGATGGAGGAGGAGGAGGAGCAGGAGTCTTTGTGTATAGGAAGGAGAAAGAAGGAGGATAGGAGTAATAAGTAATAATGCAAGGAGAATGGAGGAGGAGGAGGAGCAGGAGTCTTTGTGTATAGGAAGGAGAAAGGAGGTGGTGGAGGAGTAATGAATAACAATGATTAAGAGGAAAACCAGAGGAGGAGAAATAGTAATGAACTATGATTTTTTTTTTTTTCTTGAGTAATGACAAAACATGCACATGAGCTTTCTGGCCACCTGGGTCAGAAAAAGACAACTAAAAAGACCGAAGAATTGTTTTACTGGTGTAATCTCAAGTTTGACGTAACCCAGTACGTAAAGAATTACCTTCAGTAGAGAAGCCCTTAGATAGGATAGGTATAGACCTGACGGATATGATTGCAGGCAGTGGTGGCTACCGATATGTGTTGACTATCGTAGATCACTTTAGCCGATTTGTGAAGTTCTATCCACTCAAAAACAAACTATCAGAGGGAATTGTAGAGGCGCTGCAGCAGTACATTACCGACTTCGGGACTCCTCACTCCATCGTCCTGGACAACGGGGGCGAGTTCACCTCCCAGATCTTCCAACAATTCTGCCAGCAACATCTCATCACCCTCTGTTACACCACTCCCTACCACCCGCAAGGGAACGCCATCACCGAACGACTCCATCGCACGCTCAAATCCATCTTGGCTTCCATGTGCCGAGGTTACCCGCTACGGTGGCCTCGCCTACTCCCTGTGTGTCAGGCCACTATGAATGCCGCCGTCCATACCAGTATCGCCCAACAACCTTTCTTCGCGTTTTTCTCCCGGCATGCGCCCCGAGTGGTGGGTGCCAGGCTACCCGCAGTTGATGGTGACGAGCAAGACGTGGATGTGGTCCGCCGGCTGATCCGGGAAACACATGAGAAAATGACTCGGAAATACCGTAATGCGGCCAACAGGAAACGCAAGGAGCAGAAGGTAGACATTGGGGCGTTGGTGTGGGTGAAGCGAGAAACTACAGAGTCAGGAGTGTGTAAGAAACTGTGTTCATTGGGACGGCCCATATAAGGTGGTGGAAGTTTTAAGAGGAGGCGGTGGTTATGTGGTGAAAGACCCTTTCTCGGGAAAGATGGTGCAAAGAGCGGCAGAAAAGATCAAACAGTTTCACAGTGAGGAAGAGTACGTAGTTGCAGCTCAAGACACAGTGTTCCAACCTGATATAGAAACTGAAGTGTTACCGCCTAGAGTGCGTAACCGTCCCAGACGCTATATTGAGGAATGTTAATGTCGCTGGAAAGACGGTATAGAAAAGAGCAGAGTGCTTGGGGTAAATAGAGTCCCCCCCCTTACTTTTGCATGGTCTGGCTGGACTGGTTGTAATGAATCGTGGTATGACGGGTATGGGTACTATGTGAGAGGTGATGTAAGAATTTGAGAAGGAATAAGGAACCACTTTAATTCGCAGACTACTACTGCACTCGACAATCCGTTCGGGCCATTCTGTGGTGGATTACTTCAGGACGTGGCGAGCGCTTCGCGTAATCATCTATAGTATCTCGTGGTATGAGTGAATGTGTGGATGAGTAAATGACTGTCCGAGTGGAAGGAACCGAGTACTGGGGTGGCCGAATCTCGTTTCAGAGAGTGACGGAGTGACTTAAGGTTAAGTCCTCACACCACAGGAGGTCAAGAGGCTGGTTGGGGTGGAATTTCTTTTCTTTTTCCTTGAGATGAGAGAAAGAGCCGAGTTATGTCTCCAAGGGACATTGTGGTGATATGGCCCACAAGCCATTGTATGGGAGAGAATGTCAGAGTTATTTCCCGACAGAGATCACGTGCAGTTCGTCAGCCTGGCTTGGTTATGTGGTGGTGAGGGGAGTTTCTAATTACTCGGATGTGAAGGTGTTATTTTATTTTTTTTGGTAAGGAGAAAAGAGAGAGGTGAAAAATTCTAGAACGGATGAAAGGCTCGTGTAGTGCTGAGAAATTAATTATGTATATTTCTACTTTTCTTCCTAGGCTAAGACCCATGGAGTGTGCGGGGGTGACCAGAATCTCAGTACCATGTGACTAACCCCTCCCCTTCCCCTCCTCTCCTCAGTGTCTTTTTGTCCTTGCTTTCCCCCCCCTCTCAGCGTCACTGTGTTGACCACTTCTATAACAAATTTACCCCGTGAATAAACGTAATTTCTCCTGCTTGGCCAGGTTATAGAGGCGAATTTTTCACCTAATCCCAGAGAATGGGGAGCCCTTAATATGATAAAATTAATTCTATAATGGTAAGGTCTTAAACCAGCCCAAACAAATCCCAGATAATTACGCCGCGCCAATGAGGTTGACGAATCTGATAAGTCTTCTTTGCTTCGCATCCCTGTCACCCCTGTTGCTACGCAAGCCGGGAAGAGATACCAGACTTTGACTAATTCCCCAATTGATTTCAAAAGTCCATTGAATTAAACTTCTTAAAGTAACAACTATAAAGTAAACAGTAACTTAATTATTCATATTTTTCATCCCTGAACTCACAACCTAGTCGCTCCCCCCCTACTAAAAACAAAATTATAACTTAATAAATTTCCCCATTGGAAACCTTTATCCTTAGTTTCCCGCCGATTCCCTCACAAGCAAAGCCAGTCTCTCTCGGATTCTCCTCAGGTGAGCATGCGGTCTGATAATCTCCCCCTCCATTCCTGTAATATTAAGTAAGTGTTTATTTAACAATAATTTTACTAAAGCGAGTCTCTCTCGGATTCTCCTCAGACCCTCTCGGATTCTCCTCAGATATTCCTGATGATAAACTGTTTTCTGAGTGGATAGATATTCGCATTTTTTCGTTCTTTTTTTGTTGGTTTTCTCCACGGGACTAGTGAAACCACCTGGTTCGAGATCACCGTGTGAGGCTGTCCTCAGGTATATACATACTTTTTGGGTATATATTTGTTATTTATTTATTTATTCTCTGGTCTCCCCCACAACTCAGTAGTCGCGAAAATATCTCCATCGTAGTTTTTATGTAATTGAAGAATACGCTACCATTTATTTTGGTATTTCTGAATTATGTAACTGAAGAGTAAGCTATCATTTATTTTGTATTTCTGAATTATGTAACTGAAGAGTACGTTACCATTTATTTTGTATTTCTGAATTGCTTTCTTTTTATTATTATTATTTCGGATTATTCCATTATTTATTAAAAATCATAAAAGTGTCAGTACTTGTATTTCTCTTAATCCAGTGATAGGGTTAGTAATTTTCGTGTGCCACAAGGGAACATCACACCCCTTAGAGGGCACTAAACTGGTGGCAGCGGTGGGATTTATTTCGCGACTGACCGAAAGAGATGGAGACTGGAAATAATTGTAAATGTTGAAGGTGATGATGATGCCAAGCGAGACATTCAAAGGAGGGCGTGCACGTGCATGGTGGTGAGCAGGTGATGATTGGAGAGGCACAGAACGTTCAGGATGGAGGAGGAGGAGGAGCAGGAGTCTTTGTGTATAGGAAGGAGAAAGAAGGAGGATAGGAGTAATAAGTAATAATGCAAGGAGAATGGAGGAGGAGGAGGAGCAGGAGTCTTTGTGTATAGGAAGGAGAAAGGAGGTGGTGGAGGAGTAATGAATAACAATGATTAAGAGGAAAACCAGAGGAGGAGAAATAGTAATGAACTATGATTTTTTTTTTTTCTTGAGTAATGACAAAACATGCACATGAGCTTTCTGGCCACCTGGGTCAGAAAAAGACAACTAAAAAGACCGAAGAATTGTTTTACTGGTGTAATCTCAAGTTTGACGTAACCCAGTACGTAAAGAATTACCTTCAGTAGAGAAGCCCTTAGATAGGATAGGTATAGACCTGACGGATATGATTGCAGGCAGTGGTGGCTACCGATATGTGTTGACTATCGTAGATCACTTTAGCCGATTTGTGAAGTTCTATCCACTCAAAAACAAACTATCAGAGGGAATTGTAGAGGCGCTGCAGCAGTACATTACCGACTTCGGGACTCCTCACTCCATCGTCCTGGACAACGGGGGCGAGTTCACCTCCCAGATCTTCCAACAATTCTGCCAGCAACATCTCATCACCCTCTGTTACACCACTCCCTACCACCCGCAAGGGAACGCCATCACCGAACGACTCCATCGCACGCTCAAATCCATCTTGGCTTCCATGTGCCGAGGTTACCCGCTACGGTGGCCTCGCCTACTCCCTGTGTGTCAGGCCACTATGAATGCCGCCGTCCATACCAGTATCGCCCAACAACCTTTCTTCGCGTTTTTCTCCCGGCATGCGCCCCGAGTGGTGGGTGCCAGGCTACCCGCAGTTGATGGTGACGAGCAAGACGTGGATGTGGTCCGCCGGCTGATCCGGGAAACACATGAGAAAATGACTCGGAAATACCGTAATGCGGCCAACAGGAAACGCAAGGAGCAGAAGGTAGACATTGGGGCGTTGGTGTGGGTGAAGCGAGAAACTACAGAGTCAGGAGTGTGTAAGAAACTGTGTTCATTGGGACGGCCCATATAAGGTGGTGGAAGTTTTAAGAGGAGGCGGTGGTTATGTGGTGAAAGACCCTTTCTCGGGAAAGATGGTGCAAAGAGCGGCAGAAAAGATCAAACAGTTTCACAGTGAGGAAGAGTACGTAGTTGCAGCTCAAGACACAGTGTTCCAACCTGATATAGAAACTGAAGTGTTACCGCCTAGAGTGCGTAACCGTCCCAGACGCTATATTGAGGAATGTTAATGTCGCTGGAAAGACGGTATAGAAAAGAGCAGAGTGCTTGGGGTAAATAGAGTCCCCCCCCTTACTTTTGCATGGTCTGGCTGGACTGGTTGTAATGAATCGTGGTATGACGGGTATGGGTACTATGTGAGAGGTGATGTAAGAATTTGAGAAGGAATAAGGAACCACTTTAATTCGCAGACTACTACTGCACTCGACAATCCGTTCGGGCCATTCTGTGGTGGATTACTTCAGGACGTGGCGAGCGCTTCGCGTAATCATCTATAGTATCTCGTGGTATGAGTGAATGTGTGGATGAGTAAATGACTGTCCGAGTGGAAGGAACCGAGTACTGGGGTGGCCGAATCTCGTTTCAGAGAGTGACGGAGTGACTTAAGGTTAAGTCCTCACACCACAGGAGGTCAAGAGGCTGGTTGGGGTGGAATTTCTTTTCTTTTTCCTTGAGATGAGAGAAAGAGCCGAGTTATGTCTCCAAGGGACATTGTGGTGATATGGCCCACAAGCCATTGTATGGGAGAGAATGTCAGAGTTATTTCCCGACAGAGATCACGTGCAGTTCGTCAGCCTGGCTTGGTTATGTGGTGGTGAGGGGAGTTTCTAATTACTCGGATGTGAAGGTGTTATTTTATTTTTTTTGGTAAGGAGAAAAGAGAGAGGTGAAAAATTCTAGAACGGATGAAAGGCTCGTGTAGTGCTGAGAAATTAATTATGTATATTTCTACTTTTCTTCCTAGGCTAAGACCCATGGAGTGTGCGGGGGTGACCAGAATCTCAGTACCATGTGACTAACCCCTCCCCTTCCCCTCCTCTCCTCAGTGTCTTTTTGTCCTTGCTTTCCCCCCCCCCCCTCTCAGCGTCACTGTGTTGACCACTTCTATAACAAATTTACCCCGTGAATAAACGTAATTTCTCCTGCTTGGCCAGGTTATAGAGGCGAATTTTTCACCTAATCCCAGAGAATGGGGAGCCCTTAATATGATAAAATTAATTCTATAATGGTAAGGTCTTAAACCAGCCCAAACAAATCCCAGATAATTACGCCGCGCCAATGAGGTTGACGAATCTGATAAGTCTTCTTTGCTTCGCATCCCTGTCACCCCTGTTGCTACGCAAGCCGGGAAGAGATACCAGACTTTGACTAATTCCCCAATTGATTTCA
This sequence comes from Scylla paramamosain, assembly GCF_035594125.1. NCBI lineage: Eukaryota > Metazoa > Arthropoda > Malacostraca > Decapoda > Portunidae > Scylla > Scylla paramamosain. The sequence goes on from NC_087166.1 coordinate 15,550,835, forward strand.
AAAGTCCATTGAATTAAACTTCTTAAAGTAACAACTATAAAGTAAACAGTAACTTAATTATTCATATTTTTCATCCCTGAACTCACAACCTAGTCGCTCCCCCCCTACTAAAAACAAAATTATAACTTAATAAATTTCCCCATTGGAAACCTTTATCCTTAGTTTCCCGCCGATTCCCTCACAAGCAAAGCCAGTCTCTCTCGGATTCTCCTCAGGTGAGCATGCGGTCTGATAATCTCCCCCTCCATTCCTGTAATATTAAGTAAGTGTTTATTTAACAATAATTTTACTAAAGCGAGTCTCTCTCGGATTCTCCTCAGACCCTCTCGGATTCTCCTCAGATATTCCTGATGATAAACTGTTTTCTGAGTGGATAGATATTCGCATTTTTTCGTTCTTTTTTTGTTGGTTTTCTCCACGGGACTAGTGAAACCACCTGGTTCGAGATCACCGTGTGAGACTGTCCTCAGGTATATACATACTTTTTGGGTATATATTTGTTATTTATTTATTTATTCTCTGGTCTCCCCCACAACTCAGTAGTCGCGAAAATATCTCCATCGTAGTTTTTATGTAATTGAAGAATACGCTACCATTTATTTTGGTATTTCTGAATTATGTAACTGAAGAGTAAGCTATCATTTATTTTGTATTTCTGAATTATGTAACTGAAGAGTACGTTACCATTTATTTTGTATTTCTGAATTGCTTTCTTTTTATTATTATTATTTCGGATTATTCCATTATTTATTAAAAATCATAAAAGTGTCAGTACTTGTATTTCTCTTAATCCAGTGATAGGGTTAGTAATTTTCGTGTGCCACAAGGGAACATCACACCCCTTAGAGGGCACTAAATGTGAAGTATGCCAGAGACAGGAATGAGATGATGCAAGTGATACTGACTGAGTTAGGGCATGATAGGAATGAAAGAGTGTAGAAGACAGGAAAGGAATGGATGGTGTTATTGCTGGGACTGTGTAGAGAGGCGAATGAAAGGATGATTGAGGCGGTGAAAGAGTTTCTGGAGAGAATGTGGCGTGCCAGATGTATGAACAATTAGGATAGAGGATGCTGTTCGTTTCTCTTTTTTTTTTTTTCCCCTCCTACAGGAATTGGCGATCCAAAGGCCTGGCTCAGGAGTGATCCTGTGCCACCTGTACCATCAAGATCAAGATCAAGATCAAGAAGATGTTTAGTGTTTTTCGCTCATCCACGTTTCCACGTAATTTTTTGAGTTTTTAGGCACAGTTTTTGGAAATAGTTTTATCCCAAGGTGCAAACTATTATGTTACCTGCACCAGTCGTTGATTTTACCGACACAGCATATACCTGTTGAGTCACCAGGAGAAGGCAGGGTCGTTGATTCACTGGCAGGGTGACGACAGGAGGAAGTTCCACAGGTAATCTGGCAAGTAATGAGTAACAGAGGTAGAACTTTAGGAGCAGCGGCGTTAGTCGTCGAGCAGTCAATGATTTATATTAATTCTTAATTTGTAATTTGTAGGTAAGTACACTCCAAATATTGTGGCTTAAGTGTATTAAATTATTAATTTGTACAATTTATGAGTATACAAAGGGCGAAGAAAGACGAGTCACTAAATGTTCAGACACTGCCAGGAAACCTTTCACCAATTCAAGGAGTCTTGTTCGCTTCTTCACAAGCGCCTCGGAAACGCATTTTCCGACGCATTCCTTTCGCGCGGGTCTGCTGGGAGTTTCGGAACCTTACTAACACCGTTATCGTTATCCTTATCGTAGCGAGGGATAGAAAGTTTGTGTTAAGGAAGAGTGTGTTAGCTGGATGGGATGGAAGGGAGGGGGGCATAAAGTCTGGGAGTAAGAAAGTACAGTGTTAGAATGAAAGATGACGGGCTTGCTGTGCTTTTGATATTTATTTAAGCAGGCTCCTCTTCCCTTTGATGATTTTTTCAAGTAAAATGTTTTAACTTTGTTTATAATTTCAGCCTATATATTGTACAATGTAGTGGTGTTTGGTGTAAAACCCACTGTTCCCTGTCTAGACTGTTACAACACCGGGCCGCATGCTTTCTAAGGGCTTGCGAAAATGATGGGCGGGTAGCAGGGCGGAGCGAAAGAGCCACTCGCGGGCAGCGATGCAAACACGTTAGGTAAAAACAAGCCGATGTGTGTGTATTGTTTTCAATAAAATTTGGAACATACATAATTATCCGCATACAAGTCAGTCATAAGTGAAAATCACTATTAAAACTGTGTTGCGTGAATTGTTTCAAATTAAATTAGGTAACATTTACTTACAATGAGCATGGAGCAATCAAGCCTTCCGGCGGCGTGCGGCATTCTGACAGGGCAGGTAAAGGTGTCTGAATGGCCTTCCTGTCTTGGGCCACGATTTCCAACACATCATTGTGTTCAGGTACAATGCCATAATGTAGTGTGAGGCCATGGCTGATACAACCAATTCACGCTAAAATACTCTGCAGAGTGGCTTGTGTTTGCACAGGTGATGAAGTAGGACAGTCTGAAGAAGCGATACACGTGATAGAACGTTCCCATAACATGAAATCTGAACAGCGGGGCAAGGGACCTTGCTCTCGCCCATGTGAATGACATGTGATCTGAACAGCTGCAGACGTGCTACCTACATCACAGTTTCCTCTTGCTCCATAATCGTTGATAATTGAACATATTTCGTTATATTATAATACTTGCAGTCCGTCTAGACAGAATAAGATAATAAATAAGGATACCTAAGAGATGGAACGCATTCAAAACACGGAAATAGTGTGAAAATACCAATAAGGAGACGCTTTGACATTTCATTTCATAACTACTGTATGTACATTACCATATACCAAGTTTTGCTAGTCTATATTGGCCAACATCAAGCATCATTTTGATCCAGAATGTCTTAACCAGTCTACGGCATATTACTATATGTTTGTTCTTTAAATGTAACAACCATTAAACAAGAATAACCAATGTGTTTCCCAGTCTCTTTCCTTCGATCAGGAAAAAAAAAAAAAATCGGCCCTATACAATTACTTTTATTCAAATGACAATATCGCAAGCCCCGGAAAATTAGTAGTTAACTTCTAAATAGCATAAACTTCAAGGAGCGAGTGGTTAAGGCTGCTGCGGTCTCTGTGAAGGACGCATTGCCAATGAACTGTAAGATACTTTTTTCCTTGGGCAGCACGCCAGGCAACTCCGCTGGTCTGTTCTTCAGTGGTCAAGTGGGCGGAGCTTCGAGGTCCTAAAATTCTAAGCCCTTGTGAGAACTGAAGAAGAGGTCTTGAGTCACCACGAGTCACCAAAGTCAATCACACACACACACACACACAGAGTCACGCCACACATTGGTCAACGTCTCGTCACCTAAGAGAGATCTGCTGAGGTGCCGCTCCCAGCAGGCACCGTGAGGCGTGGTGGTGTTACAGGTAGTGACACGGAAGTTACTTACACACTTAATTATTGAGGTTAGTAAGGTGTGTTAGTGATCAGATGTATTTTATTAAAGTGGTAGAAAATTATTGTTAGTTTTAGTACCTGTCAAGGTGAGAGATTACATACATGTATTCTCTCTCTCTCTCTCTCTCTCTCTCTCTCTCTCTCTCTCTCTCTCTCTCTCTCTCTCTCTCTCTCTCTCTCTCTCTCTCTCTCTCTCTCTCTCTCCGGACAGATATATGATCACTTTTACGTCGCTAGACATGCAAAAGCTATGTCTCTCTCTCTCTCTCTCTCTCTCTCTCTCTCTCTCTCTCTCTCTCTCTCTCTCTCTCTCTCTCTCTCTCCCTCTCTGGCAAGAGATATGATCATTTTTACGTCGCGAGACGAATATCGTGTGTGTGTGTGTGTGTGTGTGTGTGTCCCTCTCAAGACAGATAATGATCACTTTTACCTAGCTAGACGTCCATAGTCTCTCTCTCCCATAAAGATGTCAGATAGATTAAAGAAAAAAAAAAAAAACAGAGGATAAGCGTTTTGAAACCTCCCTCTTGAAAGAGTTCAAGTCATAGGAAGAAGGAAATACAGAAGCAGGCAGGAAGTTCTAGACTTTACCAGAGAATGGGATGAATGATTGAGAATGCTGGTTAACTCTTGCATTAGAGAGGTGGCCAGAATAAGGATGAGAGCAAGAAGAAAGTCTTATGCGGCCAGGTCGTGGGAGGAGAGGTTTGCAATTAGCAAGATCAGAAGAGTAATTAGAATTAAATTAGCGGTAGAGGATAGCAAGAGCTGCAATATTGCTGTGATGAGAGAGAAGCTGAAGACAGTCAGTCAGAGGAGAGGAGTTGATAAGACAAAAAGCTTTTGATTCCACCTTCTCTAAAACAGCAGTGTGAGTGGAAGCCCCTTCCCCCCTGCCCCCTAAACACTTTAAGCAAACTTTATACATGGAGATAAAACCCTAATACAGAGTTAACAGCTAGTGGGGGGATATAAGGATTGGAAAAACAGGTAGAGACGACACCAAACACCTAACTTCAAAGAAGCTGCTTTAGCTAGAGACGAGAAGTGAAGTTTCCAGCTTAGATTACTAGTAAAGAACAGACTGAGGATGTTCAGTGTAGAAGAGGGGAACAGTTGAGTGTCATTGAAGAAGAGGGGAAGATTGTGTCAAGTTGACAGATGGAGAAAATGAGTTTTTGAGGCATTTAACAATACTAAATTTGCTCTGCCCCAATCAGAAATTTTAGAGAAATCAGAAATCAGGCGCTCTGTGGCTTCCCTACATGAGCTGTTTACTTTGTGAAAGGTTGGACCTCTACAAAAAGACGTGGAAAAGTGCAGGGTTGTATCATCGGCGTAGGAGTGAATAGGGCAAGAAGTTTCGTTTAGAAGATCATTGATGAAAAATAGGAAGAGAGTGGATGCCAAAATTACTAAGAGAGAGTGTGTTTTGCAACGCTGTGGCTGTGCAGTACTACCATCACATCTAAAGGAGGATGCAGTAGACAAGGAGGAGGCAGTAGACACCTGCCAAAACGATAATTACTCCCAGTGAGGTCTGTTCAGGCACTGTTCAGGGGGTGCTGTGAACTTATCATTAAACCCAGCTGTGACCTCACTGAACGTTTCCCTTTGTGTCTCACAACACAAGCGGGCAGTCACAGCCTGCCCTCTAAAGACAACTTTCTTCCTCCACACAAAACTACAAGCACCTAATAACACACACACCCTTCACTCAAAAATTTTAAAATCATCATGGCGACTCCTACACCAGCCTCGGGGTCCCCATCTGGGGAGGGGACCATAAATGTCCCCAGGTCGGACTGCCTTTCTGTCGACGACCCTAAGTGTCTTGACACTCCCCTCAACTTTTTCTTTATTAACTTCTGCAACATTCGCAGTCTAAGATCTAATTTTCTATCTGTAGAACACCACCTCTCCTCTTCTAAACCTCATCTTCTTTTCCTCACTGAAACTCAGGTGTCTGAGGCAACTGACAGTAGCCACTTTTCTGTTCCCTCCTACTTTCTCTATCCTCATTTTCGATCCAAAGCTGGATGCTGCGTTTATGTGCGCAATGACTTAACCTGCTCTCGTGCCCACGCTCTTGAATCTTCCGAGTTTTCCATCATCTGGCTACGACTACAGTCACTCTCATACTAAATTTATCTGTGCTGTATACCTCTCACCCAACTCCTCTGACTATAAGAAATTCTTTGACTACTTAACTTCCAAAGTGGAACACATTCTGACCCTCTTCCCTTTTGCAGAGATCTCCATTCTTGGAGACTTCAATGTTCACCACCAGCTTTGGCTTTCCTCTCCCTTCACTGACCATCCTGGTGAACTAGCCTACAACTTTGCTATCCTCCATGACCTAGAGCAATTGGTGCAACACCCTACTCATATTCCTGACCGTCTTGGAGATACGCCCAACATTCTTGACCTTTTCCTGACCTCTGATCCTTCTGCTTATGCTGTCACCCTTTCTTCTCCATTGGGCTCCTCCGATTACAATCTCATATCTATATCTTGTCCTATCGCTCCAATCCCTCCTCAGGATCCCCCTAAGTGAAGGTGCCTCTGGCGTTTTTGCCTCTGCTAGCTGGGGGGACCTGAGGAGGTATTTTGCTGATTTTCCTTGGAATGACTACTGCTTCCGTGTCACAGACCCGTCTTTGTGTGCTGAGCGCATAACAGAGGTGATAGTGTCTGGCATGGAGGCGTACATTCCTCACTCTTTTTCTCGTCCTAAACCTTCTAAACCTTGGTTTAACACAGCTTGTTCTCGTGCTATACATGATAGAGAGGTGGCCCACAAAAGGTACTTAAGCCTTCCATCACCAGAATCTCATGCACTTTATATTTCTGCCAAGAACCATGCCAAGTCTGTTCTCCAGCTAGCCAAAAACTCCTTCATTAACAGAAAATGTCAAAACCTTTCAAGATCTAACTCCCCTCGTGATTTCTGGCATCTAGCCAAAAATATCTTCAATAACTTTGCTTCTTCTTCTTCTTTCCCTCCTCTATTTCAACCAGATGGCACCACTGCTCTCACATCTATTTCTAAAGCTGAACTCTTCGCTCAAACCTTTGCTAAAAACTCTACCTTGGACGATTCTGGGCTTGTTCCTCCCTCTCCTCCACCCTCTGACTACTTCATGCCACCTATTAAAATTCTTCGCAATGATGTTTTCCATGCCCTCGCTGGCCTAAACTCTCGGAAGGCTTATGGACCTGATGGGGTCCCTCCTATTGTTCTCCGAAACTGTGTCTCCGTGCTTCTTGCTGGAAGTTTGCCTACATTCAACCTGTTCCTAAAAAGGGTGACCGTTCTAATCCCTCAAACTACCGTCCTATTGCTTTAATTTCCTGCCTATCTAAAGTTTTTGAATCTATCCTCAACAAGAAGATTCTTAAACATCTATCACTTCACAACCTTCTATCTGTTCGCCAGTGTGGGTTCCGTCAAGGCCGCTCTACTGGTGATCTTCTGGCTTTCCTTATTAAGTCTTGGTCATCCTCTTTTAGAGATTTTGGTGAAACTTTTGCTGTTGCCTTGGACGTATCAAAAGCTTTTGATAGAGACTGGCACAAAGCTTTGATTTCCAAACTACCCTCCTACGGTTTCTATCCTTCTCTCTGTAACTTCATCTCAAGTTTCCTTTCTGACCGTTCTATTGCTGCTGTGGTAGATGGTCACTGTTCTTCTCCTAAATCTATTAACAGTGGTGTTCCCCAGAGTTCTGTCCTGTCACCCAATCTCTTCTTATTATTCATTAATGATCTTCTAAACCAAACTTCTTGTCCTATCCACTCCTACGCTGATGATACCACCCTGCACTTTTCCACGTCTTTTCATAGACGTCCAACCCTTCAGGAGGTAAACATATCACGCAGGGAAGCCACAGAACGCTTGACTTCTGATCTTTCTAAAATTTCTGGTTGGGGCAGAGCAAACTTGGTATTGTTCAATGCCTCAAAAACTCAATTCCTGCATCTATCAACTTGACACAACCTTCCAGACAACTATCCCCTCTTCTTCACTGACACTCAACTGTCCCCCTCTTCTACACTGAACATCCTCGGTCTGTCCTTTACTTATAATCAGAACTGGAAACTTCACATCTCATCTCTAGCTAAAGCAGCTTCTATGAAGTTAGGTGTTCTGAGACGTCTCCGCCAGTTTTTCTCACCCCACGAGCTGCTAACTCTGTACAAGGGCCTTATCCGTCCATGTATGGAGTATGCTTCACATGTCTGGGGGGGATTCCACTCATACTGCTCTTCTAGACAGGGTGGAATCAAAAGCTTTTCGTCTCATCAACTCCTCTCCTCTAACTGACTGTCTTCAGCCTCTCTCTCACCGCCGCAATGTTGCATATCTAGCTGTTTTCTACCGCTATTTTCATGCTAACTGCTCTTCTGATCTTGCTAACTGCATGCCTCCCCTCCTTCCGCGGCCTCGCTGCACAAGACTTTCTTCTTTCTCTCACCCCTATTCTGTCCACCTGTCTAACGCAAGAGTTAACTAGTATTCTCATTCATTCATCCCTTTCTCTGGTAAACTCTGGAACTCCCTGCCTGCTTCTGTATTTCCACCTTCCTATGACTTGAATTCCTTCAAGAGGGAGGTTTCAAGACACTTATTCATCAATTTTTGACCACTGCTTTGACCCTTTTATGGGACTGGCATTTCAATGGGCATTTTTTTTTATTAGATTTTTGTTGCCCTTGGCCAGTGTCCTTCCTACATAAAAAAAAAAACCGTGTGTGTGTGTGTGTGTTCTCTCTCACTCTCTCTCTCTCTCTCTCTCTCTCTCTCTCTCTCTCTCTCTCTCTCTCTGTGTGTGTGTGTGTGTGTGTGTGTGAGAGAGAGAGAGAGAGAGAGAGAGAGAGAGAGAGAGAACTATTCTGAGGATTGCTAAGTTGAATGAGACTGATTGAGAATGAAACTGAATGAAAAGAATATAAATGCAGAGGAAATGGATGGAGGAAAAATGAAAAGGAGCAGGGGACGGGAAAAGAAAATACTTATTTCTCAATACTTCCTCTCTCCATCTAATTCTTCACTCACTCCTCAACTTTGCTGCTTATAATTATTCATTCTACTTTCTTCCCAATCTCCTATCCTTTTCCTTCACCCTTCTTCTACTTCCTTGCCCCATGTACTCTCCTTCCCCGGTTATGTCCATTCCTCCTCTTTTCCTTTTCTCTCCCTTCGTCTTTCGTCTTGTCTCAAACCTCCTTCCTTGTCATCTCACTCCCTTATATATTAGAGATAAGGGACATGGGAGAGGAGAGCACGGAATGAGGGGGTGGGAGGAGGGTGGAAGGATGGAGTGAGGAAATGGGGAGGGAAGGAAGGAAGGGAGAGGAGGGCTGGGAATGGGGAAGGAAGGAGAGAAGGTGAAGGAGGAGAGGGAAGGAGAAAAGAGAGAGGAGGACAGGGAATGGGGAGGGCGGGAAGGAGAAGGGAAGAGAGAGAGAGAGAGAGAGAGAGAGAGAGAGAGAGAGAGAGAGAGAGAGAGAGAGAGAGAGAGAGAGAGAGAGAGAGAGAGAGAATTCTATTATTAGTAACAATATTTGTGCATAGTGTACTATTGCTTCAACTCCACACCTATAGGCATAGACTTACAGGCTTGGGCATCTGTATCACGGCCGCATTAGACGCAGGGTAATTATTAGATACTTTTTTTCAGGAAAAAGTGTATTTAATGCGCCGGCAAATACGGTAATCCACAGCATCTTGTGAAAGGGATTTTTTATCTGACTTGTTTAATAAAAGCCAGGAACATTAGTTTTCTCACATATTACTGGCCTCTGCCAGGGATGATGTATTCTGCGCCAAGCCAAGTTCTCAGTTCAGTTTCTAGATTACAATTTCATTTGATATTCTTCTCCTAAGTTCTTACTGATTTCGAAATTATATACAAAGTTTTATTTACAAATAAAAAGAAGTACTTACAGACGTTATCGTTCCTTTAGGATAATCAGACTAAATAAGTTTTCGTGATCACTACTGAATGATATCTTTTATATCCCCTCTATTTATTTTAATTTATTTTACTTTTCGTCCCGTGACATTACAAGTTATATTTGGCCAACGTCAGGCGTCATTTTGACCCAGCAAATCTTAACCAGGCTAAAGCATATTACTATATACCTCTTCTTTACATTTGACAACCATTAAGCAAGAATAACCAATTTGTCTGCCTGTCTCTCTGCCCCGATCTCAAAAAGCAAAGAATTAGTTTTATATGATTACTTTTATTTAACTGACAATATTACAAAGCCTGGAAGGCCACCTCTTCACTTCTAAATGACACAAACTTCAAGCAGCGAAAGATGAAGGATGCTGCAGTCTGCTCTGTGAGGGACGCCTCGCCACTGAACACTTTTTCCCTGTGCAGCACGCCAGGCAACTTCACTGGTCTGTTTTTCAGTAGTCAAGTGGGCGAAGCTTCAAGGAGCTTAGATTCAAGACGCCTCGGAGAATTGAAGAAGACTCCTATTACACTATGTAATAAAATTTCACTTTTGTCTTGTCCTTGGCCCCAAACCATAATTTTCCAGTTATTTCCATCTAAACAAAATAGAAAAAAGTTATTTTGATCCTAAAACTTTGCTTTTGTAGTTAGAACAATGAATTTGCATTTTTGCCTTATTTCATTATAGTATGGGTTACTATTGGTTTTCATGTCGCGTAAAGACCTTTGCAAAATCTCATTTCTCTGATTGTTTTTGCAGTGTTGCAAATAAGTTAAAACAATGAAAGAAAGAATATAAAGTGTTCTAAAGATTTATGATTTTAATAAGATCATTCTTGAGCTGCCCAGACCTAGCAAGAAATTTCTCATATTTACAAGAATTTGTTTATATTTCAGAAATCTCAAATCTACCAGAATGTTCCACCAAACAGTTTTAGAAGTTTCTAGAACATTTTAGAACATTTTATTCAATGTAAACATTTCTAGAATATTCTAGAACTTTTTTAGAATGCATTAGAAATATGTAGAAGTGTCAAGAGCTTTCTAGAATCTACAATAATTTTCTAGAATGATTTAGAATATTCTAAAATAGGTTGAAGAATATTCTAGAAAGATTGAATACATTCTGGAACACATTCTAGGAAGACTAAGAATATTCTAGCCTACTGCTTGACGATATAAAAGTAGGGGCTTACAGACCACCAATCAGTTCTGCTTTGGCTGCCTGAGAAGACACATCACAAGAGGTGAAATGGCATCAAGAAGCTGCAATCATTCTCCAGATGCATTCTGCTACATATGTGGTCAATTTCATCAAGACAAGAGCAAAGAAGTTCCTGTGACAATATCTGGAAAAATGTGTGAAGCTTACAAAATATATTTTGCTGTGCTTGTTGGGGACCAAGACAAAACCTGGGCACTTCATTTTGCTTGTGAGCACTGTAAGAATGTAAAATAGCTGTTAGTTTTACAAGAATAAAATCCAATTAAGAATTAAGAATACAAATAAAACAAGTTTAACAGAAACTCGTACTCTTTTTCTTCAAGACTTCTTTCCTAAGCTTTCAGAGGCAAAGGTGAAAGCTGATATCTTCACCGGACCAAAAGTAAGGAAAATTATGTAGTGCTCAAAATTTCTATAGAAACTCACAGAAAAGGAGAAAAAGCTTGGGAGTGTTTAATTGCTGTAGTACAGGGCTTTCTTAACAACAACAAGGCTGATAACTATATGGAACTCGTTGAAGCTTTAGCGAAATGCTATGGTGAGATGGGTTGCAGAATATCCTTGAAAGTCCATATCCTAGATGCTCACCTCGACAACTTTTCAAGAATATGAGAGCATATTCAGAGGAACAAAGGAACAAGGGGAGCGCTTCCACCAAGAAATAATGAACTTTGAACAGAGATATCAGGGATCATTAGATGAAAAAATACGGGAGGCTACATTTGCGGGCTCGTACGTGAAAGTGATATGTTGTATTCACGCCAAAAAAATAAAATAAATAAAAAATAAATAAATAAATAAATAAATAAATAAAAATAAAAATAAATAATAATAATAATAATAACAATAAATAGTTTCATAAGTTTTAAAATAATTTTTTCTGTCATTTGAATTTATGTTTTTTGTTTTGTTTTTCTGTCAAAAAAAATGGTGAAAATGGTGAAATTTAGCTATTCTGGAGCAAAAAATCATTCCTAATAGCCAAAAAAGCAAACTTTGACAGGAACAATGGACATTTTCTATTGTTTTGCAATGAAAAGAGTTGGAAAATAACATTTGCTTGTCAAAGACAAAAAATCGTGTTACATAGTGTTATCAAACAACCTCTTTCCTCCTCCACAAAAAAAATAGATAAAATAAATAAATAAATAAAACAATAATAATAATAATAATAATAATAATAATAATAATAATAATAATAATAATAATAATAATAATAATAGTAATAATAATAATAATAACAATAATAATAATAATAATAATAATAATAATAATAATAATAATAATAATAATAATAATAACACTCCATATACAAAAAAAAAAAATATATATATATATATATCAGTCACAAAGAGGCTCTTCACACAGTGCATGAAGTCGTTGAGTGGAAAAGAAACCATCTAATATCACTCCTTTCTTGAAGCTCAGGGCCACTTCTTCACAAATTTCGTGTTTCACTAAATCGTTTTTCCAAGATATTATATACTGTATTAATGATTAGTGATAAGATTAGATAAAATTTTCTATGTTTTATATAAAAATCATACTTTGCAAGAAACATGGCTTTATGCAATGTTAAGGACTTAATTGTTCCTATAATAACCGACCATGTAAACAAGCCATCCAGATCAGATTCAAGTACTGCAGCTGCCCCTCATTTATTTTCATAGTCAACTCTACTTAGGTAAGCATGATTATTGTTTTATACTGATGTGGCTGAGGTGAAGCTGGAGGCTAGCAGGCTTCTTTTGACAACCAATGTCTCCATGGCTACATACATGAGGACTTGCATAATATTTTCTGTGAAATATAGTACATATCACAATATTATACAAAGCTTGTATGAATATAAATCAAAGAATATTTACCATAAAGACAATATGTGTAAAATGTATTAATTCTCTAGTTTTCAAAGTCTACGTGATTTGCATGATTATCAGTACTACAAGGAACACTCTCTGAGATGGGAGAGAGGAAGTGTGTTTGTTAATATCACTGAAAGGAAGCACTCTCCAAGCTACCAAGAGACACTTCGTGGAGGAGGAAAGAATTGTTTGATAACTCAGCTGTCACGATCTTCATTTTCATCCCCTTCTTTATTTTAAGCTTCCCCTTGCATTACTCTGAGAAAATGAAGCTAAGAAGGGGTGCTTCTATTTCTGATTCTGGTTGAAGATCAGGTTAGCTTTTGTAAGCACTCTTCAAGCGACCAAGAGACACTTCGTGGAAGGGGAAGGAATTGTTTGATAACCCTGCTGTCAGGGTCTCCATTTTCATCCTCTTCATTCTAAAGCCTGCCCTAGCACCTTACTCTGAGGACATGATGCTAAGAAGGGCTGTTTCTATTTCTGATTCTGATTGAAAAGATCAGGAGGTTAACCTTTGTAATGGCACCTCCCTGATACCTCACTCTCACCCCAGCAGCTTGAGCAATACGTAGCATTCGCATATAATACCTGCAGCAGCTTGGTTCATGAGAACGGGAATGGACTGATAACAAATATAAAGGTAGAGATGAAGACCAGAGGTGACAAGTGAATGAATTACAGTTTGTAGAAAGTTCAAATCGGACTATTGGTGAGCTCCTTTTTTATCCTTAAGTGATATTTGAGAGAAACAAGAGCAGATCAGACTGCGAAAAAAAAAAAAAGAAACTGTAAACAAGACCATATTATAGAGGTGCCATTGCTCAAGTTAAACCTCTGTCTTCAACCAGATCCAGAACCAGTAGCCCTTCTTAGCATCATGTCATAGCCGACATGATAATTATTACTGTATAGGTTATGCTGAGTTCAGTCTAGTTTTACTCAGTTTAGTCAGCATGGTGGTAACTTACAAGAATGTTTAAGAAATTGCTTTTCTTGGGCATTCTTTAACATTAATATTTTATTGCTTTGCTGACTTATCTCGAATTCAGAATAGGATGCCAACTTTTGGAGGTTTCAATATATATATATATATATATATATATATATATATATATATATATATATATATATATATATATATATATATATATATATATATATATATATATATATAACAAAGAAATTAGCATAATAAAGTACATACAACAAATCTTCACATTTCAAACTCCTGGCAACAGGCTTCATTCATTTTTCGTTTTCCACACCGACACCAGTTTTGAATTCAGAATATTGTTCACATCTATGCTTGATGTTGACATTCTTTCAATTACATTTCAATTGTGATTTGGAATACTTTGCCGATGGCTCCGAAGAAAAGTCCCAGTGCAAGTGTTAGTGGTAAGCATAAGGCTATATCGCTGGAAGATAAGGTTGAAATCATAAAACGCCATGAGAAAGGTGAAAAGGTTGTTGCCATTGCAAGATCTTTTGGGCTGAACTGTACAACTGTATCGACGATTGTGCATGATAAGGACAGGATTTTATCACATGTCAGAGATCAAGTTCCAGGGATGAGAAACATAATCATCAAAAAATAAAAAGGCGAAAAATCTACAAAGAAATGGAAAAGCTTCTGTCTGTTTTGATTGACAGGCAGAATCGTTACCTTGCTTCGGTAAGTCAGGAATTGGTTCAGGAGAAAGCACTGTCTTTGTTTGAAAATCTAAAGAAAAATATGTAAATGAGAAAGACGTAGATTTCAAAGCAAGCTAAGGTTAGCTTATGAATATTTAAACAGCGACAGAATTATCACTTCCTAAAAAAAAAAAAAAGCATCAGCTGATGAAGTTGCAGCAGTAAAATTTTCTGGTACGTTATCGATCACTGAAGAAAATGGGTTTCTCCCAAACCGATCTTCAATGTCGATGAGGCAGGTTTATACTGGGAAATATTACCAGGTCGATCATCCATTTCAAAGGAGGAGAAAAGTATCCCAGCCTACAAGGTAATTGTGCAAGTGACTAAGCTAAAACCACTGCACAGAAACCTCACGCCCTAAAGAATGCAGTCATGGCATCTCTCCCTGTTATTTGGTCTTCTAATCTAAAGGCGTCGATGACAGTTGTTATTTTTGAAGACTGGTTTTTCAGTCATTTTGTATCTGAAACAGAAAAGTACCGTAAGGAGAAAAAGATTCCTTTTAAGGTTCTGCTTATCTTAGATAACGCTCCAGGCCACCCATAAGACATCAGAGATTTTCACCCCAACATTACCGTCGTGTACCTCCGCCCCCCTCAACACTATGTCTCTTTTGCAACCAATGGACCAAGGAACAACTGCAATCTTTAAACGCTACTACATGAAGCGTACACTACATCAAGCTATTTCAGCAACTGACCTTGATGAGTCTATCACAGTCCGTGACTTTTGGAAAGGATATGACATATAGAAAGCAGTAATGAACATATCAGCTGCATGGAATGAGGTTCAGAGTATGACTATGAATGGTGTATGGAAAAAGCTATGCCCACAATTTGTACAGGACTTCAAGGGCTTTGACGAGATTTATTAACAAATCCTTGGTGACATTGAGCAGTGAGCTGCAGATGGATTTAAATAAGGAAGATTTCGTAGATTTATTTGCGAAAGATAAGGAGCCCCTGACGAATGAAGGGTTGATGGAGCTTCATGAGCAACAAAATAAAGAACAAGAACCAAACCCTGAGCCTTATCACTTTACTGTCAAGAAAATGCAAGAGGCATTCACATTTGAATAAATGTTTCGCTTTGTTCGAAGAGATGGATCCAAATGTTCAACACTTTTCAAAGGTGAGGTGTTTCAAAGGCTGATATGTGTGTTTTTTTCTAACTGAACATTAATTGCACCGATTGAATATTGTTGTGTTTATGCATATGATATTGTCTGCGTTTTGCACGATGATTGCGATGATCAGTGAATATGTTGAAGTGACACCTAATGATTTTGAATGATTTAAAGATGAATGCGTGAGAAATTTTAATTTATAAGAAAGGTAAATAATTAGTAGTTAATTAGTAATTAATTAGTAGTTATTTATTAAAATATGAAAATGTTTGTGAGTTTTCCAGTGGCTTTATATACCAGTTCCTTGCAACATCTCAGTCCACGACAATTGCAGTAATAAAACAGAGGTAGTGGCCTAGTGAGGGATGCAAGGGGAAGAACGCAACCCAGCTGCTGAAATGTCAACAACATGGGCGAGTCACTTAACAAGACTATTTTCATTTTCAACATTTCCTTACATCATATTATGGTTGAAATATATGATATAGCACCCTTGCCTATAATACGGATT
The DNA here is from genome assembly GCF_035594125.1 of Scylla paramamosain. NCBI lineage: Eukaryota > Metazoa > Arthropoda > Malacostraca > Decapoda > Portunidae > Scylla > Scylla paramamosain. Next base: position 15,566,687 of record NC_087166.1, read on the forward strand.
ATAGTACGGATGTAGGGTGAAGGAAATTTCAAAATTAAATCTACGGGAGGCTTCATACTCGCATGGAAGACACAGGGTGATTTTTTGACCCATTTTTATGAAAAAGATGCCTCTTATATGCTATCAAATACGGTATTTAAACTGCCGAAGTATTGCCCCAATTATATCGCCTGCATGTCCACCTGTCTCCCTAGATTTGATCTCTTCGCCTTTACTCCTCTTTGGTCACCATCACTCATGATTTTTTTACCCATTATATTAAAAGGACACATCTCTGTTGTTCCTGTCTGCCGCATTCTTGGACCATGCATGGACGATCGCTTTCTTCGGGCCGAGAGGAACCCAGTGGAGGCTGCGCGCCTGTTTCAAGAGGATCCAGCCCCTTGTAACCTGCACTCCTATCAGGCTGCTAGGGACGAGTTGGTAGCACTGCAAGGAAGTGTGAGAACATAAGAACATAAGAACATAAGAAATAAGGGAAGCTGCAAGAGGCGACCAGGCTTACACGTGGCAGTCCCTGTATGAAACACTCCTACCTATTTCCATCTGCTATCCCCATCCATAAACTTGTCTAATCTTCTCTTAAAGCTCTCTAGTGTCCTAGCACTAACTACATGATTACTGAGTCCGTTCCACTCATCTACCACTCTATTTGAGAACCAATTTTTTCCTATCTCCTTCCTAAACCTAAATTTTTCAAGCTTGAACCCGTTATTTCTTGTTCTACCCTGGTTGCTGATCCTAAGAATTTTGCTTACATCTCCCTTGTTATAACCCTTATACCACTTAAAGACTTCTATCAGGTTCCCTCTTAACCTACGTCTCTCTAGAGAATGTAAATTTAACCGCTTCAACCTCGCTTCGTAAGGAATACTCCTCATCCCCTGTATCCTTTTAGTCATTCTCCTCTGTACTGATTCTAATAGACCTATATCTTTCCTGTAATGTGGGGACCAGAACTGCACAGCGTAGTCTAGATGAGGTCTGACCAGCCCCAAGTATAACTTTAATATTACTTCCGGCCTTCTACTTTTAACACTCCTAAAAATGAATCCTAGTACCCTATTTGCCTTGTTTCTGGCTTCTATGCATTGTTTCCCTAGACGGAGTTCAGAGCTAACTATAACTCCTAAATCTTTCTCGTACCCTGTACCTACCAGAGTTTGGGTGTTTAATGTGTACCTATTGTGTGGGTTTCCTCTACCTACGCTAAGCACTTTGCATTTATTGATATTAAATTGCATTTGCCATCTATCCGTCCATTCATTCATTCTATCTAAGTCTGTCTGCAAGGCGATGGCATCCGCTGCGAGAACGGAGTCGTGGCAGAAATTTATGGGCAGCATTAAATGAGAAACAAGTGTTGGGACCATGTGGCATCTAATTAATAGGGTGGTTCGGAGGAAACCTGCCAGTGCTCTTCATCATGACCAGGGTGAACTTGCTCAGGAACTTCTTGATGACTGGGATGCACAGTCTTGTGTGACTAATCTCCCTGTTCAGGAGTCTCTCTCTGCCCGAGAGGATCAACGTACTCTCCGATTGATGGCAGGATTGTTGGAGGGAAATGATGAGGATGCCATACCGATCACTGAGGAGAAGCTGTGACATGCATTGGCTCGGGGTAAGGCAACAGCACCAGGAGACGACGGGATCACGTACTCAGTTCTTCGGCTACATCATTGTGTACCTGGTAACCCTCTCCTTCGCCTTTATAATCTATGTTTTTTTTTTTTTTTTCCCAGGGATATGTGCCTTCTGTCTGGACCTGCAGCACCATTGTCCCTATCCCCAAACCTGGTACAGACAGGTTTCGACCGGTTTCTCTCACCTCTTGTTTCAACAACGTCATTGAGCGCATCCTACTTTCCTGTCTGCTTTATCGGCTGGAGTCTGAACTCTCACCTCGTCTTTTTTGGTTTCCTGCCACGCTGGGGCATCCACCATTGCCTCGCAGAGCTCTACTCCCGCCTCTCCTCCAGCAGCGTGGTGGCCTTCATTGACCTCAAGAGTGCATTTGACGTGGCCAACAGAGACATCATCCTCGATCAACTGGTGGATTTCGGAATCACGTGGCACCTTCTGTAGTGGATACAGGAATATCTCAGCAACAGATCCTCCTGGGTTTTCTTTCATGGTGCCTACAGCTCCTCTCGAGGTTTCAATCTAGTGACTTCACTAGGTGGGGCTCTCAGTCCATTCCTTTTTTAATGTTTGTATGCACCGTTTACTCTGTTTTGCCTGATACACCTGGTATAACGATCATCTCTTGTGCTGATCTATGTATTCATTCTTCCTCTCCAGGCTTATTTTGATTCCTTTAATACCTCTACTGCTGCTTGTGAACTAATTGCCTCTCCTGAAAAAGCAGAGTGTTTACTACTATCAGCCCGGTGTTGCTTCCCCAGTTCTCCATTGGTGCCTGTATCGTCCCTCTCTGTCGGCAGTACCTTTACCTTGAGGCTCCAGTTCACATTCCTCGCGCTCTTCCGGCCCAGCGTACCATCCCCTTGGTCCAGGATCTCCTGACTCGTCTGCAGAAGTGCCTCACACCTCTACAGTGGCTGAGGAACAATGGTACTGGCATCTCTGTTCCAGTTGCAAGGACCATCTACGTGTCTTTTATTCATTTAGTAGTCGATTATCTCTCCCCTGCTCTTATTCAGTTTCCCAAATCTTGCTTACAGTTTCTCGAGGTTTTTCAAAATAAGGCCATGTGAGTCATTCTTGGTTGCCCATTATCGACTAGAGTTGCCAACATGCAAGCAGAACTTCATCTCTCTCCTCTCTATGACAGAATTATTTACATTGTCACACGCTTCACTGCTAAATGTCTCTATTCTCCGCAGCTGGCGCCTCACTACTCGCAGGTTGTAAGACGTGCTTTGCCTTGGCCCTCTTGCATCCCTCTTCTACAGGGTAGTAGTCGCCTCTTTATCAGGACTGTCAGCTCGGCTCTTTGTGACATGGACATCGTCATCCCCAAGGAGGAGAAGGTTCCTGGTCCTCCACCTTGGATGCTGCCCGTCCCTGAGGTGCACTACATTCTAACTTCAACTGCAGCTCACCCTACACCGCAACAGCAACAAGCACTGGAGACTGTAGCTACGGTGCTGTCCTTCCTTCCGTACAGACTAATGGACGGGCAGGTTGTGCGGTCCACTCCCTTGATACTGATGCTCCACATGGAGACTGGGCGGGCCAACATCTTCCAAACTCTTATACCTCCACGTTTTGTGAGCTTTGTGGTATCCTGGATGCAGTCAGCCTTCTGTGCCAGCGTGGTCTCAGTGCAGTGATCATCTGTGACTCTCAGTCTGCTCTCAATGCCCTTTCAAGTGTCAACCCACAATGCACTGCTATAGTCAGACGGGTTCTATCATTCTTGGCCTTGGGTCATGACAGAAACAATGATCTCAAGTTTGTGTGGATTCCATCCCACATCAATATTATCGGCAGTGGCAGAGTTGATGCCCTTGCTAAGGCAGCCTGCAACTTGCCTCTTCCTGCGGCTGGCTTGGTGCCCTCGCTCTCAGATGCCCTAACTTGCATTTGAGCTGCTGCTTTCCACTCCATCGATCAAGCCCGTGATCTCCAGAGGGAAGAGAGTGTCACCATCCGGCACTATGACTCCTTTCGCTACCATTGCTACAAGTATCGCCGCAAATGAGTTATTGTGAGGAGGCACAATGTGGTCTCCACCAGGCTCCGTCTTGGCCACAGGGAAAGTTGCAGGACTCCCAGACGTGCCGCATTTCTCTTCCTGCTCCCTGTGCGATGACAATAACACGCTGGAACACCCCTGTCTCCACTGCCCTGAGCTGGAAGGTCTGCTGCCCCGTGGAGTCCCACTTATTGATGTGTGCCGCCATCTTTTGATGGCTGACAACCTGGACGTCATCCTTGCAGGTTTCCCTGGATTCGGTGGTTGTTGACTTCCCTTTCCCCGTTCTTTAATTTCGTATAAGACCACCAGAGGCCTAACAGCATCTTTATACAGCACCACAACGCGTTCCGCCACCACCGTCACAAGCACCGTCGGCTGGTCAGGAGACAAGTGGTGGCTGCCAGGCTACGTTTGGGCTGCAAACAAGCATGGGAAGTCTCCGGGCGGCAAACGTGCCTCATTTCTCTTGCCTACTGTGTCACTCCCCCAACAACACACTGAACCATTACTACCTGCACTGCCCGGACTGACGCTGGCACATGTGTCTCAGCATCTGAACCATGGCACCTAGATGAAGCCCTCGTCCGGTTCCCTCGTCTTGGTGGCTGTTAATGGATTGCCCTACGCGACTCATTTTTTCTCTATTTATATTCTTTTATTCTTCCTAGTACTGCTGACTGTTGTATATTAGGTTGTCTGACTATTAGAATATTGTTAAACACTTACTTTCTGTATTGGAATGACGCCATTGAGGCGCAATAAATTAAATCAAAATATTCTCTCTCTCTCTCTCTCTCTCTCTCTCTCTCTCTCTCTCTCTCTCTCTCTCTCTCTCTCTCTCTCTCTCTCTCTCTCAGATAAGTTAACACACACACACACACACACACAGGCACAGAGAGAGAGAGAGAGAGAGAGAGAGAGAGAGAGAGAGAGAGAGAGAGAGAGAGAGAGAGAGAGAGAGAGAGAGAGAGAGAGTGTGTGTGCACTGTGTCAAGGTCACTCACTGGCTGTCACACAGCCACAATTCATCTCTCAAAAATGGGGTTGACTGTGTGTCAGCCAACTCTTCTGCATTTTAAGACCTAGGATATTAGTAAAATAAAGTAAACATTCGATATTCTTTAAATATGCTGTAATTTGCGAAGTTTCATAAAATAAAACAAGTGTTCAATACGATTTAGCTTGTATTTTATCAAATATAATAGCCATTTTTTTCGCGATAAAGTGGGATTCCCAACATTATGAAAATAGGTTTCAATGAAAAAATGTGTAAAAGTGAGCCGGTGATAACTGAACCGTGGAAAGCCGGGGGTTCACTGCATTTATGATAAGTACGTACAGCATTCTCAATAAAATAATGAAAAATGATTACCATATTTGATGGCATATAAGATGCATGGGCATATAAGACGCATCTCCATTTCAGCAGGGCATATTCAAGATTTTTTTTTTTTTTATGTATTTAAGCATGTAAGGTTTAAAGCAGGCTAGCGGTACAGCTGAACAAAAAGCAAGCAATCACAATTGTAAAAACATCCTACATGATTGTGTGATGACTATACTATTACTATAAACATTCCATAACTGAGTATCTTCGCACACCATACCTTAAATAAGATAATTGATTTATAGACTACATTACGCTTTTAAGCTCCACGTACTTTTAAATTATTCCGTCCATCTCGACCCCTCTCTGGTCATGCCCTCTTTGCTACTCTCCGCTACTGAATTATTTCACTGTTACACGCTATAATATACAATCGTTTGGGACTGCCAATTCCCCTCAGAAAACTATCTTTATTTTCATAGCATTTTACAGATCTACCATTCACATTGCTCATTTATGCATGTGATCCACCCACAGGCGTGGTACTTGATACAGATGCAAATCAGAGGGTAGGGGCAGTTTGTAGGTGGAGCGTAAGTGGGCGTGGGTATTTTTCTGTAGGCTGACTTGTCCTTCCTGGTGTCTCACGCCTCCTGGCCGACCCTCACGCCTCCTGACCTACTTTCCTTTTCATATCCTTTCTCTACCTTTTCCCTGCTATCATTACCGTTAATTCCTCTTTGACCCAGGCTGCCTTCCCAGGTTTTATGGCCGTCTTCCTGTTGTGGGCTGCATGTGTCCTGTGTGCATGTTTGTGTTTTCTCGGCTCCCTCGATATCTGGTGCTAATTACCTTCTCTTTTCTGGGTAATATGACCATTTGTTATTCTCTCTACTTCATTCATCTTCTCCATTTCTTCTGTCTTCTTACTTATTCCATCTTCCCTTCTTTTTTCTTCCTTATTTTGTCTTCTTTCTTCTTTCTTGACAATACAGCATATATTGAGGTGTGGGGTCATCACACAATCATGTAGGATGTTTTTACAATTGTGATTGCTTGCTTTTTGTTCAGCTGTACCGCTAGCCTGCTTTAAACCTTACATACTTAAATACATAAAAAAAAAAAAGATCTTGAATATGCCCTGCTGAAATGGAGATGCGTCTTATATGCCCATGCATCTTATATGCCATCAAATATGGTAATCATTTTTCATTATTTTATTGAGAATGCTGTACGTACTTATCATAAATGCAGTGAACCCCCGGCTTTCCACGGTTCAGTTATCACCGGCTCACTTTTACACATTTTTTCATTGAAACCTATTTTCATAATGTTGGGAATCCCACTTTATCGCGAAAAAAATGGCTATTATATTTGATAAAATACAAGCTAAATCGTATTGAACACTTGTTTTATTTTATGAAACTTCGCAAATTACAGCATATTTAAAGAATATCGAATGTTTACTTTATTTTACTAATATCCTAGGTCTTAAAATGCAGAAGAGTTGGCTGACACACAGTCAACCCCATTTTTGAGAGATGAATTGTGGCTGTGTGACAGCCAGTGAGTGACCTTGACACAGTGCACACACACTCTCTCTCTCTCTCTCTCTCTCTCTCTCTCTCTCTCTCTCTCTCTCTCTCTCTCTCTCTCTCTCTCTCTCTCTCTGTGCCTGTGTGTGTGTGTGTGTGTGTGTTAACTTATCTGAGAGAGAGAGAGAGAGAGAGAGAGAGAGAGAGAGAGAGAGAGAGAGAGAGAGAGAGAGAGAGAGAGAGAGAGAGAGAGAGAGAGAGAGAATATTTTGATTTAATTTATTGCGCCTCAATGGCGTCATTCCAATACAGAAAGTAAGTGTTTAACAATATTCTAATAGTCAGACAACCTAATATACAACAGTCAGCAGTACTAGGAAGAATAAAAGAATATAAATAGAGAAAAAATGAGTCGCGTAGGGCAATCCATTAACAGCCACCAAGACGAGGGAACCGGACGAGGGCTTCATCTAGGTGCCATGGTTCAGATGCTGAGACACATGTGCCAGCGTCAGTCCGGGCAGTGCAGGTAGTAATGGTTCAGTGTGTTGTTGGGGGAGTGACACAGTAGGCAAGAGAAATGAGGCACGTTTGCCGCCCGGAGACTTCCCATGCTTGTTTGCAGCCCAAACGTAGCCTGGCAGCCACCACTTGTCTCCTGACCAGCCGACGGTGCTTGTGACGGTGGTGGCGGAACGCGTTGTGGTGCTGTATAAAGATGCTGTTAGGCCTCTGGTGGTCTTATACGAAATTAAAGAACGGGGAAAGGGAAGTCAACAACCACCGAATCCAGGGAAACCTGCAAGGATGACGTCCAGGTTGTCAGCCATCAAAAGATGGCGGCACACATCAATAAGTGGGACTCCACGGGGCAGCAGACCTTCCAGCTCAGGGCAGTGGAGACAGGGGTGTTCCAGCGTGTTATTGTCATCGCACAGGGAGCAGGAAGAGAAATGCGGCACGTCTGGGAGTCCTGCAACTTTCCCTGTGGCCAAGACGGAGCCTGGTGGAGACCACATTGTGCCTCCTCACAATAACTCATTTGCGGCGATACTTGTAGCAATGGTAGCGAAAGGAGTCATAGTGCCGGATGGTGACACTCTCTTCCCTCTGGAGATCACGGGCTTGATCGATGGAGTGGAAAGCAGCAGCTCAAATGCAAGTTAGGGCATCTGAGAGCGAGGGCACCAAGCCAGCCGCAGGAAGAGGCAAGTTGCAGGCTGCCTTAGCAAGGGCATCAACTCTGCCACTGCCGATAATATTGATGTGGGATGGAATCCACACAAACTTGAGATCATTGTTTCTGTCATGACCCAAGGCCAAGAATGATAGAACCCGTCTGACTATAGCAGTGCATTGTGGGTTGACACTTGAAAGGGCATTGAGAGCAGACTGAGAGTCACAGATGATCACTGCACTGAGACCACGCTGGCACAGAAGGCTGACTGCATCCAGGATACCACAAAGCTCACAAAACGTGGAGGTATAAGAGTTTGGAAGATGTTGGCCCGCCCAGTCTCCATGTGGAGCATCAGTATCAAGGGAGTGGACCGCACAACCTGCCCGTCCATTAGTCTGTACGGAAGGAAGGACAGCACCGTAGCTACAGTCTCCAGTGCTTGTTGCTGTTGCGGTGTAGGGTGAGCTGCAGTTGAAGTTAGAATGTAGTGCACCTCAGGGACGGGCAGCATCCAAGGTGGAGGACCAGGAACCTTCTCCTCCTTGGGGATGACGATGTCCATGTCACAAAGAGCCGAGCTGACAGTCCTGATAAAGAGGCGACTACTACCCTGTAGAAGAGGGATGCAAGAGGGCCAAGGCAAAGCACGTCTTACAACCTGCGAGTAGTGAGGCGCCAGCTGCGGAGAATAGAGACATTTAGCAGTGAAGCGTGTGACAATGTAAATAATTCTGTCATAGAGAGGAGAGAGATGAAGTTCTGCTTGCATGTTGGCAACTCTAGTCGATAATGGGCAACCAAGAATGACTCACATGGCCTTATTTTGAAAAACCTCGAGAAACTGTAAGCAAGATTTGGGAAACTGAATAAGAGCAAGGGAGAGATAATCGACTACTAAATGAATAAAAGACACGTAGATGGTCCTTGCAACTGGAACAGAGATGCCAGTACCATTGTTCCTCAGCCACTGTAGAGGTGTGAGGCACTTCTGCAGACGAGTCAGGAGATCCTGGACCAAGGGGATGGTACGCTGGGCCGGAAGAGCGCGAGGAATGTGAACTGGAGCCTCAAGGTAAAGGTACTGCCGACAGAGAGGGACGATACAGGCACCAATGGAGAACTGGGGAGGCAACACAGGGCTGATAGTAGTAAACACTCTGCTTTTTCAGGAGAGGCAATTAGTTCACAAGCAGCAGCAGAGGTATTAAAGGAATCAAAATAAGCCTGGAGAGGAAGAATGAATACATAGATCAGCACAAGAGATGATCGTTATACCAGGTGTATCAGGCAAAACAGAGTAAACGGTGCATACAAACATTAAAAAAGGAATGGACTGAGAGCCCCACCTAGTGAAGTCACTAGATTGAAACCTCGAGAGGAGCTGTAGGCACCATGAAAGAAAACCCAGGAGGATCTGTTGCTGAGATATTCCTGTATCCACTACAGAAGGTGCCACGTGATTCCGAAATCCACCAGTTGATCGAGGATGATGTCTCTGTTGGCCACGTCAAATGCACTCTTGAGGTCAATGAAGGCCACCACGCTGCTGGAGGAGAGGCGGGAGTAGAGCTCTGCGAGGCAATGGTGGATGCCCAGCGTGGCAGGAAACCAAAAAAGACGAGGTGAGAGTTCAGACTCCAGCCGATAAAGCAGACAGGAAAGTAGGATGCGCTCAATGACGTTGTTGAAACAAGAGGTGAGAGAAACCGGTCGAAACCTGTCTGTACCAGGTTTGGGGATAGGGACAATGGTGCTGCAGGTCCAGACAGAAGGCACATATCCCTGGGAAAAAAAAAAAAAAAACATAGATTATAAAGGCGAAGGAGAGGGTTACCAGGTACACAATGAAGTAGCCGAAGAACTGAGTACGTGATCCCGTCGTCTCCTGGTGCTGTTGCCTTACCCCGAGCCAATGCATGTCACAGCTTCTCCTCAGTGATCGGATATGGCATCCTCATCATTTCCCTCCAACAATCCTGCCATCAATCGGAGAGTACGTTGATCCTCTCGGGCAGAGAGAGACTCCTGAACAGGGAGATTAGTCACACAAGACTGTGCATCCCAGTCATCAAGAAGTTCCTGAGCAAGTTCACCCTGGTCATGATGAAGAGCACTGGCAGGTTTCCTCCGAACCACCCTATTAATTAGATGCCACATGGTCCCAACACTTGTTTCTCATTTAATGCTGCCCATAAATTTCTGCCACGACTCCGTTCTCACACTTCCTTGCAGTGCTACCAACTCGTCCCTAGCAGCCTGATAGGAGTGCAGGTTACAAGGGGCTGGATCCTCTTGAAACAGGCGCGCAGCCTCCACTGGGTTCCTCTCGGCCCGAAGAAAGCGATCGTCCATGCATGGTCCAAGAATGCGGCAGACAGGAACAACAGAGATGTGTCCTTTTAATATAATGGGTAAAAAAATCATGAGTGATGGTGACCAAAGAGGAGTAAAGGCGAAGAGATCAAATCTAGGGAGACAGGTGGACATGCAGGCGATATAATTGGGGCTTCTCTATACTCTATACTTCGGCAGTATAGAGATATGTAGTCGCCGGTGGACTGGAGTTCACAGAGCAGGAGCAGAATACTGGAAGCTAAGAGCAATGTGGTCGGAAAACAGGGCTGGAACGGAAGAACACTTAACGTGAGTGGCCACACGAGCCGATGTGATGACATGATCGAGAGTCCCGCTGCGGGAATGAGTAGCTCCATCAGTGACCCAGCGGGTGAGACGGTGAGTCTGGATATATTGTAGGAGGCGGCAATCATTCTTGTTTGGGTTTGGAGAGATGTCACCCAACTCTGGATGGCGAGCATTAAAGTCACCCATGGAGATCGATCCCAGAGCAGCTTGGGGAGGCAAAACATCTGTAGACAGCCCAAGTGGTGAACAATAAACATTGCAAACAGAAAGCGTAGCAGAGCCTAGTGTCACCTCAAACTGCTGGAAGGTAGTGTCAGGGTCAATTAAACATCGAAGAAGCTTGTGGCGAACTGAGGAGTGAACGTACGTAAGAAGGCCATTCCTTACTTGGTGTATGTAGGAAGCATACCCTGAGAGAGTAGGAGCTACATGATGCATATGGCCAACAAAGGCATCCTGTATAAACACTATCTGCGGGTGGTGCCGAAACACATATGCCTGAAGAGCTGCAAGTTTATCAAAGGCCGTCACTCCACAAGCATTTCAGGAGAGGATATGTAGCTGTAGGCGATTAGCGAACATCCTTGAAGTGGTGAGGTTGGCAAGAGGAAGAAGGAACACACACAGCAGCAGAGGAGGGAGTGGAAGACGCGGCATTCGCAGCAGCAGTGGAGGGAATGGAGAACGCAGCACCCGCAGCAGCAGGGGAGGGAGTGGTGGACGCAGCACACGCAGCAGCAAGGGAGGGACGTAGCACACGCAGCAGCCGGGGAGGAAGAGGAGGACGCAGCACACGCAGCAGCAAGGGAGGGAGTGGAGGACGTAGAACACGCAGCAGCAGGGAAGGGAGTGGAGGACGCAGCACACGCAGCAGCAGGGGAGGGAGTGGAGGACGCAGCACACGCAGCAGCAGGGGAGGGAGTGGTGAACGCAGCACACGCAGCAGCAGGGAAGGGAGTGGAGGACGCAGCACACGCAGCAGCAGGGGAGGAAGTGGAGAACGCAGCACACGCAGCAGCATGGGAGGGAGTGGAGAACGCAGCACACGCAGCAGCAAGGGAGGGATTGGAGGACGTAGCACACGCAGCAGCAGGGGAGGGAGTGGAGAACGCAGCACACGCAGCAGTAGGGGAGGGAATGGAGAAAGCAGCACACGCGGCAGCAGGGGGGGGGAGTGGAGAAAGCAGCAAACGCGGCAGCAGGAGAGGGAGTGGAGGACGCAGGACACGCAGCAGCAGGGGAGGGAGTAGAGGACGCAACACACGCAGCAACAAGGGAGAGAGTAGAGGACGCAGCACACGCAGCAGCAGAGGAGGGAGTAGGAGACGCAGCACACGCTGCAGTAGAAGCGGGAGTGGAGAGCACTCCCGCAGAGTGGTGGTAGCACACCAGCACGCGTAGCCCAGGCCTCGAACAGCTGAGTGAGTGTCGAGAGCTTCTCAATGACGATGTGATGTGCCTCCGTTAATGTCGCCACTGATGCCTCCACAACAACTTGCAAAGCAGCAACTTTGTTGATATTGGCCTCCAGTGTGTCCAAACGGGACTCGAGAGGCAGAGCAGGCTTTCAGATTTTCCACACCAGTCTGAAGGACCAAGATTCGTGGGATAGAGGAGGAGAGGTTGAGTCCGAAAGGGTAGAGAGCGTGTGGTGGTGGTGTTGATGACGGTCGTGGAGGTACTGTCCTCGACTGAATTGAATTGAAGCGGCAGAACGACGTCTGGAGCAGCCGTGCCACGCATTAACCCCTCATTCGTGACAATGAAGGCATTGCCAGTTGGCCGTGACGGCCGGAGGCAGTGGTAGTGAAGGGGTGGCAGCATCCTCCGTCGACGATCGGGCCGGGCCTCGATCGCGACAGGAACGAGAGTCCTGAAGGCCAGAGCACCAGGCACACTTCTCTGCAGCCGAGCAGTATCTGATGTGCCCTACATTCCAGCACCGAAAGCACATTATACTGTCACTTGACATAGGCTGAACTTTACATGGCGGCAGATATGGTAAAAAACTAAAGGACACGGACGACGGGGGAGGCTCCTGGAAACTCCAGGTAACCACAATCCTGTTGAGTGGCTGACCGTTTTGATGGAAGCGGCGGGCACTGTAGATACCCGGCAACTCCTTGCTGAGTGACGAGTCGACTCCAACAGGGTAATGGGTAATAAGGTAGCTGGGGATTTCCTAGGCCGCACAGGAGAATCTTCCATCTGAAGTTTCAATGCCAAAAACTTCCCAGCCACAACATTCTGCTCAATATCCTGACGCTTCCGCGCGATGTAGACAAAGTGAGAGGTCACTGCTGACATTTTAACCTCAGCCAGAGTACGGCCCAGGCAGAAATGGCGACTACCCATAGTTAGCCAGCGAAGTTTTATGTCCACACCTGGATTGTCAAGAAAGACAAGCTTGACGTAGTCTGTTCTGGGTGCAAAAGCGGGCAGGCGAGAGTGCGCTGGTTGAGTAGGCGTAGGCAAGAGTAGAGCAGATGGATGGGGTGAATACGTGCCGGGCGGTAACAAACGCGGGAAGTTATTAGCCGCGGGAGCACCATCACTAGGACCAGTACGTGAGGACTTACTGGTCGGTATCACGTCATTCCCACTGGTGTTGGCGTCGTCTACCGTACGCTTGGAGGTGGAAGCAGAGGAGGTGGTTGGAAGATCACAGCTGGCCTGATGAGGTGAAAATGGAGATGGAACGACTGCGGAAGATAACTGCTTCGTTCCTCCATAGACAAATGAGGCCACACTGAGGTTCCCACTAATAGCAAGGTCCTCCTCAAGTACATTAAATGAGGCCGGACCAGAGTACGCCATGGCACAAAGCCCTGACGTAGCAGCAGGAGGCCTGCCGTGTACAATAAAGGACGAAGCAAACCAGTAACTACTGAAAGTGATGGTGTGGCAACGAGAGCACAAGAGCACGTCCGACCATCGCTATGTCTGGACGTGGAGAGAAAGAGAGAGATGCGCAACTGTCACTGTCAAGGTCACTCACTGGCCGTCACACAGCCACAATTCATCTCTCTCTCTCTTTCTCCCCATATCCCGTTCAGCTCTCAACTAAGTAAAAATGTCCCAAATTTGGGACAAAATTTTAAAATTCACAGAAAAAATATACATTAGTTTCCGATTCAGCCGCCAGCCACGTTTTCTTCACTGCCTGCTGTTTATTTTCTGTTGGAGTAAGCGACCTATTTACTTTTACATTTAGGAGAGCAGCGACGACGAGGAAAGAAGAGCTATACTGGTGTTCCTTGGGCGATCTACAAATAATGGGTAAGTAAGCCTTATTTATAGTGGTTACTGTTAAGATATTCAGCTTTTAACGATACACAGGTGAGTTGTACATGTAACTGAAGTCTTGAAATCCGAAAAATCCGTGCATTCTTAAGAATACTTGAGATGTCGAGCTTGTGCCAAATTTGGGACATCAGTATTATTATGGTTCAAAATTTTATTTTGCGGAAGCATTAATGTTTTGTTAAGGTGCTTGGTGATGTGTAAGCGTATAGAGGTACTGAGATCTTCTGCAGATTATCTAGAAGAATCTCCTTTGAAAGTTAATCAGATTATTTTAACGAATTTAAAGGGACTAATATGAGCGTACTGCAATGTACACAACTTATATTAAAATAGAAATTCAGTCATAATGCCGTAGCAGTGTTTTAAAACATTACGCTCCGTAAGCTGAGAAATACCTAAATTAGTTATGAGCACCAGATACACTGAATAGTTTGTGACCGCGTCATTAATGAATGGTCTTTAATTAAATACCACTTGGGATTTAAATGCCATGTTGATATTTAAATATGGAGGGCATTTAAAATTAAAAGCAAATTTGCAAGAAAAAAAATTAATTCTTGTAGCCTTTCTGGTTCAGTATAACTTATTAAAGGTATACCTTAGGATTTGAGTCATTTGAAGGCGTAGATCTGTTTAAAGCATTTTATGAAATCCACCATAGCTTTTAGTTGATAAGAAACTTGGTTATATAAATTGCAGCCTCTTTTCACCATTTCTCATTAACTCTTATCTTCAATGGGGAAGACTAGTAAAAGTTCTTCACTAAGATTGTGCATACAGACCATACTTGCCAGTGCTAAGGAAGCATTTTTGGTGAGATAAATAAATATGCTGTGGGCATGCCTTGATATTGTTATTTATATATGTATGCATTTATTTATTTATTTATTTATTATTATTATTTTAATTACAGAGTGTGAGGAGATCCTATGACTACTGGATGCATTAGATGAGGAGGGTGGTCTGTCGGATGAAGATGACTGGCCTACTGTTTCTGTTCAGCCTAGTGAACTTTTTCCTGGTGCAAAAGTATACACTGAGACAAACAGAAGGTGAATCACAAATAGATGAGGTTGAGTCTTCATCTGATGCTATAAGGGATGAGGGGGCCAGTGATGGCATTTTGGCAGTATCTGTATCAACAAGTCAAATCTCAAGCCAAAGAACACTGCCAAATAGATGTCACTTATTCCACAGAAATTCACACTTCAGAAAAAGATTTCTTATGGATATTGATGATATTGATGGGCAACAGGTTGAACAACCCACCATTGTTTCTCTTGTAGAATATTTTTCAGGTTATATTTCTGAGGAAATATGGAATGCACTTACAGTGGAAACACAGAAAAAAATACATGTTAGAGACAGGAAAGCCTTTAGGTATAACAGCAGATGAGATGAAAGCATTTGCAGGCATAACATTTTTGATGTCTGTTCTTAAATTTCCTAGACAGAATATATAATGGCAGGAGAGAACTAAGATAAAACTGGTTGCTGATTGTAAGTCGAGGGGAAAATATGAGGTAATTTGAAGCAATCTAAAAGTAATTGATGATAATCTTCCTACTTAAAAAAAATATATATATATATCTATCTATCTATCTATCTATCTATCTATCTATCTATATATATCTATATCTATATCTATATATATATATATATATATATATATATATATATATATATATATATATATATATATATATATATATATATATATATAAATAAGGTGTGGAAGATAAGACCTTTTCTTCAGAAAGAAACTGCTATAGCTTGTTTCATTTGCCATGAATGCTATGGAAATGTAACCACTGAGTGAGAATTATTTCTTTTTAGTTATAATTTAATCTGAGGGATATTTCTTAGGTCCTGAGTTGAGTTGCAATTATGCTGTGGATTCTCATAGGGTATAGCCTGAATTTAAATGTACTGTGCTACCTCAAAAAAAAAAAAAAAAAAAATCATAGGCACTTGAAAAATTAAAATGTACTATGCTACCTCTAAAAATTTAGTCATAAATAACAGAAGTGCTGTGTATACTGAGAAGTACTGTTCCTATTAGATGTTTAAGGAAGACTAACTTTTGGTTATTTATTTTCATACAAGCCATGAAATGGTTGCTTCATTTTGTTTTACCTGTAATGTAGTTATTGAGTTTGTATTGAATAGAACAGTGCCTTTTCCAATGGAAAGTATTTCTTTACTGTGATAAAGTGGAGTCATTCTATTAAGGTATAGTATTTTTGTATGGCCAATTATATTTTTCTCTGGATGAATATATTTCAACAAAATGTTGAAACTTTTCTCATGATGAATAATATATCATTATTTTCTCTATTGTGTGCAGAAATGAATTTGCTACAATAAACCATGAACAAGTTTTTTTTATTTTTTTATTTTTCCTTTTGAATACTATTGACATATTTCACAAAATCTGTAATTTTATCACAGTGAAAATACTACTGTCCCAGATCTGGGACAAGTTTTTGGGTACAATAATTCATCAGTGATACACAATACACAGATAATAGTCTACACAGTGATGGGAATGTATCACATAAGTGTTGCAAAAATCTGTGATTTTTTTTTCAAAGCTGAATGTTTTTTTTTCAAAGCTGAATATGTTCGTTATATCAAGCTACACAATTACTTCATGATCTTCATTCATCTCATCCATCATCAGCGAGTACCTGTACTAATTTTTCTTATTAACAGAGAATGAATAGGAATTTTAATGGTAGCATCAATATAATGCAGATTTTTAGCACTTCATGGGTGCCTTTGGAACATAACCCCATGAAAAACTGGAGGTTCACTGTACTGTAACAAGCAATGGAGTGTTTATTTGCAGTTTATAGTGTGGTTATTTTGATTTCAATAATTTTTGTACCTAAATCTTGACCTCTGGAACCAATTAACGACATAGGATGAGGTATATATGTACATATATTCAGCTGAAACATAAAATACTTATATTATTAAAAACTTCTGTTCCAATATGAAATAAACACAAAAATACAGATACTGATCCATATAGTATATCTAAGTATATACATACATATGATATTAAAACTTTTACAAATAGACTGGATATATTTCATTATTATTCTGGTAAACTACACACACACACACACACACACACACACACACACACACACACACACACACACACTACTCACTAGCTCAGTAGGCATCATCCTTGACTGTCACTCAGGAAGTGACAAATGGAGGTTTGGGCCATACTTATGATGCTAAGGATAATCTTTTAATGATTAAATAGTTATTGCCCTCCTTGAGCATAAGGATCTGGTGTGTGGTGCATTAAGTCTCAGCCAAATCCTACATGAGTTCTAAGCCAAATGACTATATAAATATGAACCATTCTCCAGGTGGGTAAAGCCAACAATCACCAGTCCAACACATGACCCTTGAGACAGTAATAAATCACACAGACACACACACACACACACACACACACACACACACACACACACACACACACACACACACACACAAATAGAAAATGTGAAAAAATTCAGTCGTTCTTCTTGTCATGAGGTAATTCTTCAGAAGACTGTTCCTCTGTTTTTTTGCCAGAGAAGGGACATGCAGGTCCACCATTCTTTACAGCTGTTCCATTAGATGCTGGACAACTGGCATCTTTCCCACTTTTCTCTGTCTCATGATGACCTGTTATCTTCTTCCATGGGTTCCAAAACTTTAAAAACACAGGCTGCAGGAAGCGATGCCAGATGAAGAGCAGGACTGGTACCACAATGCAGGGAATACACACCATCTTGCTGCCACTTAAGCAACTTCAACAGCAATGTTGCTTAGGTATGCTGTGGGTTGTCTGCTTTCACACTTCCTAGTATTTCTCTCAAACTGCAAGTTAAAACATCTTACTATAATTTCTAAGTTTAGATAAACTTGTATTTTCTAGAGAAAAATATACATTCATATATGCGTTAAGAATTCTTTACCCTTAATTCTAAATTCCAGGAATCTTACTCAGTTTTCAAGTGTTGACATTAATTCAATTAATTCAATTGTCCAAAATTTTGCAGGTCCATGGCTATCTCTTTCATCATTGGCAAATGAGCTTATTTGCATGAGATATATATAGGATCATCATCAAAATTATGATTTTCATTAAAAATTGTGTAGTTACACCTAAGAAACATGTCAGCTAACAGCTAAATTGTTTGTGCTGGCCCTCAATCAGAGATCAGTAATATTATTCAATAAATTTTAATTGGTAAACTTACACCTTATATATATATATATATATATATATATATATATATATATATATATATATATATATATATATATATATATATATATATATATATATATATATATATATACTCGTATATATATATATATATATATATATATATATATATATATATATATATATATATATATATATATATATATATATATATATATATATATATATATTATATTATATATATACGAGTATATTTTTTTTTTTTGAGTGTAGTATATTTCATTAAATGTGATTGTTAAGTCAACATTTATTATTTTCTTTAAGATATTTTCTTTAGATTTTATAAGAAACTTATTCTCTTTTGAAATGTAGTGGATGACTTTGGTTGTAGCTTTTTTTTTTTTTTTTTCATAGTCATGCTTGCTAGATTGTGATTTCAGGTTCCTTAACACTTCCTCAGTAGCTTCAAAATGACTGGACATGCTAGGGAGGCTGGTATATATGCCATGAGTCAAGGCATTGCTCTGGGCTGTAAGAGGCACTGACTAGCTGTTAAAGTGCGACTTGACTAGCAGGCTTGTTATGTGGCAGCGGTGGGAGGGATTGGTTGGCTCCAGTTGGCTGTTGGGCTCACTCTGTGGTGGTGGTGTTTGGTTCCTTCTCATGCTTAAGTCCTCAGCCTGTACATTGAGCCTGGGGTTGAATTCTTTTATATACAGTGCTTCAAGTATTGCATCTGTACACATACACATTTCAGTGTTTTTTTCCTGGTCTTTTCTTGTAATCTTGGTGCCATGTTGCTGTTATAAGTGTATATTTCATACAGGGACTGCCACGTGTAAGCCTGGTCGCTTCTTGCAGCTTCCCTTATTTCTTATGTTCTTATGTTCTTATGTATTGTTAGGTAGCAGGTGAGCCGTCATGACAGCTTCATCATCGTCATGCCGATGTACTGTATTTGTTACCGTGCGTCTAATGCAGCCATTATACAGACGCCTAAGCCTGTAAGCCTTTGCCTATAGGTGTGGAATGAAAGCAGTAGCATACTAGGCTCCAATATATTTACTAATAATAAAACTCTCTCTCTCTCTCTCTCTCTCTCTCTCTCTCTCTCTCTCTCTCTCTCTCTCTCTCTCTCTCTCTCTCCCCCTCCCCTTCTCTTCTCCCCCTTCCTTGCCTTCTGCTCTTTTTCCTTCTTCCCTCCATCCATCTCTCTCTCTCTCTCTCTCTCTCTCTCTCTCTCTCTCTCTCTCTCTCTCTCTCTCTCTCTCTCTCTCTCTCTCTCTCTCTCTCTCTCTCTCTCTCTCTCTCTCTCTCTCTCTCTCTCTCTCTCTCCCCTCTTTCCCCTTCCCTGCCCTCCTTCCCCTTCCTCTCCCTTGTCCCTCATCTCTGATGGATAAGGGGGAAGGGAAGTTTGAGACAAGATGAGAGAGGAAGGGAGAGGAAAAGAAAAAAAGGTGAGGAAGGGACATAACTGGGGAAGGAGAGTACATGGGGCAGGGAAGTGCAGGGAAGGTGAAGGAGGAGGATGGAGAGAAAGTAGAAAGTATAAATATAAACAGCAAGTGTGAGAAGTGAGTGAAGAATTAGTAGGAGAGAGGAAGTATTGTGAAATAAGTATTCTCTTTCCCTGTCCCCAGCTCCTTTCCATTTTTCCTCCATCTAGTTTCTTCTCATTTATGCTCCTTCCATCCATTTTCATTCTCAATCAGACTTATTCAACTTCGTGAATTTCAGGATTGTTCTCTCTCTCTCTCTCTCTCTCTCTCTCTCTCTCTCTCTCTCTCTCTCTCTCTGTGAGAGAGAGAGAGAGAGAGAGAGAGAGAGAGAGAGAGAGAGAAAGAGAGAGAGAGAGAGAGAGAGAGAGAGAGAGAGAGAGAGAGAGAGAGAGAGAGAGAGAGAGAGAGAGAGAGAGAGAGAGAGAGAGAGAGAGAGAGAGAGAGAGAGAGAGAGAGAGAGAGAGTTTTAGATGTGATGGTATTCCTGCACAGCCATGGTGCTGCATCACGCCAGATGTTAGGACAAAATACACAATCTTTAAGGGATTTTGGTGAAATTTTTGCTGTTGCCTTAGACATATCATAAACTTTTGATAAAAGTTTGGCACAAAGCTTTAATTTCCAAACTGCCCTCATACAGCTTCTATCCTTCTCTCTGTCACTTCATCTTAAGTTTCCACTCTGACTGCTGCTGTGGTAGACGGCCACTGTTCTCCTAAGTCTATTAACAATGGTAATCCTTAGGGTTTTGTCCTGTCACCCACTCTCTAAATATTATTCATCAATGATCTTTTAAACCGAACTTCTTGTCCTATCCACTTCTACACTGATTTTTTATTTTTTTTTTTATGTAGGAGGAACAGTGGCCAAGGACCAAAAGAAAAAAAAATAAATAAATAAAAATAAAAAGTAAAATAAAAAAAAGAGCCCACTGAGATGCTGGTCCTTGAACAGAGTTCAAACGAGTAGTCAGAAATTGAAGGATAAGTGTCTTGAAACCTTCCTCTTGAAGGAATTCAAGTCATATGAAGGTGGAAATACAGAAGCAGGCAGGGATTTCCAGAATTTACCAGAGAAAGGGATGAATGAGTGAGGATACTGGTTAACTCTTGCCTTAAGAGAGGTGGACAGAATAGGAGCGAGAGAAAGAAGAAAGTCTTGTGCAGCAAGGCTGCTGGAGGAAGGGAGGCATACAGTTTGCAAAATCAGAAGAGCAGTTAGCATGAAAATAGCGGTAGAAGATAACTAGAGATGCAACACTGCGGCAATGAAAAAGAGGCTGAAGAAAGTCAGTTAAAGGAGAGGAGTTGATAAGATAAAAAGCTTTTCATTCCATCCTGTCTAAAAGAGCAGTATGAGTGGAATCCCCCCAAACATGTGAAGCATACTTTGTACATGGACAATTAAGGCCCTTGTACAGAGTTAGCAGCTGGGAGGTGAGAAAAACTGGCAGAGATGTCTCAGAATGCCTATCTTCATAGAAGCTGTTTTAGCTAAAGGTGAAATGTGAAGTTTCCAGTTTAGAGTATAAGAAAAGGGCAAACCGAGGATGTTCAGTGTAGAAGAGGGGGACAGTTGAATGTCATTGAAGAAGAGGGGATAGTTGTTTGCAAGGTTGTGTCAAGTTGATAGATGGAGGAATTGAGTTTTTGAGGCATTGAACAATACCAAGCTTGCTCTGCCCAAATCAGAAATTTTTGAGAGATCAAAAGTCAGGTGTTCTGTGGCTTCCCTGCATGAACTGTTTACTTCCTGAAGGATTGGACGTCTATGAAAAGATGTGGGAAAGTGCAGGGTGATATCATCAGCATATGAGTGGATAGGACAAGAAGTTTGGTTTAGAAGATCATTGATAAATAATAGGAAGAGAGCGGGTGACAGGAAAGAACCCTGAGGAACACCACTGTTAATATATCTGGGAGAAGAACAGTGACCATCTACCACAGCAGCAATAGAACGGTCAGAAAGGAATCTTGAGATGAAGTTACAGAGAGAAGGATAGAAGTCTTAGGAGGGTGGTTTGGAAATTAAAGCTTTGTGCCAGACTCTAAAAAGCTTTTGATATGTCTAAGGCAATAGCAAAATCTCTAAGAGAGGATGACCAAGACTCAGTAAGGAAAGCCAGATCATCAGTAGGGTGGTCTTGATGGAACCCATACTGGTGATCAGGTAGAAGGTTGTGAAGTGATAGATGTTGAAGAATCTTCCTGTTGAGGATAGATTCAAAAACTTTAGATGGGCAGGAAATTAAAGCAATAGGATGGTAGTTTGAGGGATTAGAATGGTCACCCTTTTTAGGAACAGGCTGAATGTAGGCAAACTTCCAGCAAGAAGGAAAGGTAGATGTTAACAGACAGAGTTGAAGGGGTTTGACTAGGCAAGGTGCAAGCACGGAGGTGCAGCTTTGGAGAACAATAGGAGGAACACCATCAGGTCCATAAGCCTTCTGAGGGTTTAGGCCAGAAAGGGCATGGAAAACATCATTGCATTACCATCCTGCTCTTTCCCATGTCTTTTTGTAAACATCCAACCCTTCAGGAAGTAGGCAGCTCATGCAGGGAAGGCACAGAATACCTGACTTCTGATCTCTCTAAAATTTCTGATTGAGGTAGAGCAAATTTAGTAATGTTCAATGCCTCAAAAACTCAATTCCTCCACTTATCAACTTGACATGATCTTCCAAATATCTATCCCCTCTTCTTCAATGACACTCAACTGTCCCCCTCTTCTACACTTAAAATCTTTGGTCTGTCCTTTACTTATAATCTAAACTGGAAACTTCACATCTCATCTCCAGCTAAAGCAACTTCTATGAAGTTATGCTTTCTGAGTCATCTCTGCCAGTTTTCTGATAACACCCCCTTCCACCACAGCTGCTAACTTTGTAAAGAGGCCTTATCTGTCCATGTATGGAGTTTGCTTTAAGTGAATGGGGGAAGGGGACATTCACTCACACTGCTATTTTAGAGAGGGTGGAATCAAAAGCTTTTCATCTAATCAACTCCTCTCCTCTGACTGACTGTCTTCAGCCTCTTTCTCATCACTGCAATGTTGCAGCTCTTGCTATCTTCTACCAATATTTTCACACTAACTGCTCCTCTGATACTGCTAACTGCATGCCTCCCCTCCTCCTGCAGCCTGGCTACACAAGACTCTTCTTTCTCTCATCCCTATTCTGTCCACCTCTCTAATGCAAGAGTTAACCAGGATTCTCAATCATTCATCCCATTCTCTGGTAAATTCTGGAACTTCCTGCCTGCTTCTGTATTTCCCCGTCCCTATGACTTGAACTCTTTCAAGAGGGAGGTTTCAAGACACTTATACTCTGTTTTTTTATTATTCTATCTGACATTTCTATGGGAACTGGCATTGTGGGCCTTTCTTTTTATTAAAATTATTTGTTACTCTTGGTCAATGGCCAACACACACACACACACACACACACACACACATACACACACACACACACACACACACACACACACACACAATACATTTTTTTTCCATAACTTTATGATGAAACATAAAAGAAAAATGTTTCCACAAAACATCTTTGTAAAATAGGGTATCTTGTGCAGAGATGCGTCTAATATGCCAGTAAATACAGTAAGTTGAAGGGAGGGCTTCTCAGTTTCCTCATTTACAGGTGAACTTGTACACGGTCTGTGACTTTTGGGTTGTCCGTCTTTCTATGTGGGAACTTTCTAAGAAGGAGGTGGCTGGTTTTCTTGTTCTTGTAGTATATTTAAAACCTTATCTTCCTTTCTGGATCTTTGGGCTTGACATTTCCTTTCACTGTGTGTGATAATTCTTTCATCTTCTTTGTATCCTGTAGAGAAGAAAGCACAGTAGTATATGATGATGTTAGGCTTTCTTGAGTCTCTAGAGATGCTGGAGTTATGCCACATTGATGATCTTGGTTTGGTGGATGATGTTCTTTTCACTGAAGCCGTTATTTATCAATACTTGTGTTGCCCTTTCTATTTCTTCATGTACTTGCTGCCAAGTACTGCAGTATGTGAGTGCTCTTTGGATGTAAGCACCAATAGTACACTCCTTATATCTGTCAGGACATTTGGTCCTTCCATTAAGGCAGTGCCCAGGGTTAGCTGGTTTGATATATACTGCTGTAGTGAACATCACTTGCTGTTGTTTCACAAGGATGTCAAGGAAGGGCATGGTACTGTTCACACTGTGTTCTATGATGAAATTGAGACCAGAAAGTTCTTCAAGGCAGTGCTTGAGCTGATCAGCACCAATGTTGCTTGTGGTCTTGATGAATATGTCGTCAATATATATATCAGGCTTCTCAGTCTTTTGAAACACTTCTTCCTCCATACAGCCCATAAAGAAGCTGGCCATGGGCACACCCAAGGGAGAACCCATGGATACACCATCAATTTGATTGTATTTGTTTCCTTGAGAGTAGGTAAATGGGGCTTCCATGGTGAAGCATTCGAGAAATCTGTGTAGTGCAGTTTCAGGAATGTCAAGCTAGGGTGCAGAATCGTTATGGTACACTTTGTCAATGATGTAGTCAATGGTGCGACTGGAACATTGGTGAAAGGCGATTCCACGTCAAGTGAGGCAAGGTTACCTTTGGCACTGTTGCTCTTGAGGATGTGGAGAAAATCAGATGCAGAATGCAGGCTGTGGGTGGTGGGAATATAAGGTGCTAGTATGTTACACAACTTTTTAGTGATGTTGTACATTGGTGTAAGGATTTGAGAAATTATTGGGTGCAGCTTGTTTCCTGGCCTGTGTTTTAACATCACCATAATAGTAACCCCATACTATACTTGCCTATGAGCTTGTTAAAACTTGAGGTTGTTGCTGCTAGCATTGCATTTGGTTTTTATTTTGTTGAGTTTGATCTTGAGCACATCTGTGGGGTCCTTGGTGATCTTGGCAAATTTTGTCATGTTGCCCAGAAGGTCGTCCATCTTTTTGAGATACTCCAAGTGTCCATGATGATGTAAGCTGCTGCCTTGTCTGCTCTTCTGATTGCAATATTAGGGTCGGATTTAAGTTTCTTTGCTGCTTCAGTGTGTTTCTTCTTGAGTATACAGTTTCTGTGACTGCCTCTTGTTTTTGATGTTTTTGCCATGACTGCTAGCTTAAATGAAGGGTCAACGATAACTTCGCCTTTTTTTGATAAATTTTTGTCATTGATGAGTACCTCACATTCCACTCATTTCTGTAACTTTTTTGGCTTGGAGAGAATGTGGCAGTGTTTAGTAGCTCTTATTCTGCAGTGAGCATTTTTGTGGTTAAACTGATGCACCCTTTGATAGCTCATGGGTATTTGATTTGGCTGCCATTTAGGGCAATGAGTTTTCTATGGTTTTTAGCTGTGATGCCATCTTTGTATTTGTCTATAGATTCTTTAAACAGTTTGTCTATATTCTTCTTAATATCAGTATAAATGTCGGCTTTATTCCATTTCTCGTCTGCCTCACAATAAGTTGACTGGAGCTCTTTGATTTTGCCCTTTAGTTCAGTGATTTTCTACTTCATGTGGCTCTTTCTTTCTTCATCACTGGGTCTCTGCCTCCTTTTTTTTGTGTTTGACTGCCCCATCACTGGAGATATTGAGCGTATATACAGGCAGGAGATTCTCTCTCACACATATTTCATTAAATGTGATCACTAAGTCAGCATTTATTATTTTCTTTAAAATATTTTCTTCATATCTTATAAGAGACTTATTCTCTTTTTAAATGTAGTGGACGACTTCGCTGTAGCTAGTCGTGTTTGCCAGATCATAATTTCAGGTTCCTTAACCCTTCCTCAGTAACTCTGGAATGACTGGGCACACTGGGAAGGCTGGTATTTACTGCATGCCATGAATCAAAGCATCGTTCAGGGCTGTAAGAGGTGCTGATTGGCTGACACAACATGAATGGTGGGCTTATTGTGTGGTGGTGGTGGGAGGCACTGATTGGTTGGTTCTGGTTGGCTGATGGGCTCACTCTGTTGCAGCAGTGTTTGGTCCCTTCTCATGCTTGGCAGGGCCTGTAAATCCTTGGTCAGTACAGTGAGCCTGGGTTTAAATTCTTTTATATACACTGCTTCAAGTATTGCAAGGTGTCTTGCACCTGTACACATATCTACGGTCTTGCATCTGTACACATATCTACAATTTCAGTGTTTTCTTCCAGATCTTTTCTGTGATCTTCGTGCTGTGCTGCTGTTGTAAGTGTATTCTTGGGGCTCCAGAAGTTAGGATTTACAGGCCCTGCCAAGCATGAGAAGGGACCATGCACTGCCGCACATACATGCTGCCACACAATAAGCCTACCAGTCACACTGTATCTGCTAATCTTCACCTCTTACAACTAAGAGCGAAGCCTTGACTCACGGCATAAACACCAGCCTCTGTGTCCAGACATTCAAAAGTTACTGAGGAAGGGTTAAGGAACCTGAAATCGTGATGTAGCAAACATGACTAGCTATGGCAAAGTCATCCACTACACTTTAAGAGAATAAGCCTCTTATAAGATATAAAAAAATATCTTAAAGAAAATAATAAATGCTGACTTAGTAATCATATATATATATATATATATATATATATATATATATATATATATATATATATATATATATATATATATATATATATATATATATATATATATATATATATATATATATATATATATTCAGCCTGTTCCTAAAAGTGGTGACTGCTCTAATCCCTCAAACTACCATCCTATTGCTTTAATTTCCTGCCTCTCTAAAGTTTTTTAATATATCCTCAACAGGAAGATTCTTAAACATCTATCATTTTATAATCTTATTTATATCTGATTGTCAGTATGGATTCTGTCGAGGCAGCTCTACTGGTGATCTGACTTTCCTTACTGAGTCTTGGTCATCCACTTTCAGGGATTTTGGTGAAACTTTCACTGTTGCCTGAGACACATCAAAAGGTTTTGATAGTCTGGCACAAAGGTCTATTTCTTGAACATTTCAAACAACTGAGGGAGCAGCTGCAAAGATACTTTCCTTCCAGGGACCCATCATATCCTTTGATATGCAACCCATTCGAAGCTTCTCTCCCAATCACATATCTACACACGGTAACTAAAGGAACAAGAGCAGCTACTGGAGTTGTCATGTGATGGAGAACTGCATATACAATTCAAACAAAATCCACTCATGGATTTCTGGGCACAAATCATGGAAGATTATGCTGACTTATCCAAACGAGCACTGAGAGCATTGATGCCCTTTGCCAAAACATACCTCTGTGAGGCTGGCTTTTCTGCACTCACAGCTGTGAAGACAAAGTATCGCCAAAGGATGGATGCTGACAAAGATCTGAGAATCAAACTTTCTTCATTTGTTCCCGACTTTGATGACCTGTATGCTGAAATGCAGGCTCATCCACCTCACTAATTAGTAAGAGGTAAGTGCAGGCATATTATCAGTAACAATTTTTTTAACAAAACTCCTCTTTATAACTGGGATCATTTTTTACTTATAAGATATGAGAATTATATGTTGTAAACAACTGATATAAATATCAATGTGTTAATTGTTAAAATCGGTAAACATGTGGGCTGTATAAATGTAATGATAATGTGATGCATGCAATTACTAGTAAATGGGAGGAAAAAAGGTGGTGGCAGTAAAAGAGGGGGTGGTGGACTCAGTAATATCCTGGAAAATGGTACGTAGCCTGAAAAGTTTGGGAACCACTGCATTAAAACACATTGAAAAACTGCTTTTGATCTGGATAACAGAAAAAAGAGTGTGCTAGTGATAGTGTATCGGAGGCAATGATATGTGAAAAGGCAAAACAGATGCATGCTGAT
Source organism: Scylla paramamosain (assembly GCF_035594125.1). Taxonomy (NCBI): domain Eukaryota; kingdom Metazoa; phylum Arthropoda; class Malacostraca; order Decapoda; family Portunidae; genus Scylla; species Scylla paramamosain. Next base: position 15,593,904 of record NC_087166.1, read on the forward strand.
CTTTTGAAAAACAAGGCAGGAATGAGCTAAGAAAGTGAAGTGTTTAAAGCCAGCCATGGCTAGTTTAGTAATTTTAAGAAGAGGACTGGCATTCACAGCATTGTGAGGCATGGAGAGGGAGCCAGTGTTGATAAAGATGTTCGCAATGAATTCATTACAGAGTTTGGGGAATTTGTGGAGGTTGAGGGTTTTGTACCCCAACAAGTTTTTAATTGTGACAAAATATGCCTGTTTTTGGAAGAGAATGACAAATTGGTCCTATATAACACGAGAGGAGAAGGCATTGCCAGGACAGATTAACACTCTTGTTCTGTGGCAATGCAAGTGGGGATTGCTAACTGGTACTGGTACTGGTGTACCACTCTGAAAACCTGCGGGTCTTTAAGAAACATAACGTGGAGAAAACTCAGTTACCTGTGATGTGAGGGTCAAACAGCTCAGCTTGGGTAACCAGAGAATATTACAGCAAATACTTTAATATTGTGTTTGGGCCATGTGTAAAAGTTATTTAAAGGAGAAAAACCTGCCTTAACCAGAAACATAGGCCAAAAGTAATATTGAAATAAAAGCTACAATGGAACCACAGTTCTTGAATTTAATTCATTCCTGAATGTCGTTCGAAACCTGAAATGTTTGGAAACTGAAACTATTTTCCCCATAAGAATCGATGTAAAATGGATTAATCCATTTCCAGACTCATCCACTCTAGGCCAAAAGTGATATTGAAATAAAAACTACAATGGAACCACAGTTCTTGAATTTAATTCATTCCTGAATGTCGTTCGAAACCTGAAATGTTTGGAAACTGAAACTATTTTCCCCATAAGAATCGATGTAAAATGGATTAATCCATTTCCAGACTCTTATCCACTCTGTCTTGGTGGCTTCCACTACTAAGATGGCAGCTCCACAACATTTCCAGCTTAGAAATTATTTATCCAGAAAGGATGTATTGAATGAACTTAGTGATACGGAACTCATCAGAAGATATTGTTTAGACAGTGCAGATATTATCTTTATCACCAATCTTGTGAGGAAAGCCTTACAGAGCAACACTGAGAGGAGCCAACATTAAAGTGATCATAACATCTAAACATCTTGATGCTGGGAAAAGCTTCTGGAAAAATGCAGTTGTGCAGTAGTGATAGCATTGTGGGTTATCAAGAGTACCACAGGTGGTTCAGGATTACTCCTGAGCAACCGAAAACTGTTTGTTTACATCGAAGCTCTTCAACAGGATCACATTTATCTTATTTCAAAGATTGAATTACTGTCTTAACCACTGTGAAATCAAGTAACTTAGTTGTGGAACCAAATTATGGTATGACAACCAAAGCAGTTATGAGTTCAAAATTTTGTTCGCAAACTGATTTGTCCGAAAATGGAGCCATTTGATATGCAAGGTTCCACTGTATTATGTAAGATTTCCCAGATATTGATATGTTTCTAATAATAATGTAATATTGCCATATTCCTGAAAGTTATTGCAGGATGATAAATTGGGTGATTATAAATATGCAATGAAAATTGAAAAACACAAATTTCCTTTTTTGAAAATATTTTCAAATTTATAAATGTAAGTATTGAATTTTGACAATTGTCTTCATTACGATTAAGCTACAAATGACACTCCACCTTTGATGGATTATTTAGGGCTCTGCATTCCCATCAGCCTTGGATCCTGCACACCTTAAATCCACCCCTGAGGCTGAATATATAGTGTAAAGCCACAGAATGCTTGACTTCTGATCTTTCTAAAATTTCTGATTGGGGCAGAGCAAACTTGGTATTGTTCAATGCCTCAAAAACTCAATTCCTCCGTCTATCAACTCAACACAACCTTGCAGACAACTATCCCCCTCTTCTTTAATGACACTCAACTGTCCCCCTCTTCTACACTGAACATCCTTGGTCTGTCCTTTACTTATAATCTGAACTGGAAACTTCACATTTCATCTCTAGCTAAAACAGCTTCTATGAAGTTAGGTGTTCTGAGATATCTCTGCCAGTTTTTCTCAACCCCCCCCAGCTGCTAACTCTGTACAAGGGCCATATCCGTCCATGTATGGAGTATGCTTCACATGTCTGGGGGGGTTCCACTCATACTGCTCTTCTAGACAGGGTGGAATCAAAAGCTTTTCGTCTCATCAACTCTTCTCCTCTAAATGACTGTCTTCACCCTCTCTCTCATCACTGCAATGTTGCATCTCTAGCTGTCTTCTACCACTATTTTCATGCTAACTGCTCTTCTGATTTTGCTAACTGCATGCCTCCCCTCCTCCCATGGACTAGTTGCACAAGACTTTCTACTTTCTCTCACCACTAGTCTGTCCACCTCTCTAACACAAGAGTTAACCGGTATTTTCAATCATTCATCCCTTTTTCTGATAAACTCTGGAACTCCCTGCCTGCTTCTGTACGAGTATTTCCACCTTCCTATGAATTGAATTCCTTCAAGAGGGAGGTTTCAAGACACTTATCCTTCAATTTTTGACTACCACTTTGGACACTTTTACGAGACCAGCATTTCAGTGGGCATTTTTTATTTTTTTTATTGGATTTTTGTTGCCCTTGGCCAGTGTCCCTCCTACATAAAAAAAAATAAATAAATAAATAAAAATAAATTAAAAAAAAACTGGGATAATGTTAACCTCCCAGTCCACCTTTGTTTATTTATTTATTTTATTTTACTATTTTTTTTATGTAAGAGGGCCACTGGCCAAGGGAAACAAGAATTTGAAAAAAAAAAAAAAAAAAAAAAAAAAAAAAAAAAAAAAAAAAAGGCCCACTTAAAAACCAGTTCCCAGACCAATGCAACTGAATGATCAAATAGCAGAGGATAAGTGTCTTGAAACCTCTCTCTTGAAAGAGTTCAAGTCATGTGAAGGAGAAAATATAGAAGCCAGCAGAGAGTTCCAGAGTTTACCAGAGAAAGTGATGAATGATTGAGAATACTGATTAACTCTTGCATTAGAGAGGTGGACAGAATAGCGATGAGAGAAAGAAGAAAGTCTTGTGTAGCAAGGCCATGGGAAGAGGGGAGGCATGCAGTTAGTAATCAGAAGAGCAGTTAGCATGAAAATGCATGAGATACAACACTGCAGTGATGAGAGGGAGGCTGAAGACTATCAGTAAGAGGAGAGGAGATGATAAGACAAAAAGATTTGGATTCCACTTTGTTTAAAAAGAGCTATATGAGTGAAAACCCTCATACATGTGAAACATACTCCATACAAGAATGGATAAGGCCCCTGTACAGAGTTAGCAGTTGTGTGGGGTAAGAAAAACTGGCAGAGACGACTCTGAATGATTAATTTCAGAGAAGCTGTTTTAGCTAGAATAGCTAGAAGTAAGATGTGAAGTTTCCAGTTTAGATTATAAATAGACAACAAATCAAGGATGTTTAGTGTAAAAGAGAGACTGTCGAGTGTCAGTGAAGAAGAGTTATCTGGAAGGTTGAGTTGAGTTAATACATGGAGGAATTGAGTTTTTGAGGCATTGAACAATACCAAGTTTGCTTTGCCCCAATCAGAAATTTTAGAAAGATCAGAAGTCAAGCGTTCTGTGGTTTCCCTGTGTGAAATGTTTACTTCCTGAAGGGTTGGATGTCTATGAAGAGACATTAATCATTGAATGTTTATGCTAACAGAATCCACATGATCTGGTGATGCACACTCACAACTTATCTCTCAGTGCTATCACATTTATTTCTCTACTCCTCTACATAGTTTGAAAAATCTTTTCACTGGTTTCTATTAGAGCTGAAGTTTTATCTGGCAAGTCCCAAAAAGAATCAAGCGAATATTACTTGTCCTGCAGATATATTTTGATAGCTAAAACCATGCTTAGACAAAAGGGCTAGCTGATGTCAGCCATGTTGACTTAAAAAAAAAAAAAAAAAAAAAAAGACTCAAGGTGGAAGATACAAGTTTACAGTGCTGTTGTAAAAGCCCAGTCTATATGTCAACTGTGGGTGACTGCAAGAGCATATCGTGAAAACAAAATCATGATGTGAAAGGATGAGATGCATTTCCAAAGAAAAAAAGTGGCAAATCAGAGAAGACATTGGGAGATATGTAAATAGACAAGCTGCAATTCAGGAAAAAAACATTGGAGACACATTATCAACAGACAATCTTCACCAGTGTCCTGCTAAGGTTTTGTATCAAAATATGGTTGTTTCTTTCATATGTGCCAGAATTTATGAAGTTGTATGTTAATAGTATAACTTAAATTAGTAACTAAATTTATATGGAGAGGAAAAATAGCATTCATCTAAAGCTGATGACATGTCCCAAACCCTGGCTGGTGTGCATAGTATTTAGCTCATTTTGCCACATTTCTCATTCTATAGTTGATGATGGTAGCTAAAAATGTTCCTGATATTTTATTTATTGGTTTGATAACACACAAATGATGTAAAGATCTTTTACCAGCATACCAAGTTTTTTTGTTTTTTTTGTTTTTTATATAAAATCAGGTCATCTGATGAATCTGTTTTTCCAGCCATTGTGAATGCCCCAATTCTTCAAATCCAAAAGTCATCTTACTATATCTGCAGTTTCATACAGTACACAGCTTTTCATCTTATCAACTCCTCTTCTGTAATTGACTGTCTTCAGCTTCCCTCAATGTTGCAATGTTTTGCTATCTTCTTCCGCTATTTTTGAGCTGACTGCTCTTCTGATCTTGCTAACTGCATGCCTCCCCCTCCTCCAGCAGCATTGCCCCACAAGACTTTCTTCTTTCTCTCACCCCTATTCTGTCCATCTCCCTAATGCAAGAGTTAACCAGTATTCTCAATCATTTCATCCCTTTCTCTGTTAAACTCTGCAACTCCCTTCCTGCATTTGTACTTCCTCCTTCCTATGACTTAGACTCTTTCAAAAGGGAGATTTCAAGACACTTATCCTCTGTTATTTAAATGTTCTATATGATGTCACTTTGGAAACTGGCATTTGAATGTTTTTTTCTTTATTAAATTTTTTTATTACCCTTGGCCAGTGACCCTCTTGCATAATAAAAAAAAAAAAAATTGTATGGTGGATGCTATTTACTGAGATAATACCCAGACAGCAAACTATTAATCTGTCATCAATCACTGTCACAGTAAGACATGGTCTTCATTGCTTAGTTTACACAATTTTATGAGTGTCCAAGAAAAATGAGGGTAAAATTTTAGTTTTTCACCACTCTCTCTATTCTGGATGAAAAATGTTTTTTTTTCTGGTAGTTTTCAGCCTGTTCTGAATTAATCTGTTTTTCCTGCAAATCATTATTTTTTTTATTTTTTACCCAACCTCAACCCCTCATCCTCTCAGAAACTAGTAATTTGCAATAAAACTGAAAAGAAGATTAATACAAAACAGATAAAATTCTACCAGAAAAAAATTGTTTCAACCACAAAAAATAAGTAATACAACAATAACACTCACTTGCAATGTTCCCCCAACAAAGACTGGCTGCCACTCACCCATGGCTGCCACCCAGCTGCCATGCACCACCACCTAACCTGACTTAATGAAACTAACTTAGCCTAACCTAACCAAACCTAACTAATCTCACCTAACAGAACTAACCTTACCTAACTGAACTAAACTAAGCAAACCAAACTATCCTATCCAAATAAATTAACTTTACCTAACCTAATTAAACTAATCTAAACTAACCAAACTAACCTAAACCTAACTAGCGAAGCTAAGAAATCCATCACATACGTGGCTGTGTCACGTCCGAGCTTGCTTCCCCCAAAAAAACAAATAAAACTTGTAAAATTGCTGTCACCATAGTAAATAATTTTCTGCAGTAAGTATGTATGAGATTCAAATTACTCAGAATGAGAAGTTCTATCTGATGAGAAGGGTAAGAAAAGCCATGTTGAAACCATTGAAAGACTGCAATAATACCAAAATGATGCCCTTCTTTACTATGGATATAAGTTTGTAACATTTCATTAGATTTAGCTTTAAAAGCTTTTCACTATTACAAGGCTGAGGCCTGAGACTGAAGCCTAACATGTGATGATGTGCACAGTAGCAAGCTGATATAGGGCAATCACCAAGAGTCTGCAGGAATCAAAGGCTGCTAAAGCCATACCTGGTTTGATTAGACATTATGTTAGATTCTGTTCTGAAAAGTCCATCACTGTGATATACAAAGATGATGGAACATCAGTAAAGACCGAAGACATGCCAGACAACTTGAGTACTTTCTGGAATAAAGTCTATAGACAAGGAGAAAATAGAAAAGAAGATGCATGGAACGAAAGCACTACAGGGGCGTATGAACAAACTCAAGAGAGATGGAAAAGGAGACACACAACCTAATAATAGGATAAAAATGGAATCCAATCAACTTAGACACCAACAACACTGAGAGAACATTTAGATATGGCCTACAAGTCTGAAATACAAGAGCCTAAACCAATGGAGAAAGATAAAGCAATAGTGACAAAGGAAGAAGTACAGAAACAACTTGCAAAAACAAAGACAGGTAAAGCAACAGGCCCAGATAAACTGAAACCAGATTTATATAAGGCAATAAACACAAGTGAAATTTGTGTTAACAAACTGAGAGAATGCTTGAACAACATTATTAATGAAAAGAAAGTAATAGAAAGTTGGAAAGAGACTAACACAACCTTAATACCCAAAAAGAACAAACCAAGAGCAGCTGATTTAAGACCATTAGCACTGGCAAAATCATCATATAAACTATTTATGGGTACTATAAGGCAAAAAAATTGAGAGCCATATAAGAGAAGCTGGACTAGGAAGACATCTACAGGCAGGCATCACAGAGGAAAGAAGAGTCATGGATAACTTATACATATCAAAGTACTGTATCTCTGAAACCTTCAAGTATAAGAACACACTGACAGTACCATCACTGGGTTTTAAAAAAGCATTTGACTGAATTGACAGAGGAAACCTGATAAAGACACTTATGAATAACAGAAATGGCTCAAGGCTAATAAATATTACAGCACAGATATATAGTAATGACAAAACACATTTACACTTGAATAATGAAAAACAGGCAACAATTAATATAAGAAATGGAGTACAACAAGGGTATAATGGCTCCACAGTACCTTTTCTGCTAACATATGAAATTATACAGAAACTAGAAGACAAAAAAACAAATTGGATTTAGAAATGACAGGTTCAAAACACCTATACTGTATTATGCTGATGATGGGCTACTACTTTCAAGAACAATAGAAGAAGCAAGATACAGCATCAACCTCATACAAAACATAACTATGCAATGTGGACCCCAAATAAACAAGGAAAAAAGTAATATATTAATATATAACCAGCAAGAGCAACCAAAAACAATTGCAAACATCAGAACATGCAACAAAATAAAATATGTTAGAATAACAATAGAAAGACTGTTTTAAAGAACACAAGAAAGAGAAAATGAACAAAGCTAAACAACTAGCAAACATAGCATATAGCATCACAGAAAGGAGTTGTAACAGGTTGTTAGTAGTTGTAGTAGCTAATAGACTAGCTACTACAATATATTGAGCAGAGATACTTCACTACACAAAAAAGATCTTGACAAACTCCAGTGTATAAATATAGAGAACAAACTGTACAGATGCATATTACAAATGCCAACATATACATACAGCAAGCTGTGTCTTAAGATTTGAGGTAGGAGCAACTTCAACAGTAGCCAGAGATGCAAAAATAAAAATCCTGTTTACTAGACATATATTAAAAGATAACAGAAATGAATTTATTAGAGAAATCTTCCTGGAAGAATATAAAAAAAAAATTGGATAAAGAAGCTAAAAGTAGATATGAAAGACATGAACTTGACACTTAGAGAAATAAAAGATGTAAAGAAGTAAAGTATTATAAGAAAATTTAAAGAATGGGATGCATGCAGATGGGGAAGGGAAACAGAACAAAAATCTACACTAAGTATATACAGAAAATACAAGAGTAATGTACAGGAAGAGAGTTGGATAGACAACACTGAAGAATCAAGATTAGTGATGAGAGGAAGAACCAACACACTATGTTTAAATGGGAGAAATGATTATCAAGGAAAGAATGAGAGATGCCTATATGATGAATGATAAGGAAACACTACATTTTATTTTAGAATGTAAAGGTTATGAAAATTTAAGAAACAAATTTAACTTACAATCGATTTATCAAAATAAAGAAGAAACAATAGCAGAAACATTACTTTTTAGTGATCAAAGAAACAAAGATATACAAGAAAAAAAGAATACATCAAGACTATCTGGAAAACAAGATACAGAAAAACTCAGGAATTACAACACGACTAGAGAAACAAGCCTAGTGGGAGCCGATGCCAGGGCTTATCCCACGCCTACTATTGATGTGGTCAAAACACTGAAGCATACCCGTCAGCGCGACTTAGTGTTATCCAAGGACGAATCCAAGTTAGCAGTTTGCTTGTTGTGCATTGGGCTAAAGAAAATTTAAAATATTGTCAGCAAGTGCAGCTTATCTACCTTAACAAACAGTCACCTCAAGCTTGAAATGAGCCCAGCCTAAGATAAGAATGGAAACCAATCCAGAGGCAGGAGTGGGACTTGTCAGGTCTACCTTACGTAAACATTTGGGGTCGGCACATTTTCATAGCTTCCAAGACTTATTCAAGCATACCTGAGCCTATGCAGCCACTTGTAATACCCTTAACTCTTCTGTAAGTCTTCCGGATAATGAATGAGAGATGAAAACAATATTCACTCCCGCACCTTTCTTCTTCGCTTCCTCCTCTTGCGTCAGACACTGAACTATAGATTGTCACTGATGACTTAACACGAGACAACAATCGCGACTGAACGGGCGCCATATTACCACTCCTTATGTTTTTTTTTTTTTTTCTTTATATACGAGTATATATATATATATATATATATATATATATATATATATATATATATATATATATATATATATATATATATATATATATATATATATATATATATATATATATATATATATATATATATATATATATTTTTTTTATTTATTTATTTATATATTAATTCATTATTATTTATTCGGTTATTCGGATTACGCCTTTCTACAAGTATGACACGATTGATATGAAGGTATAGCTGTGTTAGTACACTTTTCACTGAATATATCTGCTGACGCATATGAAGTTTGAAAATACAACGTTTTTATTTGCTTCCCGTTTTTCTCACCCTTCGACTACTGTATGCCATGTCTTCTACTGAGACGTACTGTACAAAACTTATAGACATATGTAAATAACAAACTTTGATATTATTGCATTAACAGAAAAGCAGTTATAGATACATACATGTCAGGAAAAGTATTTCATTCAGAAGTTTAGATAAAAAATTACTCATTAGTTTACAAGAAAAAAAAAATGAGAGGAGGTGCCTTGGTGCTTTATGTTTGAAATACTACGTACTGTCTTAACAGTAGCATGATAACAACACAGAACCGATATGGATTGGAATCAAGGAAGAAACAAACTATAATGTTGGGATTAGTGTATAGACTACCGAACACTATAACAAAAGCTTGCAGCCCACCATGGGAGGAAATAGAGATATAAAGACATACAGGTATGTATGTTTGGAGACTGATTTTAGTAACTCTAGAACCTGGTAATAGAGGACAGAGAAGTAGTGACAACTATTTAAATCAGATAATCTTGGAAACCACAATTAAGTTCCCCTAAATTCGATTACAACAAACAGAGATGAAACAGTCACACAGGTAGAAGTTGGAGGACAGTTAGGAAAAAAAGCGATCATTGTGAAGTTAAGTTTGAAATGAGAGGAAGATTCCAGAAGTAGAAACGTAAGCATGACTGATACCTGAGTTAAGAAGAGCAGATTTTGAAGGTTTGCAGGGATTGACTAGCAACGTGGACAGAAAGGGAAGGTCAAAAGAGATCTCTGATGAGTAAGGTAGGGCAGGGAAGTGAGAAGCAAATGTGGGATCAAAGGATGACAGGTCACGCTGAGATGGATGAGGTGAGATCAAAGCAGAGGAAGGATTTTAAAAAACATACATAGATAAAGGAAAGAACAAATAAAGACGTGCCAATGAACAAAAAACTATGGACAAAAAGAAAAAAAAAAGACTTTGAATGAGACTATAGTCTCATCCAAAATCTTTTTTTTCTTTCCTCCTTAATTTCCTTTATAAAGGAAATGAAGTAGGAAAAAAAAAAAATACAAGGAAATACATCCTACTGCAACAAGATTACAGCCGAATTAATAACCAAGTGAGACAAGAGAAAAGAAAGGTGATTAAAAATGTGGAAAAAAACAGTCGCCCAAAATGTTAAGTCAAACCTCAAAATATTTTGGAAATATATGCAATCCGAGTGTTATCGCCACTTTCCTGGAGCCATCAGTGCAGGATAATGAGACCCGTTTCACGGTGACTCGATGTATTGATTGAATCGGTCAAAACTTGGGGACATGAACAGGTTCTCATAAAGACAAATATATATTGGTAACTTAACAGTCTTAGCCTTACAGAATAAGATTATAGGTTTACGTTACTAGACACATTGGTAACTTAACAGTCTCAGCCTCACAGAATAAGATTACAAAATTGTGCTACTCTTACATAAAACAGGACATATATGTTACACTGAGTATGTTGTAGTCAAGACACTCACGTGTTGGCAGGTCATTTAACTCCTGTAGACTGGAAATCACTCTCAATGCGAGACGCTCGTTCACGGCGTCTGTTCCCCTCTATACCTGCTTCTGCCCCAGAGCAGGGCAGAATTGTGTGTCTCCTACACGTTTCTTGTGTGGAGTCTTTGAAGTCCCTATCTGACCTCCATTAACACGGCCGAGGCTAACTTTATCAGGTCAGCAAAATATTTCCCATCCCATCCACTACCATCCTCAGTGCTCTCTCTCTCTCTCTCTCTCTCTCTCTCTCTCTCTCTCTCTCTCTCTCTCTCTCTCTCTCTCTCTCTCTCTGGCAGAAACACCGAGACAAAAACTTCAAACAGTGTGAGTGATTTATACATGGACTCTGAAAAAAAAACAACAACAACTATGAAGACAAAAACTGACCATCCTCTAGCGGAGTTTTTTTTAGTTTAGACTTTACCGAAGAATCAGAAGGGGAGATACCTATCTTGGATATTAAAGACGTTCTCGAATTGTTACAAATTGAGTTCACCTGCAAAGATATTTGTCGTGTCATCGATAAACTACAAAAAGACAAGTTCCCTGGTGCAGAAGGGTTACACTCTCGTGTTATTAAAAGTTAAGAACGCAATTGCCTATCCGCTTAGACTCATATTTGATTTATCGCTTCGGAACAATAAACTACCTATAGACTGGAAAGTGGCAAATATTACAGGTATCTACAGAAAGAGGGATAAAAGTGATCCAGGAAATTATAGGCCAGTGAGTTTAACACGTGTCATCTGTAAGTTAGTGGAGTCCCTGATAAGAGAGAAAGTTTTTGAACGTCTAAAAAGGCATAATCTAATTAGTAATAGACAATATGGTTTTGTGAATAGCCGCTCAACGGTACTTCAGTTGATCACGGTACTGGATGAATGGACTACAATCTTGAATAAAGGAGGTACTGTAGACATTGCCACACAGACGACTTATGGAAAAAATAAAAAGTTATAATATTAGGGGAAATATTTTTTTTGGATGGGTTTGCGAATTTCTCAAGGGAAGGAGACACCGAGTAATAGTTAACGGAGTCTGTTCAGTATGGAAGGACTTGGTCAGTGGAGTGCCGCAGAGGTCGGTACTTGGCATATTATTGTTTGTTTTGTTTGTTTTATATATAAATGACCTTTCAGAGACCATGCTTGATAGTGAAATGTTTTATAAGCAGATGATATCAAAGTTTTTTTTTAGAAAAATCAAGGATAAGAGAGACTGAGAAATTGCAAGATCTTGAAAGAATGAACAGTTGGTCACACAAGTGGATGTTGCAGTTCCATCCTAAAAAAAATAAAATGTAACACAATGAGAATAGGGAAACCAAAAATAGAGAACTTTCAATATTTTATGGAAGAAGACCTTAAGTCAATAAAAAAAGAAAAAAAAATTGGAGTTATAATTAATAATGAATTGAACTTCACCGCTCACCTAGCAGAGAAAATTAACAAGTCCAATAGGATGGTCGGGCTCATTAGAAGAAGCTTTACAACTCTGGATGAAACAATATTTGGGGCTTTGTTTGTGGCATTGGTGCGACCACACCTTGAATATAGTAATCAGGTATGGTGCCCATACAAGAAAAAGGATGAGAAGGAAATTTAAGCATTACAGAGGAGAGCTACAAAGCTGGTGCTGGAAGGTTAAAAGCAATTAAAAGCAATTATGAATTAAGGTAGCCAGCTAGGCGAAGACGGATCCCAAGGGATTTTATAAGCTATATAGGACGAAGAATAAATAAACAATAGGTCCATTAAAGGCAGCAGATGGGAAACTGGTTAGTTCTGGGGAGGGAATTAGTAAAATTCTGAATGAGTATTTTTTAACTGTCTTCACCCAGGAAAACATGCAGGATATGCTGAACAGTGAACAGATGAGAATGAGAAGATGACAGATATTACCATAACTAAGCTTAGTGATCGTGGAACAGTAGATTGATAGGCTAAAAAAGTTCAAGACACCAGAACCAGATGTAATATATCCCAGAGTACTTAAGAAATGCAAAGAGGTTATTAGTGAGCCGTTAGTTTCTATCTTTAGGAAATCACTTGAGTCAGGTGAAGTACCAGTAATGTGGAAGCAAGCTAATGTAGTACTCATCTTTAAGAAAGGAGATAAAACTTTAACGTCTAATTATGGACCTGTCAGCTTAACTTCTGTTGTAGGTAAAATAATAGTCAATAACAGTGAAGAACATCAGGGAGCATTTAGACAAACATAACCTGATAAATCAGTCACAGCTTCACGAAGGGGAAGTCTTGCCTGACGAACTTGTTAAGTTTTTACAGTAAAGTGTACGAGGCAGCAAATAATGGTGATAGTTATGACATCCTATATCTGAACTTAGGTAAAGCGTTTGACAAGGTACCCCATCAGAGGCTCCTGAGAAAGGTTAGGGCTCACGGGATGGATGGGAAGATGTTAGTCTGGATAAGGTCATGGCTAAGAGACAGGCGACATGTAATAAACGGCTCTAAATCCGAGTGGGGTCATGTAATTAGTGGGGTGCCACAGGGATCAGTATTAGGGCCATTGTTGTTTTTAATATATATCAATGACTTGGATAGTAGAATTAGTTGTGATGTTAGTAAATTTGCTGATGACACGAAGATAGGTATATTAATTAAATCAGAATCGGATGCCATCGCCTTGCAGGCAGATTTAAATAGGATGAACGAATGGACGGACAGATGGCAATGGCAGTTTAATATCAACAAATGTAAAGTACTTAACGTAAGTAGAGGAAACCCACACATTAGGTACACAATAAACAAAGAAACTCTGGTAGGTTCAGAGTACGAAAAAGATTTAAGAGTTATAATTAGCTCTGAACTTCGTCTAAGAAAGCAATGCATAGAGGCCAGAAACAGGGCAAATATGGTATTAGGATTAATTTTTAGGAGTGTCAAAAGCAGAAGGCCCGAAGTAATATTAAAGTTATATTTGGCGCTGGTCAGACCTCATCTAGACTATGCTGTGCAGCTTCGGTCCCCATATTACAGGAAGGAAATAGGTCTATTAAAATCAGTACAAAGGAGAATGACAAAAAGGATACAGGGGATGAGGAGTATTCCTTACGAGGAGAGACTGAAGCTGTTAAATTTACATTCTTTTAGAGAGATGTAGGTTAAGAGAGGACCTGATAGAAGTTTTTAAATGTTATAAGGGTTATAAGAAGGGGGACGTAAGGAAAATTCTTAGGTCAGTAACCAGGACAACAAGAAATAACGGGTTCAAGCATGAAAAATTTAGGTTTTAAAAAAGAGATAAGAAGAAATTGTTTCTCAAATAGAGTGGTAGATAAATGGAACGGACTCAGTAATCAAGTTATTAGAGTTAAGACATTAGGGAGCTAAGAGAAGACTGGACGGATTTATGGATGGGGATGATAGGTGGAAATAGGTAGGTATATTTCATACAGGGACTGCCACGTGTAAGCCTGGTGGCTTCTTGCAGCTTCCCTTATTTCTTATGTTCTTATATTCTTAAAGAACCTCCCATATGAAGAAAGACTGAGGAAGTTAGATTTACCAACATTTACATACTGAAGATCAAGAGGGGGATATGGTAAAGACCTACAAGATAATGAATGGTTTGTATGATGGCAATGTATGTGAAGGGTTATTTGTGGATCAAATTGGAGCAGTTACACGAGGATACGACAAGAAGATATATAAGCAAAGGCCAAGATTGAACATTAGGAAATACACATTTTGTAATAGAGTAGTGAATAGTTGGAAGAGCCTCCCAGATCCTGTGGTGAATGTAAGATCAGTGTTGGATTTTGAAAGAAAATTAGATAGCGTGTGGAAGTGTCAAAGACAAAAACAGTATTATACAGCAACAACTGAAAATATCTGCCTCGACCATAATGACCACTTGACCACTTGACCTAGTTTTAGTGATCCAGAACTGGAATCACAGGCATAGTTGGCCTCTTCCAGACGTTTTCTGTGGGTTTCTGGGAGAAACCATGTTAAGGGCTAATGTTCATGAGCTGTATAAATATTTCGCTAATACATACGTAGATTACAGGCCAGACTTAAAATATTCCTTATAAGTACAATACGACCAAGAAAATAGACTCTATAGGTAGGTTAAAATGCCTTCTAGAACTGGAAAAAAAAGCATACATAAAAAACTGAAGGTAGAAGATGATTGAAGCGAAAGTTTCACCAAAATCCCTAAAAGAAGATGACCAAGTACGATGAATCAGTTACAGCAGTTAAGAGGGTAACGAGGAAAGCTAAAAAATTATTAGGAAATAAAAGTAGCTAGCCAGGCTGAGGCAGTTCCAAAGGGATTTTTTCAGGTGTGTAGAACGGCGAACAGGGAATCAGTAGGTCCATTAAGACATCTCATGGCGAGTTAGTTCAGGAGAAGAGATGAGTTAATTTCTAAACGACTATATTTCAATTGACTTAATTGAGGAAAAGATGTAGGAAATACCAGAAAGCTATCAGATTTTCAGAGTAGATGATAATAATTAAGGGGATATATATTTTCATAACTAATTAAGGAGATATTAGAACAGAACAGAGATAGCGTGAAAGAAAAAGATTGAATTACCAGTATCCCAAGGGACTAAAAAAATGCAAAGATGTTATTATTGAACCACTAGTTCTGGTGAGAAAAAAAAAGACTGTTAGAAACAACTCAAAACGTTCAACCTATTTTAGCTAAAGTTGAGATGTGAAGCTCCAGTTTAGATTATCAATAAAGGACAGACCGAGTTCATTCAATGTAGAAGAGGAAGTATTTATCTGGAACGCTGTGTTGAGTTGATAGATGGAGGAATTGAGTTTTTGAGGCAGTGAACAATATTAAGTTTGCTCTGCCGAAGTGAGATGTTTTAGTGAGATCGGACGTCAGAGTTCTGTGGCTTCCCTGCATGAAGTGTTTAATTCTTGAAAGGTTAGATGCCTATAAAAAGACGTGGAAAATTGCAGCGTGGTACCATCATCATCGCGTTTTGATACCGAATAAGCTTAAAAACACTCAAGACACGTTTTTGGTAAAGTTCTATTTCTTCAGAAAGGGTGTTTTGTATGTGTTTTAGAGATTTTGTACGAAAAGGCTCAAAACACTCAAAAGACACGATTTTGATACAGTTCTTTTGGTTTCCAATATGGCGTGTTTTCAATGCCTTTTAGAGTTTTGGTACGTTAGTAGCAGAAAGGTACTCAAAAGACACGTTCTTTGTAATGTTATTTTCTTTTTCCATATAGGGTGCTTTGCATGCACTTTAGCGTTTTAGTATCTGACAAGCTCAGATACACGTTTTTGGCATTGTAGTTCTGATTTTTCTTATATGGTGCTTTGTTTGCATCTTGACGTTTTGGTCCCTAAGATGATGGTAATCTCTCATAATACGCATTTTTTTTATTATGTTGTTCTGTTTCTCCATATAGAGTGCTATTAATGTGTTTCGGCGTTTTGGTACCTAAGAAGCTGAAAAAAAAAACATGATACACGTTTTGTTAATATCGTTTTGTTTTCCATATTCGGAATTTTGCATACATTTTTACTGTTTTGGTACCCAACAAGCTCAAAAACACCTAAAAGACACGTTTTCGATAATAATATATATTTTTTTCCAAGATAGGGTGTTTTCCATGCCTTTAAGCGTTTTTGTGCATAATACGCTCATAAACACCCAAATTATACTTTTCTGGTAATACCATCTCCTTATTCATATAGGGTGCTTTTCATGCATTTTCGCGCTCTGATTCCTAACAAGCTCAAAAACGCTTAAAGCACACGCTTTTAGAAATGTTCTATTTCTCCAGAAAGAGTGTTTTGTATGCGATTTAGCGTTTTTTTTTGTACGAAAGAAGCTCAAAATATTCAAAAGACACGATTAAAAAAAAAGTTGTCTTGTTTTCCAATATAGCGTTTTTTCCGTGCTTTTTATCGTTTTGATACGAAATATGCTGAAAACACACAAAATATGTTTTAGGTTATATTGTTTGCATGTACTTTAGCGTTTTGGTATCTAACAAGCTCAAAATACTCATATTAGCAGTGTTCTTCTGATCGTTCTTATAGGGGTGCTTTGTCTGCATTTCGGTGTTTTCGTCCCTAAAGTGATGGTAATCGCTTATAATACACGTTTTTGGTAATGTTGTTCTTTAGGCATATAAAGTGATATTCATGTGTTTAAGCGTTTTGGTAGCTAAGAAGGTGAAAACTCTTACACTATTACACGTTTCTGTTGATATCATTTCGTTTCCCATAAAGGATACTCTGCATGCATTTTTAGCGTTATGGTATCTAACAAACTTAAAGACACTTTAAACACGTTTTTTATTATGTTCTGTTTGTCCATAAAGGATATTTTGCATGTGTTTTTACGTTTTGGCACATAAAAAAGCCAAAAAACACCCAAAACACACGATTTTGAAAATGTTGTTTTGTTTCCTCATACAAGGTGTTCTCCTAAAACGATTCATGTTTTCACTCTTGAAATCTCTCGTGTGGGGGAGGGATAATAAAATTTCATTATATTTCGCCATATTTCTAAATAAAAATCAGTCCCACTGTTTAAATATATATAAAGCTTTAGTGGAAAAGATATGTGATGGAGATACATTCGTTATTTGTTGGATTTAAGAAGAAATAATTATATATTTTAATTTTTTTCTCTATATAAATCCAAGAAATATTAGTTTAAGCCAAAAATTTCTTTTCTCTGATAATGTACGCGGAGACAAAGCCGTATATATTCACAGGAGACATAAGAGAAACGGTATATCACAGAAAATATGTAAAAAAAAACAAAAAAACAAAAAACAAAATAAATAAATAAATAAAAAAAAAATGAATAAAAATGTTCATATATGACTCGCGTCTCGTGAGACAGTATAATTTCGTAACCTGACACCTCAGTGCATAAAGGCAAAAGTTTTTTTTTTTTTTTTTTTCTAAAAATGTTGCATATACTAAAGTAAGCGAAAAAAAAAAAATAATAATAATTCGTCAGCGATCTACAACTACCTTTGAGTGTTTTTGGGCTTTTTACGTACCAAACCCCAAAGTACATTTAAGACACCATTCATGGAAAAAAAGAACATTATAAAAAAAAAGAATTTTGAGTGTCCTTGAGCTTGTTATATACCAAAACGATAAAAATCCATGCAAAATATGAAAAACGAAACAGAAACGTGTATTTTGAGTGTTTTTAAACTTCTTAAATACCAAAAAACTGTAACACGTGAATAATGCTCTATATGGAGAAATATAACATCATTACCAAAAACCTGTATCATGAGTGATTACCACTATGTTAGGGACGAAAACGTCAAAATGCATACAAAGCACTCTATAAGAAGAATAAGAACAACATTTCTAAAAACGTGTAATATGAGTATTTCTGAGCCACTTAAGTACCAAACAAATGCAAAGAGCACTATTAGGGAAAAGAAAGTAACATTAACAAAAAATAAACGTGTCTTTTGAGTGTATTTCAGCTTCTTACGTAGAAACGGTAAAAAAAAAAAACAAAAAAAAACATGGAAAACACGTTGTACTGGAAAGCAAAACAACTTTATCAAAATCATGTTTTTGGAGTGTTATGAGCTTCTTACGTACCAAGACGTTAAATATGATATATATATATATATATATATATATATATATATATATATATATATATATATATATATATATATATATATATATATATATATATATATATATATATATATATATATATATATATATATATATATATATATATATATATATATATATATATATATATATATATATATATATATATATATATATATATATATATATATATATATATATATATATATATATATATATATATATATATATATATATATATATATATATATATATATATATATATATATATATATATATATATATATATATATATATATATATATATATATATATATATATATATATATATATATATATATATATATATATATATATATATATATATATATATATATATATATATCATATTTAACGTCTTGGTACGTAAGAAGCTCATAACACTCCAAAAACATGATTTTGATAAAGTTGTTTTGCTTTCCAGTACAACGTGTTTTCCATGTTTTTTTTTGTTTTTTTTTTACCGTTTCTACGTAAGAAGCTGAAATACACTCAAAAGACACGTTTATTTTTTGTTAATGTTACTTTCTTTTCCCTAATAGTGCTCTTTGCATTTGTTTGGTACTTAAGTGGCTCAGAAATACTCATATTACACGTTTTTAGAAATGTTGTTCTTATTCTTCTTATAGAGTGCTTTGTATGCATATATATATATATATATATATATATATATATATATATATATATATATATATATATATATATATATATATATATATATATATATATATATATATATATATATATATATATATATATATATATATATATATATATATATATATATATATATATATATATATATATATATATATATATATATAAAGATATAGATATAGATAGATAGATAGATAGATAGATAGATAGATATATATAGATAGATAGATAGATAGATATAGATATAGATATAGCGTTTTGGTGGCTAACATGCTCAAAAACACTCAAAAGACACATTTCTGGTAATGTCGTTTCGTTTTCACAAACAGGATGCTTTGCGTGTTTTTTTTTGTTTTGGTACTTAACAATGTGAAATACACTCAAAATACACATTTTCGGTAATGATGTTCTGTTTCTCCATATAGAGTGATATTAATTAATTTTATCGTTTTCGAACCAAAGAAAAAAAAAAAACACAGAAATACACTTTTCTCGTAATGTCCTTTCATTTCCTTATAAAGGGTGTTTTGCATGAAATTTGGCTTTTTTCTACTTAACATACTCATGATTCTGAATTTGTTTTCTGATGATGTTATTCTGTTTCTCAATAGAGGGTGTTTTGCATGTATTCTAGTGTTTTGGCATGTTATAAGTTCAAAAAGACTAAAAAATGCACGTTTTTCGCAATTTCCTTTTGTATCCCCATATAGAATACTTTTGCATGCATTTTGGCGTTTTCTACGTAAAAAGCTCAAAACACTCAAAATACTGTTTTTTTGGTATTATTATCGTGTTTTTCCGCAAAAGGTGTTTTTGTAAGCGTTTTGGTACGTAAGTAGGTAAAAAAAAAAGCAATGAAAAGAGACGTTTTTGGTAATGTTAAGTTTCTCCATATAGAATGATATTCATGCATATTAGCGTTTTGGTAACTAAAAAGCTAAAAAAGAAAAAAAAAAAAATTTGAGAAACGAGTATTATAAATGTTTTTGAGCTTATTAGGTATAAAAACGCTAAAACGCATGAATAAAACTCTAGATGAAGAAACACTACAACATTACCAAAAACATCTATTTTGAGTCGTTCACATTTTTAGGTGCCATAACGACAAAATGCATGCAAAGCACCATATATTAGGGAAGGAATTGGCATTTCGAGAAACATGTCTTTTGAGAGTTTATGAGCATGTTAGACATCGAAACGCTGAAAAGCAAAGAAAGCGACCTATGTGAAAAAAAGAAAACAACATTAAAAAAATACGTGTCTTTTGGTTGTTCTTGAGCTACTTAAATAACAAATCACTAAAAGGCATGCAAAACTCACTTTATGGAGAAAGAGAATAACATTACAAAATGTTAAGTGCAAAATGGAAACAAAATATCTTATCTGGGGAAACGAAAGGACATAATAAGAAATAAATATTATGAATGTTTTTGAGTTTCTTGGGTATCAAAGCGCTAAAACATATGAATAGTACTCTTTATGGAGAACAGAACAACATTAATAAAAACGTGTATTTTGAGTGTATTTCACATTGTTAGGTGACATAATTCCGAGATTCATGGGAAACACTATATGGGGAAAGAAAAAGACATTTCAACAAACGCATCTTCTGAGTGTTTATGAGCGTGATGGTCATCAAAACGCTAAAGTGCATCAAAAGCACCTATATGGAAAAAAAAAATAATAAAATAAATAAATAAAAATAAAAACGTTACCAAAAACGTGTCTTTTGAGTGTTTTTTTGCCTACTTACGTACCAAAACGCTAAAAAAAAAACGCATGCAAAACATCATTTACGAAGAAACAAAACGCAAGTATTTTGAGTGTTTTTGTTCTTCTTACCTTCAAAAACGTCAAAATGCACAGAAAGTACTCAATGTGAAGAAACGAAAAAAAAAAAAAAAAATACGAGAAACATTATTATGAGAGTTTTTGAGCTTCTTATGTACTAAAACGCTAAAAACGCATGAATAACACCCTCTACGAAAAAAAAGAAACTAACAAAAACTTGTATTTTGAGTGTTTCACAACAATACGTACCAAAATCCAGAAATGCATGCCAAGCACTCTATGTGGGCTAAGGACACGAGATTTCCCCAAAAAAGCGTCTTTTGAGTCTTTGTGAGCGTGTTAGGAACGCAACCATTTTAAAACATGAAAGCTCCTTATATGGAAAAACGAAACAACATTGCTAAAAACGTGCTTTTTAAGTGTTTTATAACTTCTTATCTTACGTATCAAAACTCTAAAACGTATGCAAAAACACCCTTTATGGAAAAAAAAAACTGAATCAAAACCAAGTATTTTGAGTGTTTGTGAGCTTCTTACATACAATAAAGCCAAAATGCTTGCAAAATATCCTATATGAGGAAACGAAAGATGCTTAGAGATGCTTATTATGGATAGCACTCAGTATGGAAAACAGAAGAACTTACCAAAAACGTGTATTTTGAGTGTATTTCACATTGTTAGGTACGAAAAAGACTAAGTACATGCAAAGCACCCTATATGAAGAAAGGAAACGACATACCCAGAAAGGTGACTTTTGAGTGTTTTGAAGGTGATAGGCACCAAAACGCTAAAAAGCATGAAAAGTACCCTATATGGGAAAACAAATCATTAGCAAAAACGTCAGCTTACAGTGTTTTTGAGCTACTTACGTACAAAAAACGTTAAAACGCTTGCAAACCACGCTTTATAAAAGAAACAATAACATTACAAGCAAATGAGTGCTTTTTTGAGCGTGTATGACACTAAAACGCTAAAAAAAAAGTGAAAATCACCCTATTTCAGAATACAAAACATTATAAAAAAAAAAACGAGTCTTGTTTTTTAACTTCTTACGTATCAAGGAGCTGAAACACATGCAAAACACAATTTGTGAAGAAAAGAATATTATCAAAAACACATATTTTCGAGTGTTTTTGAGCTTGTTACATAGAAAAACACCAAAATGCATGCAGAGTACCTTATACAGGTAAGAGAAAAGACATTACGACAAACGTCCATTATGAGTGTTTTTGAGCTTCTTAGGTAGCAAAATGATAAAGCGCAGGAATTGAACTCTATATGGAGAAACAACATTATTACAAGAAATGTGTACTTCGAATGTATTTTACATTGTTAGGTAATAAAACGCTAAAATGCTTGCAAGGCCTTCTATATGGGGAAAGGAAACATTACCAGAAACGTTATTTTTTTTTTTTAGTGTTTTGAGCGTGTTAGGCACCAACACGCTAAAAAGCATCGAATTCACCCGATATGGAAATAGAAAACAACATTACGAAAAAAAAAATGTCTTTTGAGCGTTTTTTAACCTCTTACGTACTAAAACACATACAAAAACAAACTTTATGTTAAGTACAAAAAAAGCTAAAATGCATGCAAAGTACTCTATATATGGAAAGAAAAAGACATTACGAGAAACGTGCATTCTGAGTGTTTTTGAGCTTCTTAGCTACCAAAATGCTAAAACGCTTTAATACCGCTCCATATGAAGTAACATAATAACATTACTAAAAATCTTTATTTTGAGTGTATTTTACATTTTTTATGTGTTATAATGCCCAAATCCATGCAAAGCATAATATATGGAAAAGGAAACATCTCCAGAAAGGTGTATTTTCAAAGCTAATGAGAGTATTAGTCATCAAAACACATACAAAAGAGCATGGAAAGCACCCTATATGGGAAAAGAAAACATTATCAAAAACGTGTCTTTTCGGTGTTTTTCAGCTATTTACGTACCAAAACACTAAAACACATGAAAAACACTGTTTATGGGAGAAGAGATTAACATTGCCAAAAAACAAGAATTTTGAGTGTTTTTTGAGCTTCTTACGTAGAGAAACTCGAAAATGCATGCAAAGATCCCTACATGGAGAAACGAAAAGGCATTACGAGAAATGTGTATTATGAGGGTTTTTAAGCTTCTTAGGTATCAAAACTTTTTTTTTTTTTTTTTTTTGTAGGAAGGACACTGGCCAAGGGCAACAAAAATCCAATAAAAAAATATGCCCACTGAAATGCCAGTCCCATAAAAGGGTCAAAGCAGTGGTCAAAAATTGTTGAATTAGTGTCTTGAAACCTCCCTCTTGAAGGAATTCAAGTCATAGGAAGGTGGAAATACAGAAGCATGCAGGGCGTTCCAGAGTTTACCAGAGAAAGGGATGAATGACTGAGAATACTGGTTAACTCTTGTATTAGAGAGGTGGACAGAATAGGGGTGAGAGAAAGAAGAAAGTCTTGTGCAGCGAGGCCGCGGGAGAAGGGGAGGCATGCAATAAGCAAGATCAGAAGAGCAGTTAGCATGAAAATAGCGGTAAAGGACAGCTAGATATGCAACATTGCGGCGGTGAGAGAGAGGCTGAAGAAAGTCAGTTAGAGGAGAGGAGTTGATGAGACGAAAAGCTTTTGATTCCACCCTGTCTAGAAGAGCAGTATGAGTGGAACCCTCCCCAGACATGTGAAGCATACTCCATACATGGACGGATAAGGCCCTTGTACAGAGTTAGCAGCTGGGGGGGGGGGGATGAGAAAAACTGGCGGAGACGTCACAGAAAACCTAACTTCATAGAAGCTGTTTTAGCTAGAGATGAGAAGTTAGAAGTCATGAATAGCATTCTATACGGAAAAACGGAACAACATTACCAAAAACGTGTGTTTTATATTGTTAGGTAACAAAATGCCAAAATGCATGTAAAGCACCCTATGTGGAAAAAGGAAAAGAGATTTCCAAAAACCTTTTGTTTGAGTGTTTATAAGCGTTCTAGGCACCAAAATAATAAAAAGCACGGAGAGCACCCAATATGGGAAAACAAATCATTATTACTAAAAACATCTCTTTTCAGCTTTTTTTTTTTTTTGAGCTACTTACGTACCGAAACACTGAACACTGAAACAGATGCAAAAAAAAAAAAAAAAAAAAAAAAACATTTATGGAGAAACTGCATAACTTTGCCAAAATCGTGTATTTTGAGTGTTTTTGAGATTGTTACGTAAAAAACGCCTAAATCCACACATCGCTCTTTATATGGAAAACTAAAAGATTTTACGAGAAACGTGTATTTCGTGTACGTGTACCAAAACGCCGAAATGCTTGCAAAGCCACATATTTAAGAAAACGAAACGACATTACAAGATATGTGTCTTTTGAATGTTTTTGAGCGTGGTAGGCAATAAAAAGCAAAAAAGCATGGGAATCAAACTATATGGAAATACAAAACAACATTATGAAAAACGTGTCTTTTGAGTGTTTTGAACTTATTACGTACAAAAAACGCTAAAATGCATGTAAAACACAATTTATGGAGAAACAAAATAACATAACGAAAACCAAGTATTTCAAGTGTTTTTGAGCTTGTTACGTAAAAGGACGCCAGAATGCAGGCAAAGTACCGTATATGTGGAATTGAAAAGACATTACGAGAAGCGTGTATTATTATTTTATTTTTGAGTTTCTTCGGTACCGAAAAGCTAAAATGTATGGGAAAACAAAGCAATATTACCAAAAACTTCTATTTATTTATTTATTTTTTTTTACTTCCTTACATACGAAAACGCTAAAAGGCATGCAAAACACCCTTCATGGAGAAAGAGAATAACATTCCCAAAAACAAGGATTTTGAGCGTTTTTTTTTTTTTTTTAGCTTATTACGCATAAAAATGTCAAAATGAGTTCAAAGTACCCTATATGGTACCCTATATAGGGAGACAAAAAAAAAAAAATGTAAATTATGTATCATGATTGTTCTTGAGCTTCTTAGGTACCAAAACGGTAAAAGATATGAATAGCGCTCTATATGAAGAAAAAGAGAACATTTACAAAAAAAGTATTTTTCGAGTGTTTTTCACATTATTAGATACCAAACCGCCAAAATTCATGCAAAGCCCCGTATATGGGAAAACGAAACGACATTATCAGAACCGTGTCTTTCGAGTGTTCTTCAGCGTAGCAGGCCCCAAAACGCTATAAAGAATGAAGTTCACCCTATATAGGGATACAAAACATCATCACGGAAAAACGTGTTTTTGAATTTCTTACATACCAAAATTATGAAAACACATGCAAAACATACTTTTTGGAAAATAAAATAGAATAATATTACCAAAAAACAAGTACATATAGTGTTTTGAGATTGCTACGAACAGAAACGCATGCAAAGTACACTGTTTAGGTATACATTACGAGAGGCATATTTTATAGGTGTTTTCAGCTTCTTAGGTACCAAACAATAAAACGTATGCATAGCACTGTGTATGGATAAACAGAATAGAATTAACAAAAATGTTTTTTTTTCTTTTTTTTTTTCAGTGTATTTCACATTGTTAGGACCAATACGTCAAAATGCATGCAAAACATCCTATACGGAGAAAAAAAAAATTCCAGAAACTTCTCTTTTGAGTGATTATGACCGTGTTAGGCCCCAAAACGCTAAAAAGCTTGGAATTCATCCTATATGAGAAAACAAAACATTACCACAAACGTCTCTTATCAGTGTTTTTGAGCTACTTACGTACCAAAGCGCTAAAACGCATGGAAAACACCCTTTCTCGAGAAAAAAAAACAATTAATTTGATTGTTTATGAACTTCTTACGGACAAAAAAGCCAAAATGCATGCAAAGTACACTATATGGTGAAATGAAAAGACATTACAAGATACAGATATTATGAGTATTTTTGAGCTTCTTAGGTACGAAAACGTTAAAAAGCATGAATAACACTCTATATTGAGAGAAAGAACGTTACCAAAAACGCGTATTTTAAGTGTATTTCATATTGTTAAGGCACCAAAACGCCGAAATGCATGCAAAGCACCCTCTATGGGGAAAGGAAAGGAGATTTCACGAAAACGTGGCTTTTGAGTGTTTATTAGCGTGTTTGGCACCAGGTATGGGAAGGACCCTATATGGGAAAACAAAATATTATTACCAAAAACGTTTTTTTTTTTTTCCAGAGTATTTTAGCAGTTTAAGTACCAAAACGCTTAAACGCATACAAAAAACACTTTATGGATAAACAGTATAACTTTATCAAAAAACGTGTATTTTGAGTGTTTTTGAGCTTTTTACATAGAAAAAAAAAAAAACATGCAAAAATACATACGAAAAATAAATTTGCATACAAACTAATCTATGTGGGGAAAAGAAAAAAAATGCAAAAAAAATGTGAGTTATGAGAGTTTTTGAGCGTTTTAGGCACCAAAATGCTAAAACGCATGAGTAGTGCTGTATATCGAGAAACAACATTATCAAAAAAAAGTGTCTGCGTGTTGACCGCATTACGTAGCAAAACGCTAAAACGCATGCAAAACACCCTTTATGGAGAAACATAATAACATTACCAAAAACAAGTATTTTGAGTGTTTAGGGCCTGTTATCTACAAAAAGGACAAAATGCATGCAAAGAAAAAGAAACAATATTTCCAAAAACAGAAGTGTTTTTTTTTAAGTGTTTATAAACGAGTTAGGCACCAAAATGCTGCAAATCTTGTATAACATCCTATATGGAAAAAAAAGTGTCGTGTTTTTTAGTTGTTTACGCACGAAAAAGCTAAAACACATGCAGAACACCATTAAAAAAAAAAAAGATGAAATTACCAAAAAAGTATTTCTAGTGTTTTGAGATTCTTACGTACAAAAATGCCAAAATCCATGGAAAGTACCATATATAGGGAAACGAAAGAATATTACGAGAAACGTGTATTTTATTTTATTTTTTATCTTAGGTACCAAAACGCTAAATTGCTTAAATACCACTCTATATGGAGAAACAGAACAACATTACCAAAAATGCGTTTTTTTAAGTATATTTCACCTTGTTAGGTGTGAAAATGCCAAAAATGCCTGCAAAAACACACTATATGGGGAAAGGAAAGGAGATTTCCAAACACTTGTCTTGAATACTTATGGGCGTGCTAAGCACCAAAAAGCTGAAAAGCATGGAAATCACCTTATATGAGCAAAAAAAAAAAAAAAAAAAAAAAAAAAAAATAAAAAATAAATAAAAAATAAATAAATAAAATAAAATAAAAAGTCCCTTCAGTGTCTTTGAGCTACTGACGTACTAAAACGTTAAAACGCATGTAAAACACCTTTTTCTTATGGAAAAATCTTGTTACTTAGAAATATAGTAAAATGCATGCAAAGTACCCTATAAGGGAAAACGAAAAGATATTACGAAAAACAAGTATTATGAGTGATTTTTTTTATTTGTTTTTTTAGGGACCGAAAAGCTAAAATGCTTAATCAACACTCTATATGGAGAAACAGAACATTACCAAAAACGTGTATTTTAAGTGTATTCCTCATTGTTAGGTGCCAAAACGCCAAAATACATGCAATGCTCACTAAATGGGAAAAAAACGAGATTTCCAGAAACGTGTCTGTTTGTTATTTATGAGCGAGCTAAACACTAAAACGCTAAAAAGCATGGATAGCTCACTATATGGGAATACGAAAAAAAAAAAAAAAAATACTGAAAGCGTGTTTTCTGGGTGTTTTTAATTGCTTTCGAACAAAAAATCCTTAAAAACTCATGAAAAATACACTTTTTTGCAGAAAAAAAATAACATTACCAAAAGCAAGTATTTTAAGTGTTTTTGAGCTTGTTACTTAAAAAAACGTCAAAATGCATGCGAAGTATCCTATATGGCGAAACGAAAACACCATACAGCAAACGTGCATTACGAATCATTTTCAGCTTCTTAGGTACCAAAACACTAAAACGCATAAATAACACTCTATATGGAGAAACAGAACAATATTAACAAAAACCTGTATTTTCAATTTGTTTGATATTATTAGGTACCAAAACACTAAAATGCACGCAAAACACCCTATTCAGAGAAAAGAAACTAGAATTCCAAAAGCGTGTCTTGAAAGTGTTTATGAGCGTGTTAGGCACAAAAACGGTAAAAGTATGGAAAGCACTCTATATGGGAATTTTTTTTTTTCAGTGTCTTTAACTGCTTACGTACCAAAACGCTAAAACACATGTAAAACACGCTTAATGGAGAAAAAAAAAACATAAAGAAAAACATATTTCAGAATATTTCTAAGCTTGTTACGATGCCGAAATGCATGCTAATTACATATGTGGGGAAGCGAAAAGACATTACGAGAAACGCGTTAATCCCAGAAACGGAACATTACCAAAAAACGTGTATTTGAGTGTATTTCACATTGTTATGTAATTAAAACGCCAAAATCCAAGCAAAGCACCCTATATGTATCAAGAAAATGAGATTTTCACAAACGTGACTTTTCAGTGTTTATAGGCGTATTAGAAACTAAAGCACATGGAAAACACCCTATGTTGGAAAACAAAGCAACATAACCAAAAACGTCTCTTTGCAGTGTTTTTGAGCTGTTTGCGCACCAAAACGCTAAAGCACATGTAAAACACACTTTATGGATAAACAGAATAACATTATCAAAAAAGTATTTGAGTGTTTTTGAGAATGTTACTTATAAAAACGCCAAAATACAGGAAAGGAAAACACATTGTGAGAAACGTGTATGATGAATGCTTTTAAGCTTCTTGTGTACCAAAACGCTAAAAATCATGAATTGCACTTTGAATGTAGAAAAATAAAAATAAATAAATAAATAAACTACCCAAAACGTGTATTTTGAGTGTATTTCACATTGTTAGGTACCAAAACGAGAAAAAAATTCATGAAAATCATCCTATATGGGGAAAGGAAACGAGATTTACAGAAATATGTCTTTTCAGTGTTTTTGAGCGTGCTAGGACGAAAACGCTAAAAATAATGGAAAGCATCCTATATATGGAAACAAAACAACTTTACAAAAAAAAAAAAAAAAAAGCGTATCTTTTGAGTGTTTTGAGCTACTTACGTACCAAACTCTATAATGCATGCAAGACTCCATTGATGGAAAAAATAAAATAACATTACCAAAAACAAATATTATGAGTGTTTTTTCAGCATTTTGCAAACAAAAACGCAAAAATGCATGGTAATCATATTACGAGAAACGTGTATTATGAGTGTTTTTGAGCCTCTTAGGTACCAAAACTCAAGAGCGCATGAATAGCACTCTTTATGGAGAAACAGAACAACATTACCAAAAAGTGTATTTTGAGTGTATTTCACATTTTTAGATAACAAAAGGACAAAATGCACTCAAAGAACACTATAAGGAAAACGAAAGAAAATATCCAGAAACGTGTCCCTTGAATGTATATGAGCGTGCTAGGCACCAAAACGCTAAAGAAAAAAAAAAAAAAAAAAATTAACAAATGAAAAAAAAAATTCTCTTTTCATTGTTTTTGAGCGACTTATGCATGTAAAAAAAAAACTTTATTGAGAAAAGTATATATTTGCCAAAAACAAGTATTTTTAGTGTTTTTGAGCTTGTAATGTAATAAATGCAAATTATTATATTGGGGAAACGAGAAGACTTTGCAAGAAACGTGTATTATGAGCTACTTAGGTACGAAAAATGCAAAAAACACATGAAAACCACTCTATATCTTAAAAGAAAAGATGAACAAAAAATGTTTTTCACATTATAAGATACAAAAACGACAAAATAGATCCAAAGCCCCCTATATGGTAACTCAACAAAACATTACCAAAAAAGATGTCTTTTGAGTGTTTTTCAGCGTGGTAGGCACCAAAACGCTAAAAAAAAAGCATGGAAATCACCTTGTATGGGAATACAAAATAACATTACGAAAAACGCTTTTTTTTTTTTTTTACGTACCTAAACGCTAAAACGCATGCAAAACACCCCTTATGGAGAAACAGAAAAATATTACCAATAACAAGTATTTTTTAATATTTTCAGCTTGTTACGTAGAAAAAAACCCAAAATGCAAGGAAAGTACCCCATATGGTGAGACGAAAAGAGAATTACGAGAAAAAAGTATTTTTTAGTGTTTTTGAGCTTCTTCAATACAAAAAACACTAAAACACTAAAACTCTTTATTGAGAAGCAGAATAACATTACAAAAAACGTCTCTTTTCAGTGTTTTGAGTTACGTAATAAAACACCAAAACGCATACAAAACACTGTATATAAAACAAAACAAATACGAAAAAAAATAATATTTTGAATGTTTGTGTGCTTGTTACGTACAAAAACGCCAAAATACATTCCTCTATATGAGGAAACGAAACCACATTACGAGAAACGTGTGTATTATGAGTGTTTTTTGCGCTTCATGGGTTCCAAAACACTAAAACGCATGAATAACACTCTATATGAAGAAACAGAACAATATTACCAAAATTTGTATTTTGAGTGCATTTCACATTATTAGGTACCAAAACGCCAAAATGCATGGGAATAGGAAACATTTAAAAAAACACGTCTTTTGTGTTTATGAGCGCATTAGGCACCAAAACGCTAAAAAGCATGCAAAACACCATTTATGGAGAAAGAGAATAACATTAAAAAAAAAAAAAAGTATTTTGAGTGTTTTTGACCTTGTTAGAGAAACGCCAAAATCCATGGAAAGTACCCTATATTTAGAAACAAAAAGACATTACAAGAAACGTGTATTATGAGTGTTTTTAAGCTTTTTTGTTACCAAAACACGGAAGTGCGTTAATACTAATATATATGGAGAAACAGAAAATTTCCAAAAACGTGTAAATTCAGTGTTTTTCACATTGTTAGCTACCAAAACGATAAAAAAAGGATGGAAAGCCCCTGATATGCGGAAACGAAAGGACATTCTATGAAAGGTATCTTTTGAGTTTTTTGCTCACGTTAAGCACCAAAACGCTTAAAAAGCATAGAAAACACATTATAAGGGAATAAAAAAAATATAAAAACGTGTCTTCGAGTGTTTTTCTTTACGAGAAACATGTATTATGAGCGTTTTTGAGCTTCACAGGCACCAAAACGCTAAAACGCATGAATAACACTATAAACAGAGAAACACAATATTACCAAAGACGTGTATTTTGGAAGTATTTTACATTTTTTTAAATACCGAAACACCAAAATACATGCAAAGGAAACTATATGGGGTAAGGAAATAAGTTTTCCAGAAACGTGTCTTTTGAGTGTTTATGAGCATGCTATGCACCAAAACGCTAAAAAGCATGGAGAGCATCTTATGTGAGAATACAGAACGTCTCTTTTCAGCGTTTTGAGCTAGGTACGTATCAAAACGCTAAATCACATGCAAAACACCCTTTATAAAGAAATAGAATAACGCTATTAAGAAACAAGTCATTTTGAGTGTTTTTGAGCTTGTTAAGTATAAAAACGACAAAATCCATGAAACGTAACCTCTATTTGGAAACGAAAAGATATTACTAGAAACGTGATTCATGAGTGGTTTTTTTTTTTTTTTTTTCAGCTTCGTAGGTAATAAAATACTGAAAAGCATGAATATCTCTATATCGAGAAACAGAACATTACCTTCTTCTTCTGCAGCTGCTCCCATGTTCATATGGGGTCGCTGTTCCTCACTAGTCTTCTCCACAAGGCTCTGTCCCAAACCTCCTCTCCACTCAATCCTCTCTCCCTCAGGTCCTCTCCAATGCGATCCTTCCACCTTTTCTTTGGTCTGCCACTTCGTCTTCTTCCATCCACTTCCATATCTAATATCCTTCTGCCGACATACCCTTCTTCTCGCCTTTTGATATGACCGAACCATCGCATTCTCCTTTCTTGTACCTTCTTTGTCACCTCCATTACTTTGGCTGTTCCTCTTATAAAATTGTTTCTCACTTTATCCCTCCTTGTCACCCGAAGCATCCTCTATAAAATTCTCATCTCAGCAACCTCCAACTTATTCTCCTGTGCTTTCTTTATTGGCCACGTCTCCGCACCATATAACAATGTGGGTCTAACGAGAAACAGAACATTACCAAAAACATATATTTTGAGTGTTTTCACATTATAAAGTACTGAAACACCAAAATGCATGGAAAGCCAACTATATGGGAAAACGAAACTGCATTACGAAAAACGCGCCTTTGAGTGTTTTTGAGCGTAGTAGGAACCAAAACGCTAAAAAGCCTGAAAATCACCCTATATGGAAACACAAAACATTATGAAAAATATGTTTCTTGAGGTTTTTTCATACTTTTTACGTACCAAACGTTAATCCTCAAGCAAAACACCCATTATGGAAAACATTAATAAAAACAAGTATTTTGAATGGTTTTAATCTTGTCACACATACACCAAAATGTATGCAAAGCTTGTGCATACACCAAAATGTATGCAAAGCACGATATATGGGGAAACAAAATGATATTAACAGAAACGTGCCTTTTCAGTGTTTTCAGCGTTTTAGGCACCAAAACAGTAAAATATATGGAAGGAACACTATACTGGAATACAAAACATAACCAAAAACGTGTCTTTTGAGAGTTTTTGAGCTTCTTACGTACCAAAAAGCTAAAACGTATGTAAAACACTTTTGTGGAGAAACAGAATAACTTTACCAAAAACTTGTGTTTTTCAGCCTCTTACGTACAAAAAACCCTATATGGAAAATAAAACGATATTACAAGAAATGCATCTTATAATTGTTCCTGAATATCTTAGGTACTAAAACGATAAGTGTTTTTCATCGTGTTAGGCACCAAAACGCTAAAAAAAAACATGAAAGGAAATGAAATGACATTGCGAGAAAAGTGTTTTTAAATATTTTTTTTATCATGTTAGGGACCAAAACGCTAAAAAGCATATAAATAACCTTATACGGGAATGCAAAACAACATTACCAAAAACATGTTTTTTTGTGTGTTTTTTTATGCCTCTTCCATAACAAAATGCTAAAATGCATGCAAAACACCCTTTATGAAAAAACAGAATAACATTGCCAAACCGTGGATTTAGAGTGTTTTTGAACTTCTAACGTACAAACATTTTAAAATCTATGCAAAGTAATGGATATTGTGAAACTAAAAGAATACCAGAAACGTGTATTATGAATGCTATTGACCTACTTATGTAACAAAATGCTAAAAAACGTAAATAGCACTCTATATGTAGAAACAGAACATTATCAAAAAGGCGTGTTTTGAGTGTTTTTTTTTTTTTTTTTACATTGTTAAGTACGAAAACGCGAAAATGCATGCAACGCAGTTCATATGCGAAAACGAACCGACGTTACCAAAAATGTGCCATTTTAGTGTTATAAGCGTTTTAGGCACCAAAACACTACAATGCATAGAAAGCACTCTATACTGGGGTACAAGGCAATATTACTAAATACGTGTTTTATTTACTGTTTTGTGTTTCTTACACATCAAAACGCTAAATCACATCCCTGTATGGAGAAACAATATCATTACCAAAAATGTGTATTTTCAGTGTTTTGAACTTGTTCCGTACAAAACAAAACCACCTTATACGGGAAAACGAAAGGATATTATGATAAATAAGTGTTTTTAAGCTTCTTAGGTACCAAAACGCAAAAACGCTTGAATAACACTTGATATGGAGATAGCAACTTTACCAAAAACAAGTATTTTCATGGTTTTTCGTATTGGTAGGTACCAAAAAGACTAAATCCATGCAAATCACTCTATTAGGAAGAATGAAAGAAAATTATAAGAAACATGTTTTTTCAATGTTTTTTGAGTGTTTTAGGCACGAAAACGCAAAAATGCATTGAAAGCACCATATACTGGTATACAAAACATTATCAAAACCGGGTTTTTTTTCAGTGTTTTTGAGCTTTTTACGTACGGGAACGCTAAAACACCAGAAAACACCCTTTATGCAGAGACAGTAACATTACCAAAAACGTGTAGTTTCAGCATTTATGAGCTTGTTACGGATAAAACGTCAAACTGTATGCAAAGTACTCCATATGGGAATAAAAACAATATAACAAAAAGAAAAAAATATATAAGTTTTCTGAGTCTCTTAAGTAACAAAACGCTAAAACGCGTGAATAGCAAAACAACATTACCAAAAACTACAATGGATGCAAAGCTCCCTATATGGCGAAACGAATTTACATTACGGGAAACATGTATAATGGATGTTTTTGAGCCTTTTAGGTAGCAAAACTATAAAACACGTTAACAGCACTCTATATGAAAAAACAGAGCAACTTCACCAAAAACGTCTTTTGACTGTTTGTAAATTATTTTAGACACCAGAATGCTTAAAAGCATGGAATGACGCTATATGGGAATAAAAAACAATATTACCAAAAACGTGTGTTTGAGTGTTTTAAGTTTTTTCTTTACTAAAACCCTAAAACGCATGGAAAACACCTTTTTTGGAGAAATAGAATTACATAACCAAACCGTGGATTTTGAGCATTTTTGTAGCTTCTTACGTGCAAAAACGCCAAAATGCATGCACTATATTGGAAATGAAACAATATTACAAGAAACATGTATTTCTTTCTTTTTTTTTTTTTTTATGAAGGAGGGATACTGCCCTCTGAAATGCCAGTCCCATAAAAGGGTCCAAAGCGGTAGTCAAAAATTGAAGGATAAGTGTCTTGAAACCTCCCTCTTGAAGGAATTCAAGTCATAGGAAGGTGGAAATACAGAAGCAGGCAGGGAGTTCCAGAGTTTACCAGAGAAAGGGATGAATGATTGAGAATACTGGTTAACTCTTGCGTTAGAGAGGTGGACAGAATAGGGGTGAGAGAAAGAAGAAAGTCTTGTGCAGCAAGGCCGCGGGAGGAGGGGAAGCATGAAGTTAGCAAGCTCAGAAGAGCAGTTAGCATGAAAATAGCGGTAGAAGACAGCTAGAGATGCAACATTGGGGCGACGAGAGAGAGGAGAGGAATTGATGAGACGAAAAGCTTTAGATTCCACCCTGTCTAGAAGATCAGTATGAGTGGAACCCCCCCAGACATGTGAAGCATACATGGACGGATAAGGACCTTGTACAGAGTTAGCAGCTGGGGGGGGGGGTGAGAAAAACTGGCGGAGACGTCTCAGAACACCTAACTTTATAGAAACTGTTTTAGCTAGAGATAAGATGTGAAGTTTCCAGTTCAGTTTATAAGTAAAGGACAGACCGAGGATGTTCAGTGTAGAAGAGGGGGATAGTTGAGTGTCATTGAAAAAGAGGGGATAGTTGTCTGGAAGGTTGTGTCGAGTGATAGATGGAGGAATTGAATTTTTGAGGCACTGAAGAATACCAAGTTTGCTCTGCCCCAATCAGAAATTTTAGAAAGATCAGAAGTCAAGCGTTCTATGGCTTCCCTGCGTGAAATGTTTACTTCCTGAAGGGTTGGACGTCTATGAAAAGACGTGGAAAAGTGCAGGGTGGTATCATCATCGTAGGAGTGGATAGGACAAGAAGTTTGGTTTAGAAGATCATTAATGAATAATAAGAAGAGAGTGGCTGACAGGACAGAACCCTGAGGAACACCACTGTTAATAGATTTAGGAGAAGAACGGTGACCGTCTACCACAGCAGCAATAGAACGGTCAGAAAGGAAACTTGAGATGAAGTTACAGAGAGAAGGATAGAAGCCGTAGGAGGGTAGTTTGGAAATCAAAGCTTTATGCCAGACTCTATCAAAAAACTTTTGATATGTCCAAGTCAACAGCAAAAGTTTCACCAAAATTTCTAAAAGAGGATGACCAAGACTCAGTAAGGAAAGCTAGAAGATCACCAGTAGGGCGGCCTTGACGGAATCCATACTGGTGATCAGATAGAAGGTTGTGAAGTGATAGATGTTTAAGAATCATCCTGTTGAGGATAGATTCAAAATATTTAGATAGGCAGGAAATTAAAGCAATAGGACGGTAGTTTGAGGGATTAGAACGGTCATCCTTTTTAGGAACAGGCAAACTTCCAGCAAGAAAGAAAGGTAGATGTTGACAGACAGAGCTGAAAGAGTTTGACTAGGCAAGGTGCAAGCACGGAGGCACAGTTTCGGAGAACAATAGGAGGGACCCCATCAGGTCCATAAGCCTTCCGAGGGTTTAGTCCAGCGAGGGCATGGAAAACATCATTGTGAAGAATTTTAATAGGTAGCCTGAAGTAGTCAGAGGGTGGAGGAGAAGGAGGAACAAGCCCAGAATCGTCCAAGCTAGAGTTTTTAGCAAAGGTTTTAGCGAAGACTTCAGCTTTAGAAATAGATGTGATAGCAGTGGTGCCATCTTCTTGAAATAAAGGAGGGAAAGAAGAAGAAGCAAAGTTATTGGAGATATTTTTGGCTAGATGCCAGAAATCACGAGGGGAGTTAGATCTTTAAAGGTTTTGACATTTTCTGTTAATGAAGGAGTTTTTGGCTAGTTGGAGAACAGACTTGGCATGGTTCCAGGCAGAAATATAAAGTGCATGAGATTTTGGTGATGGAAAGCTTAAGTACCTTTTGTGGGCCACCTCTCTATCATGTATAGCACGAGAACAAGCTGTGTTAAACCAAGGTTTAGAAAGTTTAGGACGAGAAAAAGAGCGAGGAATGTACGCCTCCATGCCAGACACTGTCACCTCTGTTATGCGCTCAGCACACAAAGACGGGTCTCTGACACAGAAGCAGTAGTCATTCCAAGGAAAATCAGCAAAATACCTCCTCAGGTCCCCCCAACTAGCAGAGTCAAAACGCCAGAGGCCCCTTCGCTTAGAGGGATCCTGAGGAGGGATTGGAGCGATAGGAGAAGAAAAAGATATGAGATTGTGATCGGAGGAGCCCAACGGAGAAGAAAGGGTGACAGCATAAGCAGAAGGATTAGAGGTCAGGAAAAGGTCAAGAATGTTTGGCGTATCTCCAAGACGGTCAGGTGTTGCACCAATTGCTCTAGGTCATGGAGGATAGCAAAGTTGTAGGCTAGTTCACCAGGATGGTCAGTGAAGGGAGAGAAAAACCAAAGCTGGTGGTGAACACTGAAGTCTCTAAGAATGGAGATCTCTGCAAAAGGGAAGAGGGTCAGAATGTGCTCCACTTTGGAAGTTAAGTAGTCAAAGAATTTCTTATATTCAGAGGAGTTAGGTGAGAAGTATACAGCACAGATAAATTTAGTATGAGAGTGACTCTGTAGTCGTAGCCAGATGGTGGAAAACTCGGAAGATTCAAGAGCGTGGGCACGAGAGCGGGTGAAGTCATTGCGCACGTAAACGCAGCATTCAGCTTTGGATCGAAAATGAGGATAGTGAAAGTAGGAGGGAACATAAAATGGGCTACTGTCAGTTGCCTCAGACACCTGAGTTTCAGTGAGGAAAAGAAGATGAGGTTTAGAAGAGGAGAGGTGGTGTTCTACAGATTGAAAATTAGATCTTAGACCGCGAATGTTGCAGAAGTTAATGAAGAAAAAGTTGAGGGGGGTGTCAAGACACTTAGGGTCGTCGACAGAAAGGCAGTCCGACCTGGGGACATTTATGGTCTAAAGCAACAGCAAAATTTTCACCAAAATCTCTTAAAGAGGATGACCAAGACTCAGTAAGGAAAGCCAGAAGATCACCAGTAGAGCAGACTTCACGGAACCCATATTGACAATCAGATAGAAGGTCGTGAAGTGATAGATGTTTAAGAATCTTCCTGTTGAGGATAGATTCAAAATCTTTAGATAGGCAGGAAATTAAAGCAATAGGACGGTAGTTTGAGGGATTAGAACGGTTATCCTTTTCAGGAACAGGTTGAATGTAGGCAAATTTCCAGCAAGAAGGAAAGGTAGATGTTGACAGACAAAGCTGAAAGAGTTTGACTAGGCAAGGTGCAAGCACGGAGGCACAGTTTCTGAGAACAATAAGAGGGACCCCATTAGGTCCATAAACCTTCCGAGGGTTTTGGCCAGCGAGGGCATGGAAAACATCATTGCGAAGAATTTTAATAGGTAGCATGAAGTAGTCAGTGCGTGAAGGAGAGGGAGGAACAAGCCCAGAATCGTCCAAGGTTTTAGCAAAGGTTTGAGCGAAGAGTTCAGCTTTAGAAATAGATGTGATAGCAGTGGTGCCATCTGGTTGAAATAAAGGAGGGAAAGAAGAAGCAAAGTTATTGGAAATATTTTTGGTTAGATGCCAGAAGTCACGAGGGGAGTTAGATCTTGAAAGGTCTTGACACTTTCTATTAATGAAGGAGTTTTTGGCTAGTTGGAGAACAGAGTTGGCATGGTTCCAGGCAGAAATATAAAGTGCATGAGATTCTAGTGATGGAAGCCACCTCTCTATCATGTATAGTACGAGAACAAGCTGTTTTTAACCAAGGTTTAGAAGGTTTAGGTCGAGAAAAAGAGTGAGGAATGTACGCCTTCATCCCAGACGCTATCACCTCTGTTATGCGCTCAGCACATAAAGACGAGTCTCTGACACGGAAGCGCTAATCATCCCTAGGAAATTCAGCAAAATACCTCCTCAGGTCCCCCAACTAGCAGAGGCAAAACGCCAGAGGCACCTTCACTTAGAGGGATCCTGAGGAGGGATTGGAGCGATAGGACAAGATACAGATATGAGATTGTGATTGGAGGAGCCCAACGGAGAAGAAAGGGTGACAGCATAAGCAGGAGGATTAGAGGTCAGGAAAAGGTCAATAATGTTGGGCGTATCTCCAAAACGGTCAGGAATACGAGTAGGGTGTTGCCCCAATTGCTCAAGGTCGTGGAGGATAGCAAAGTTGAAGGCTAGTTCACCAGGATGGTCAGTGAAGGGAGAGGAAAACCAAAGCTGGTGGTGAACATTGAAGTCTCCAAGAATGGAGATCTCTGCAAAAGGGAAGAGAGTCAAAATGTGCTCCACTTCGGAAATTAAGTAGTGAAAGAATTTCTCATAGTTAAAGGAGTTAAGTGAAAGGTATACAGCACGAATAAATTTAGTTTGAGAGTGACTCTGTAGTCATAGCCAGATGGTGGAAAACTCTGAAGATTCAAGAGCGTGGGCACGAGAGCAGGTGAAGTCATTGCGCACATAAACGCAACATCCAGCTTTGGATCGAAAATGAGGATAGAGAAAGTAGGAGGGAACAGAAAAGGGGCCACTGTCAGTTGCCTGAGACACCTGTTAATGTTTCGTTTCTCCATATCGGGTAATTTTCATGGATTTTGGCGTTTTGATACTTAACAAGCTCAAAGATCTCAAAACACACGTTTTTAATGAAACTGTTCTGTTTTCTCCATAAAGGATGTTTTGCATGTGTTTTAGCGTTTTGGTACGTATATATATATATATATATATATATATATATATATATATATATATATATATATATATATATATATATATATATATATATATATATATATATATATATATATATATATATATATATATATATATATATATATATACGTACCAAAACGCTAAAACACATGCAAAACACCCTTTATGGAGAAAACAGAAGTTTCATTAAAAACGTGTATATATATATATATATATATATATATATATATATATATATATATATATATATATATATATATATATATATATATATATATATATATATATATATATATATATATATATATATATATATATATATATATATATATATATATATATATATATATATATATATATATATATATATATATATATATATATATATATATATATATATATATATATATATATATGATTAATTACACTAACTCCTTCAACTATATAGCTTAAAATCTTAAAATGGCGAATTTTGGCGTATTTCTTTTTTTTTTTTTTGCTATTACTGTTGTTACACGTGTATGGGCTATTGCAGCTTATGAAAGTCTGCGAGACAAATTATCTATGGTATCGAAATTACTGTTTGGATTCCATCTTGTTTTTTCATAAATATCTGAATGTCATTTTTTTTTTTTACGTTTTCATCAAACTAAATTTTTTTTTTTACCATTGGACAAGACAAAAAAAAAAAAAAAAAACAGCAGACATTGATCTTCTGTCCTTCCTGATTAAAAAGCTTTTTGAATGAAATTCTTCAATAAAAAAGGGAGGAGATACGAGTTGACCATAAGCAATTTAATATGAGATTCGCAATCCTGCCCACCCTCTACTCAAAACACTTAAAATGCACGCTTTTCATAAGAACATAAGAAAATAAGAACATAAGAAATAAGGGAAGCCTCAAGAAGCGACCAGGCTTACACGTGGCAGTCCCTATATGAAATATACTTACCTATTTCCATCTATTATCCCCATCCATAATCTTGTCTAATTTTTACTTAAAGCTCTCTAGTGTCCTAGCACTAACAACATGATTACTGAGTCCGTTCCACTCATCTACCACTCTATTTGAGAACCAATTTTTTTCCTATCCTTCCTAAACCTAAATTTTTCAAGCTTGTACCCGTTATTTCTTGTTCTACCCTGGTTGCTGATCCTAAGAATTTTGCCTACATCCCCCTTGTTATAACTCTTATACCACTTAAAGACTTCTATCAGTTCCCCTCTTAACCTACGTCTCTCTAAAGAATGTAAATTTAACAGCTTCAACCTCGCCTCGTAAGGAATACTTCTCATCCCCTGTATCCTTTTAGTCATTCTCCTCTGTACTGATTCTAATAGACCTATATCTTTCCTGTAATGTGGGGACCAGAACTGCACAGCGTAGTCTAGATGAGGTCTGACCAGCGTCAAGTATAACTTTAATACTACTTCAGGCCTTCTACTTTTAACACTCCTAAAAATGAATCCTAGTACCCTATTTGCCCTGTTTCTGGCTTCTATGCATTGTTTTCCTAGACGGAGTTCAGAGTTAACTATAACTCTTAAATCTTTCTCGTACCCTGTACCTACCAGAGTTTGGTTGTTTAATGTGTACCTATTGTGTGGATTTCCTCTACCTACGCTAAGCACTTTGCATTTATTGATATTAAATTGCAATTGCCATCTATCCGTCTATTCATTCATTCTATCTAAATCTGCCTGCAAGGCAATGGCATCCAATTATGACCTAATTAATCTACCTATCTTTGTGTCATCCGCAGATTTACTAACATCACTACTAATTCCACTATCCAAGTCATTGATATATATTAGAAATAACAATGGCCCTAATACTGATCCCTGTGGCACTCCACTAATTACATGACCCCACTCGGATTTCGAGCCGTTTATTACCACTCTCTGTCGCCTGTCACTAAGTCATGACCCTATCCAGCCTAACACCTTCCCATCCATCCCGTGTGCCCTAACCTTTCTCAGGAGCCTTTGATGGGGTACCTTGTCAAATCCTTTACTAAAGTCCAGATATAAGATATCATAACTATCACCATTATCTACTGCCTCGTACACCTTACTGTAAAAACTTAACAAATTTGTCAGGCAAGACTTCCCCTTCGTGAAGCCATGCTGTGAGTGATTTATCAAGTTATGTTTGTCTAAATGTTCCCTAATGTTCCTCGCTATTATTGACTCTAACATTTTACCTACAACTGAAGTTAAGCTGACAGGTCTATAATTAGACGCTAAAGTTTTATCTCCTTTCTTAAAGATGGGTACCACATTAGCCTGCCTCCACATTACTGGTACCTCACCCGACTCCAGTGATTTCCTAAAGACAGAAACTAACGGCTCACTAATAATCTCTTTGCATTCCTTAAGTACTCTGGGATATATTTCATCTGGTCCTGGTGTCTTGAACTTTTTTTAGCCTATCAATCTCCTGTTCCACTATCTCCTTGGTTATGGAAATATGTCAGCTTCTCATTTTCATCTCCTCTAAACACCTGTTCACTACCTGGCATATCCTGCATGTTTTCCTGGGTAATGTTATTTTCCTTTCCCAAATCAGGTGCTTTACATGCAGTTTAGCGTACCTAAGAAACTCAAATACAAGTTTCTGTTAATATCGTTTCCGTTCCCCATATCTGGTATTTTGTATGTATTTTTAGCGTTTTAGTATCTAACAAGCTCAAATACATCCAAAATACATGTTTTAAAAATTTTTTTTTACTTGGTACTATTTCTCCATAAAGTATGTTTTCAATGTATTTCAATGTTTCCATAAAATAAAAGCTCAAAAACAGTCAAAAGATACGTTTTCGATGATGTTTTGTTTCCATATATAGCCTAATATTCTCATCAAGACTCAAATGACACCTTCCTGGTAATGTCATCTCTTTACCACATATCGGGTGCTTTCTATGCATTTTGACGTTTTGGTACCTAACAAGCTCAAAAACACTCAAAACACGCGTTTCTGGTAAAATTGTTCTGTTTTGTCAGTGTGTGTTGTATGGGTTTTAGCGCTTTGATACGTAAGAAGCTCAAAAACGCCCAAAAGACACGATTTTGATAATGTTTTGTTTTCCAACTTAGCGTGTTTTTCCAAATTTTATAGAGTTTTGGTTCGTAAGATGCTGAAATGCAGTCAGAAGACACTCTTTTGGTAATCTTATTTTCCTTTCCCATATAGTGTGCTTTCCATGTAGATTAGCGTAATTGAGCATGTAAAAAGCTCAAAATCACTCATATTATACGTCTTAAGCAATATTGTTCTGATTCTTCGTACTGGGAGCCTTGTATGCATTTTTGGCGTTTTGACCCCTTACATGGTGGTAATCAGTCACAATATATATATATATATATATATATATATATATATATATATATATATATATATATATATATATATATATATATATATATATATATATATATATATATATATATATATATATATATATATATATATATATATATATATATATATATATATATATATATATATTGTCACACACGTGACTACTCTACCACGGAACCAGGTGCCTGCCTCTCAACTCGTGGCGCTGCCACGTGTATAGCTTGAGGCATACTGGATACGTGACCTCTAGCAGGCTACCAAGCCGATAACGAGGGGTGGAGTTCCATCGAGCTTCAGTCTCCTCCAAGGGTCGCTACAGCTCTGAGGTCGCCTTGGCATACGCTGGGAGCCTCATATACACTCGAGAGCGGTGGTAAGAGTTACACCAGTGTTACACACCCACACACACACACACACACATAAACACACACACACACACACACAAACACATTTATATTTATTTTCTATTATGTATATGTAAAGGTGTTTATTTTTGTAATTTGTATCTATATGCATTTACTAACTTGGCTTAAGTTATTAACTGAACCAGTCTTTTAAGTTATTCAGTCCAGTTCAGATTGCCACTCCTTGTTACTTTTACTTACTTAAATAATCTTCAATTTTGTATTGTTACTTAATTTAAGAGTTAACTTTAAGATATTAAATAGCAGTTAAAATGTCTCCTTTTCTCTTTTCTTTTAACCCTTCCATTGTTAGTGTGAGCAACACCCCTTCATGGTCCATCCCCTAGAGTTCAGTGTATGCTCACACGTAACAATATATATATATATATATATATATATATATATATATATATATATATATATATATATATATATATATATATATATATATATATATATATATATATATATATATATATATATATATATATATATATATATTTTTTTTCGTTTCTGTAATATAGAGTGCTGTTCAAGTGTTTTAGCGTTTTGGTAACTAAAAAGCTGACAAACACTCAAAATTCACATTTCTGTTAATATAGTTTCGTTTCCTATATTACATCCATCTTTAGTGTTTCGGTACTTTAGAAACTCAAAAACTGTATAAATACACGCTTTTTTTTTTTTTTTCCCATATAGGGTGTTTCCCATGATATTTAGCTTTTTGGTGCCTAATACGCTCATAAACATTCAAATGACACGTTTCTAGTAATATAATTTTGTTATCCCATATAGGGTGCCTTGAATGCATTATGGAGATTTGGTACCTAATAAGCTCAAAAACACTCAAAACACAAGCTTTCTTAATGTTCATTTTTTTTTTTTTTTAGAAAGGGTGTTTTGAGTGTGTTTTAGCGTTTTCGTTCAAAAGGACACGATTTTGATTAAGTTATTTCTCCATTACGTTTTTAGCAATGTTATTCTGATTCTTCATATAGGGAACTTTCTACTCATTTTGCCATTTTAGTTCCTAATATGGAGGTAATCACCCATAATACATGTTTTTGGTAATGCTCATGTGTTTTAGTGCTTTTGTAGCTAAGAAGCAGAAAAACACTTATATTTCACGTTTCTGTTAATATCGCTCCGTTTCTCATAATGAGTACTTTGAACGCATTTTTACCGTTTTGGTGCCTAACAAGCTCAAAAAAATAAATAAATAAACAGATTTGTTTTCGATAAGGTTATTTTGTTTTCCCATATAAGGTGAATTCCACGCTTTTACCGTTTTGTTCCCTAATAGACTCATAAACACCCAAATGACAAGTTTTTGGTAATGTCCTTTCATTACTCCACATGCATTTTCGCGTTTTGATACCTTACAAGCTCAAAAACGCTCAAAACACACATTTTTGGTAAAGTGTTTCTGTTTTGCTAGAGTGTGGATCGTATGCTATTTTGAGTTTCGGTACATAAGATGCTCAAAAACACTCAAAGAACACGATTTTGATAATGTTTTGTTTTCCAATATAGCATCTTTTTCATACTTTATAGAGTTTTGGTTTGCAAAAAGCTGAAA
Source organism: Scylla paramamosain (assembly GCF_035594125.1). NCBI lineage: Eukaryota > Metazoa > Arthropoda > Malacostraca > Decapoda > Portunidae > Scylla > Scylla paramamosain. The sequence goes on from NC_087166.1 coordinate 15,638,313, forward strand.
AGCTCTCAAAAAAAACACTCTTTTGGTAATGCTGTTTTCCTTTCCCATATAGGATGCTTTCCATGTAATTTAGCGTTTTGGTACCTGAAAAGATCAAAACTACTCATACTATACGTTTTAAGCAATGTTGTTTTGATTCTTCGTATTGGGAGTTTTGTATGCATTTTGGCGTTTTGGTTCCTTACATGGTGATAATCACTTATAATCCATGTTTTTGGTTATGTTGTACTGTTTCTCCATATAAAGTGCTATTCATGTGTTTAAGCATTTTGGTACCTAAGACGTTGAAAACACTCAAAATAGACATTTCTGTTAATATCATTTCGTTTCCCATATTCGGAACTTTACATGCATCTCAAGCGTTTCGGTATCTTACAAACCCCAATAAAACTGTAAATACAATTTTTTTTTTAAATGTTAAGTTTTCCCATATCAAGTGTTTTCCATGTTTTTTTTTTTTTTTAGCGTTTTGATGCCTGATACTCTCATAAACACACAAATGAACCGTTTCTATTCTATAGTAATGCATGTTTTGCATGCATTATGACGATTTAGTACTAACAAGCTCAAAAACACTCAAAACACATGTTTTTCTTAATGTTCTTCTGTTTTACCAGAGAGAGTGCTTTCTATGCGTTTTAGCATTTTGGTACGCAAGAAGCTCAAAAAACATTCAAAGGACACGATTTTGATAAGTTTTACTCTCTCTGTTTCTTCTCCGTTGGGCTCCTCCGATCACAATCTCACATCTTTATCTTGTCCTATCGCTCCAATCCCTCCTCAGCATCCCTCTAAGCGAAGGTGCCTCTGGCGTTTTGCCTCTGCTAGTTGGGGGGACCTGAGGAGGTATTTTGCTGATTTTCCTTGGAATGACTACTGCTTCCGTGTCAGAGACCCGTCTTTGTGTGCTGAGCGCATAACAGAGGTGATAGTGTCTGGCATGGAGGCGTACATTCCTCACTCTTTTTCTCGTCCTAAACCTTTTAAACCTTGGTTTAACACAGCTTGTTCTCGTGCTATACATGATAGAGAGGTGGCCCACAAAAGGTACTTAAGCCTCCCATCACCAAAATCTCATGCACTTTATATTTCTGCCTGGAACCATGCCAAGTCTGTTCTCCACCTAGCCAAAAACTCCTTCATTAACAGAAAATGTCAAAACCTTTAAAGATCTAACTCCCCTCGTGATTTCTGGCATCTAGCCAAAAATATCTCCAATAACTTTGCTTCTTCTTCTTTCCCTCCTTTATTTCAAGAAGATGGCACCACTGCTATCACATTTATTTCTAAAGCTGAACTCTTCGCTCAGACCTTTGCTAAAAACTCTAGCTTGGACGATTCTGGGCTTGTTCCTCCCTCTCCTCCACCCTCTGACTACTTCATGCTACCTATTAAAATTCTTCGCAATGATGTTTTCCATGCCCTCGCTGGACTAAACCCTCGGAAGGCTTATGGACCTGATGGGGTCCCTCCTATTGTTCTCCGAAACTGTGCCTCCGTGCTTGCACCTTGCCTAGTCAAACTCTTTCAGCTCTGTCTGTCAACATCTACCTTTCCTACTTGCTGGAAGTTTGCCTGTTCCTAAAAAGGATGACCGTTCTAATCCCTCAAACTACCGTCCTATTGCTTTAATTTCCTGCTTATCTAAAGTTTTTGAATCTATCCTCAACAGGAAGATTCTTAAACATCTATCACTTCACAACCTTCTATCTGATCGCCAGTATGGATTCTGTCAAGGCCGCTCTACTGGTGATCTTCTAGCTTTCCTTACTGAGTCTTGGTCATCCTCTTTTAGAAATTTTGGTGAAACTTTTGCTGTTGACTAGGACATATCAAAAGTTTTCTGATAGAGTCTGTCATATAGCTTTGATTTTCAAACTACCCTCCTACGGCTTCTATCCTTCTCTCTGTAACTTCATCTCAAGTTTCCTTTCTGACCGTTCTATTGCTGCTGTGGTAGACGGTCACCATTCTTTTCTTAAATCTATTAACAGTGGAATTCCTCTGGGTTCTGTCCTGTCAGCCACTCTCTTCTTATTATTCATTAATGATCTTCTAAACCAAACTTCTTGTCCTATCCACTCCTACGATGATGATACCACCCTGCACTTTTACACGTCTTTTCATAGACGTCCAACCCTTCAGGAAGTAAACATTTCACGCAGGGAAGCCACAGAACGCTTGACTTCTGATCTTTCTAAAATTTCTGATTGGGGCAGAGCAAACTTGGTATTCTTCAGTGCCTCAAAAACTCAATTCCTCCATCTATCACTCGACACAACCTTCCAGACAACTATCCCCTCTTCTTCAATGACACTCAACTGTCCCCCTCTTCTACACTGAACATCCTCCGTCTGTCCTTTACTTATAATCTGAACTGGAAACTTCACATCTTATCTCTAGCTAAAACAGCTTCTATAAAGTTAGGTGTTCTGAGACGTCTCCGCCAGTTTTTCTCACACCCCCCTAGCTGATAACTCAGTACAAGGTCCTTATCCGTCCATGTATGCTTCACATGTCTGGGGGGGTTCCACTCATACTGATCTTCTAGACAGGGTGGAATCTAAAGCTTTTCGTCTCATCAATTCCTCTCCTCTCTCTCGTCGCCCCAATGTTGCATCTCTAGCTGTCTTCTACCGCTATTTTCATGCTAACTGCTCTTCTGAGCTTGCTAACTTCATGCTTCCCCTCCTCCCGCGGCCTTGCTGCACAAGACTTTTTTCTTTCTCTCACCCCTATTCTGTCCACCTCTCTAATGCAAGAGTTAACCAGTATTCTCAATCATTCATCCCTTTCTCTGGTAAACTCTGGAACTCCCTGCCTGCTTCTGTATTTCCACCTTCCTATGACTTGAATTCCTTCAAGAGGGAGGTTTCAAGACACTTATCCTTCAATTTTTGACTACCGCTTTGGACCCTTTTATGGGACTGGCATTTCAGAGGGCAGTGTCCCTCCTACGTAAAAAAAAGAAAAGAAAAGAAATACATGTTTCTTGTAATATTGTTTCGTTTCCAATATAGTGCATGCATTTTGGCGTTTTTGCACGTAAGAAGCTACAAAAATGCTCAAAATCCACGTTTTGGTTATGTAATTCTATTTCTCCAAAAAAGGTGTTTTCCATGCGTTTTAGCGTTTTAGTAAAGAAAAAGCTTAAAACACTCAAACACACGTTTTTGGTAATATTGTTTTTTTTTATTCCCATATAGCGTCATTCCATGCTTTTAAGCATTCTGGTGTCTAAAATAATTTACAAACAGTCAAAAGACGTTTTTGGTGAAGTTGCTCTGTTTTTTCATATAGAGTGCTGTTAACGTGTTTTATAGTTTTGCTACCTAAAAGGCTCAAAAACATCCATTATACATGTTTCCCGTAATGTAAATTCGTTTCGCCATATAGGGAGCTTTGCATCCATTGTAGTTTTTGGTAATGTTGTTTTGCTATTCACGCGTTTTACTTAAGAGACTCAGAAAACTTATGTTTTTTTCTTTTTGTTATATTGTTTTTATTCCCATATGGAGTACTATGCATACAGTTTGACGTTTTATCCGTAACAAGTTCATAAATGCTGAAACTACACGTTTATGGTAATGTTACTGTCTCTGCATAAAGGGTGTTTTCTGGTGTTTTAGCATTCCTGTACGTAAAAAACTCAAAAAACACTGAAAAAAACCCGATTTTGATAATGTTTTGTATACCAGTATATGGGGCTTTCAATGCATTTTTGCGTTTTCGTGCCTAAAACACTCAAAAAACATTGAAAAAACAAGTTTCTTATAATTTTCTTTCAGTCTTCCTAACAGAGTGATTTGCATGGATTTAGTCTTTTTGGTACCTATCTATGCGAAAAACCATGATAATACCCGTTTTTGGTAAAGTTGCTTTCTCCATATCAAGTGTCATTTCAGGCGTTTTTGCGTTTTGGTACCTAAGAAGCTTAAAAAACACTTATTTTTCATAATATCCTTTCGTTTTCCCGTATAAGGTGGTTTTGTTTTGTACGGAACAAGTTCAAAACACTGAAAATACACATTTTTGGTAATGATATTGTTTCTCCATACAGGGATGTGATTTAGCGTTTTGATGTATAAGAAACACAAAACAGTAAATAAAACACGTTTTTAGTAATATTGCCTTGTACTCCAGTATAGAGTGCTTTCTATGCATTGTAGTGTTTTGGTGCCTAAAACGCTTAAAACACTAAAATGGCACATTTTTGGTAATGTCGGCTCGTTTTCGCATATGAACTGCGTTGCATGTATTTTCGCGTTTTCGTACTTAACAATGTAAAAAAAAAAAAAAAAACACTCAAAACACGCCTTTTTGATAATGTTCTATTTCTACATATAGAGTGCTATTTACGTTTTTTAGCATTTTGTTACATAAGTAGGTCAATAGCATTCATAATACACGTTTCTGGTAATATTCTTTTAGTTTCACAATATCCATTACTTTGCATAGATTTTAAAATATTTGTACGTTAGAAGTTCAAAAACACTCTAAATCCACGGTTTGGCAATGTTATTCTGCTTTTTCATAAAGGGTGTTTTCCATGCATTTTAGCATTTTGTTATGGAAGAGGCATAAAAAAACACAAAAAAACATGTTTTTGGTAATGTTGTTTTGCATTCCCATATAAGGTTATTTATATGCTTTTTAGCGTTTTGGTCCCTAACATGATAAAAAAAATACTTAAAAACACTTTTCTCGCAATGTCATTTCATTTCCTTTCATGGTTTTTTTTTTAGCGTTTTGGTGCCTAACACGATGAAAAACACTTAAAAGACACATTTCTCTTAGCCATTTCCTTTTAAAGCATGCATGACATGCATGAGTTTGGATACCTAACAACGTGAAAGCACTAAATATACACGTCTTTTCCATATAGAGTGCTATTCACGCTTTGTCGAGTTTTGGTATCAAAGAAGATAAAAAAAAACAACTTAGAACAGACGTTTGTCGTAATGTCCTTTTGTTTCCCCGTATAGGGTGCTTTGCATGCATTTTGCCGTTTTGATACCTAACAATATAAAAAGACTAAAACAGACGTTTTTGATAAAGTTGTTCTGGTACTCCATATAAAGTGCCATTCAAGCGTTTTATCGTTTTAGTACCTAAGATATTCAGGAACAATTATAAGATGCATTTCTTGTAATATCGTTTTATTTTCCATATAGGGTTTTTTGTACGTAAGAGGCTGAAAAACACAAGTTTTTGGTAAAGTTATTCTGTTTCTCCACAAAAGTGTTTTACATACGTTTTAGCTTTTTGGTACGTAAGAAGCTCAAAAACCCTCAAAAGACACGTTTTTGGTTATGTTTTGTATTCCAGTATAGTGTTCCTTCCATATATTTTACCGTTTTGGTGCCTAAAACGCTGAAAACACTGAAAAGGCACGTTTCTGTTAATATCATTTTGTTTCCCCATATATCGTGCTTTGCATACATTTTGGTGTATGCACAAGCTTTGCATACATTTTGGTGTATGTGTGACAAGATTAAAACCATTCAAAATACTTGTTTTTATTAATGTTTTCCATAATGGGTGTTTTGCTTGAGGATTAACGTTTGGTACGTAAAAAGTATGAAAAAACCTCAAGAAACATATTTTTCATAATGTTTTGTGTTTCCATATAGGGTGATTTTCAGGCTTTTTAGCGTTTTGGTTCCTACTACGCTCAAAAACACTCAAAGACGCGTTTTTCGTAATGCAGTTTCGTTTTCTCATATAGGGGGCTTTCCATGCATTTTGGTGTTTCAGTACTTAATAATGTGAAAAACACTCAAAATATATGTTTTTGGTAATGTTCTGTTTCTCGTTAGACCCGCATTGTTATATGGTGCGGAGACGTGGCCAATAAAGAAAGCACAGGAGAATAAGTTAGAGGTTGCTAAGATGAGAATTTTATAGAGGATGCTTCGGGTGACAAGGAGGGATAAAGTGAGAAACAATTTTATAAGAGGAACAGCCAAAGTAATGGAGGTGACAAAGAAGGTACAAGAAAGGAGAATGCGATGGTTCGGTCATATCAAAAGGCGAGAAGAAGGGTATGTCGGCAGAAGGATATTAGATATGGAAGTGGATGGAAGAAGACGACGTGGCAGACCAAAGAAAAGGTGGAAGGATCGCATTGGAGAGGACCTGAGGGAGAGAGGATTGAGTGGAGAGGAGGTTTGGGACAGAGCCTTGTGGAGAAGACTAGTGAGGAACAGCGACCCCATATGAACATGGGAGCAGCTGCAGAAGAAGAAGGTAATGTTCTGTTTCTCGATATAGAGATATTCATGCTTTTCAGTATTTTATTACCTACGAAGCTGAAAAAAAAGAAAACCACTCATAAATCACGTTTCTAGTAATATCTTTTCGTTTCCAAATAGAGGTTACGTTTCATGGATTTTGGCGTTTTTATACTTAACAAGCTCAAAAACACTCAAAATGACTTGTTTCTTAATAGCGTTATTCTATTTCTTTATAAAGGGTGTTTTGCATGTGATTTAGCGTTTTGATACGTACCTAGCTCAAAACGCTGAAAAGAGACGTTCTGTATTCTCACATAAGATGCTCTCCATGCTTTTTAGCGTTTTGGTGCATAGCATGCTCATAAACACTCAAAAGACACGTTTCTGGAAAACTTATTTCCTTACCCCATATAGTTTCCTTTGCATGTATTTTGGTGTTTCGGTATTTAAAAAAATGTAAAATACTTCCAAAATACACGTCTTTGGTAATATTGTGTTTCTCTGTTTATAGTGTTATTCATGCGTTTTAGCGTTTTGGTGCCTGTGAAGCTCAAAAACGCTCATAATACATGTTTCTCGTAAAGAAAAACACTCGAAGACACGTTTTTATATTTTTTTTATTCCCTTATAATGTGTTTTCTATGCTTTTTAAGCGTTTTGGTGCTTAACGTGAGCAAAAAACTCAAAAGATACCTTTCATAGAATGTCCTTTCGATATTCATAGAATGTCCTTTCCATATCAGGGGCTTTCCATCCTTTTTTTTTATCGTTTTGGTAGCTAACAATGTGAAAAACACTGAATTTACACGTTTTTGGAAATTTTCTGTTTCTCCATATATATTAGTATTAACGCACTTCCGTGTTTTGGTAACAAAAAAGCTTAAAAACACTCATAATACACGTTTCTTGTAATGTCTTTTTGTTTCTGAATATAGGGTATTTTCCATGGATTTTGGCGTTTCTCTAACAAGGTCAAAAACACTCAAAATACTTTTTTTTTTTTTAATGTTATTCTCTTTCTCCATAAATGGTGTTTTGCATGTTCTTTATCGTTTTCGTGCCTAATGCGCTCATAAACACAAAAGACGTGTTTTTAGAAATGTTTCACATTCCCATGTATTTTTGGCGTTTTGGTACCTAATAATGTGAAATGCACTCAAAATACAAATTTTGGTAATATTGTTCTGTTTCTTCATATAGAGTGTTATTTATGCGTTTTAGTGTTTTGGAACCCATGAAGCGCAAAAAACACTCATAATACACACGTTTCTCGTAATGTGGTTTCGTTTCCTCATATAGAGGAATGTATTTGGCGTTTTTGTACGTAACAAGCACACAAACATTCAAAATATTTTTTTTTCGTATTTGTTTTGTTTTATATACAGTGTTTTGTATGCGTTTTGGTGTTTTATTACGTAACTCAAAACACTGAGAAGAGACGTTTTTTGTAATGTTATTCTGCTTCTCAATAAAGAGTTTTAGTGTTTTAGTGTTTTTTGTATTGAAAAAGCTCAAAAACACAAAAAAATACTTTTTTCTCGTAATTCTCTTTTCGTCTCACCACATGGGGTACTTTTTTTGCATTTTGGGTTTTTTTTCTACGTAACAAGCTGAAAACATGAAAAAATACTTGTTATTGGTAATATTTTTCTGTTTCTCCATAAGGGGTGTTTTGCATGCGTTTTAGCGTTTAGGTACGTAAAAAAAAAAAAAAAAAACACGTTTTTCGTATTCTGCTTCTCAATAAAGAGTTTTAGTGTTTTAGTGTTTTTTGTATTGAAGAAGCTCAAAAACACTAAAAAATACTTTTTTCTCGTAATTCTCTTTTCGTCTCACCATATGGGGTACTTTCCTTGCATTTTGGGTTTTTTTCTACGTAACAAGCTGAAAATATTAAAAAAATACTTGTTATTGGTAATATTTTTCTGTTTCTCCATAAGGGGTGTTTTGCATGCGCCTTAGCGTTTAGGTACGTAAAAAAAAAAAAGCGTTTTTCGTAATGTTATTTTGTATTCCCATACAAGGTGATTTCCATGCTTTTTTTTTAGCGTTTTGGTGCCTACCACGCTGAAAAACACTCAAAAGACATCTTTTTTGGTAATGTTTTGTTGAGTTACCATATAGGGGGCTTTGGATCTATTTTGTCGTTTTTGTATCTTATAATGTGAAAAACATTTTTTGTTCATCTTTTCTTTTAAGATATAGAGTGGTTTTCATGTGTTTTTTGCATTTTTCGTACTAAGTAGCTCATAATACACGTTTCTTGCAAAGTCTTCTCGTTTCCCCTATATAATAATTTGCATTTATTACATTACAAGTTCAAAAACACTCAAAATACTCGTTTTTGGCAAATATACGAGTATACTTTTCTCAATAAATTTTTTTTTACATGCGTAAGTCGCTCAAAAACAATGAAAAGAGAATTTCCATTTTTATTTGTTAAATTTTATTATTATTATTATTATTATTATTATTATCATTATTATTATTATTATTATTATTATTATTATTATTATTTATTTATTTATTTATTTATTTTTTTATTTTTTTTTATTTATTTATTTTTTTTTGGTGCCTAGCACGCTCATATACATTCAAGGGACACGTTTTTGGAAATTTTCTTTCGTTTTCCTTATAGTGTTCTTTGAGTGCATTTTGTCCTTTTGTTACCTAAAAATGTGAAACACTCAAAATACACTTTTTGGTAATGTTGTTCTGTTTCTCCATAAAGAGTGCTATTCATGCACTCTTGAATTTTGGTACCTAAGAGGCTCAAAAACACTCATAATACACGTTTCTCGTAATATGATTACCATGCATTTTTGCGTTTTTGTTCGCAAAATGGTGAAAAAACACTCATAATATTTGTTTTTGGTAATGTTATTTTATTTTTTCCATAAATGGAGTCTTGCATGCATTATAGAGTTTGGTACGTAAGTAGCTCAAAACACTCAAAAGATACGCTTTTTTTTTTTTTTTTTGTAAAGTTGTTTTGTTTCCACATATAGGGTGCTTTCCATTATTTTTAGCGTTTTCGTCCTAGCACGCTCAAAAACACTGAAAAGACATATTTCTGTAAATCTCGTTTCCTTTCCCCATATAGGATGATTTTCATGATTTTTTTTGGTTTGGTAACTAACAATGTGAAATACACTCAATATACACGTTTTGGGTAGTTTATTTATTTATTTCTTTTTCTTTTTCTACATGCAAAGTGCTCATGATTTTTAGCGTTTTGGTACACAAGAAGCTTAAAAACATTCATCATACACGTTTCTCACAATGTGTTTTCCTTTCCTGTATTTTGGCGTTTTTATAAGTAACATGCTCAAAAACACTCAAATACTTTTTTGATAATGTTATTCTGTTTATCCATAAAGTGTGTTTTGCATGTGGTTTAGCGTTTTGGTGCACAAACAGCTCAAAAACACTGCAAAGAGACGTTTTTGGTTATGTTGCTTTGTTTTCCAACATAGGGTGTTTTCCATGTGCTTTAGTTTCTAATACGCCTATAAACACTGAAAAGTCACGTTTGTGAAAATCTCATTTTCTTGATACATATAGGGTGCTTTGCTTGGATTTTGGCGTTTTAATTACATAACAATGTGAAATACACTCAAATACACGTTTTTTGGTAATGTTCCGTTTCTGGGATTAACGCGTTTCTCGTAATGTCTTTTCGCTTCCCCACATATGTAATTAGCATGCATTTCGGCATCGTAACAAGCTTAGAAATATTCTGAAATATGTTTTTCTTTATGTTTTTTTTTTTTTCTCCATTAAGCGTGTTTTACATGTGTTTTAGCGTTTTGGTACGTAAGAAGTTAAAGACACTGAAAAAAAAAAAATTCCCATATAGAGTGCTTTCCATACTTTTACCGTTTTTGTGCCTAACACGCTCATAAACACTTTCAAGACACGCTTCTGGAATTCTAGTTTCTTTTCTCTGAATAGGGTGTTTTGCGTGCATTTTAGTGTTTTGGTACCTAATAATATCAAACAAATTGAAAATACAGGTTTTTGTTAATATTGTTCTGTTTCTCCATATAGAGTGTTATTTATGCGTTTTAGTGTTTTGGTACCTAAGAAGCTGAAAACCATTCGTAATGCACGTTTGTTGTATGGTGTTTTCGTTTCGCCATATAGGATACTTCGCATGCATTTTGACGTTTTTCTAAGTAACAAGCTCAAAAACACTTAAAATACTTGCTTTTGGTAATTTTATTTTTTTCTGCATAAATTGTATTTTTCAGTTTTTTAGGATTCTTTATACGAAAGCAATTAAAAAACACCTAGAAAACACGCTTTTAGTAATTCCCATATAGTGACCTTTCCATGCTTTTTAGCGTTTTAGTGTTTAGCTCGCTCTTAAATAACAAACGGACACGTTTCTGGAAATGTCGTTTTTTTCCCATTTAGTGAGCATTGCATGTATTTTGGCGTTTTGGCACCTAACAATGAGGAATACACTTAAAATACACGTTTTTGGTAATGTTCTGTTTCTCCATATAGAGTGTTGGTTAAGCATTTTAGCGTTTCGGTCCCTAAAAAAAATAAAAGAAAAACAGTCATAATACTCGTTTTTCGTAATATCTTTTCGTTTTCCCTTATAGGGTACTTTGCATGCATTTTACTATATTTCAGTAGCTCAGTCAGTAGCTCAAAGACACTGAAGGGACTTTTTTTTTATGTTTTTTTTTTTTTTTGCTTATATAAGGTGATTTCCATGCTTTTTTTTTAGCGTTTTGGTGCTTAGCACGCCCATAAGTATTCAAGACACGTTTTTGGAAATCTCCTTTCCTTTACCCATATAGTGTGTTTTGCACGCATTTTGGAGTTTTCACACCTAACAATGTGAAATATACTTAAAAAAACGCATTTTTGGTAATGTTGTTCTGTTTCTCCATATAGAGTGGTATTTAAGCGATTTAGCGTTTTGGTACCTAAGATAAAAAAAAAATAAAATACACGTTTCTCGTAATATTCTTTCGTTTCCCTATATATGGTACTTTCCATGGATGTTTGGCATTTTTGTACGTAAGAATCTCAAAACACTAGAAATACTTTTTTGGTAATGTCATCTTTTTTTTTTCTTTAAAGGGTGTTCTGCATGTGTTTTAGCTTTTTTGTACGTAAACAACTAAAAAACACAAGACAAGACACGTTTTTTTTTTTTTCCATATAGGATGTTATACAAGCTTTGCAGCATTTTGGTGCCTAACTCGTTCATAAACACTAAAAAAAAACACTTCTGTTTTTTGGAAATATTGTTTCTTTTTCTTTGCATGCATTTTGTCCTTTTTGTAGATAACAGGCACTAAACACTCAAAATACTTGTTTTTGGTAATGTTATTATGTTTCTCCATAAAGGGTGTTTTGCATGCGTTATAGCGTTTTGCTACGTAATGCGGTCAACACGCAGACACTTTTTTTTGATAATGTTGTTTCTCGATATACAGCACTACTCATGCGTTTTAGCATTTTGGTGCCTAAAACGCTCAAAAACTCTCATAACACACATTTTTTTTGCATTTTTTTCTTTCTTTTCCCCACGTAGATTAGTTTGAATGCAAATTTATTTTTCGTATGTATTTTTGCATGTTTATTTTTCTATGTAAAAAGCTCAAAAACACTCAAAATACACGTTTTTGATAAAGTTATACTGTTTATCCATAAAGTGTTTTTTGTATGCGTTTAAGCGTTTTGGTACTTAAACTGCTAAAATACTCTGGAAAAAAAAAAAAAAACGTTTTTGGTAATAATATTTTGTTTTCCCATATAGGGTCCTTCCCATACCTGGTGCCAAACACGCTAATAAACACTCAAAAGCCACGTTTTCGTGAAATCTCCTTTCCTTTCCCCATAGAGGGTGCTTTGCATGCATTTCGGCGTTTTGGTGCCTTAACAATATGAAATACACTTAAAATACGCGTTTTTGGTAACGTTCTTTCTCTCAATATAGAGTGTTATTCATGCTTTTTAACGTTTTCGTACCTAAGAAGCTCAAAAATACTCATAATATCTGTATCTTGTAATGTCTTTTCATTTCACCATATAGTGTACTTTGCATGCATTTTGGCTTTTTTGTCCGTAAGAAGTTCATAAACAATCAAATTAATTGTTTTTTTTTCTCGAGAAAGGGTGTTTTCCATGCGTTTTAGCGCTTTGGTACGTAAGTAGCTCAAAAACACTGATAAGAGACGTTTGTGGTAATGTTTTGTTTTCTCATATAGGATGAATTCCAAGCATTTTAGCGTTTTGGGGCATAACACGGTCATAATCACTCAAAAGAGAAGTTTCTGGAATTTTTTTTTTCTCCGTATATGATGTTTTGGATGCATTTTGACGTTTTGGTCCTAACAATGTGAAATATACTGAAAAAAAAAAAACATTTTTGTTAATTCTATTCTGTTTATCCATACACAGTGCTATGCATACGTTTTATTGTTTGGTACCTAAGAAGCTGAAAACACCTATAAAATATGCCTCTCGTAATATATACCTAAACAGTGTACTTTGCATGCGTTTCTGTTCGTAGCAATCTCAAAACACTATATGTACTTGTTTTTTGGTAATATTATTCTATTTTATTTTCCAAAAAGTATGTTTTGCATGTGTTTTCATAATTTTGGTATGTAAGAAATTCAAAAACACGTTTTTCCGTGATGATGTTTTGTATCCCTATATAGGGTGAACTTCATTCTTTATAGCGTTTTGGGGCCTGCTACGCTGAAGAACACTCGAAAGACACGGTTCTGATAATGTCGTTTCGTTTTCCCATATACGGGGCTTTGCATGAATTTTGGCGGTTTGGTATCTAATAATGTGAAAAACACTCGAAAAATACTTTTTTTGTAAATGTTCTCTTTTTCTTCATATAGAGCGCTATTCATATCTTTTACCGTTTTGGTACCTAAGAAGCTCAAGAACAATCATGATACATAATTTACATATTTTTTTTTCTTTTTTGGCTCCCTATATAGGGTACTATATAGGGTACTTTGAACTCATTTTGACATTTTTATGCGTAATAAGCTAAAAAAAAAAAAACGCTCAAAATCCTTGTTTTTGGCAATGTTATTCTCTTTCTCCATGAAGGGTGTTTTGCATGCGTTTTAGCGTTTTGGTATGTAAGGAAGTAAAAAAAAAAAATAAAAATAAAAAGAAGTTTTTGGTAATGTTGCTTTGTTTTCCCATACATTTTAGCTTTTTGGTACCGAAGAAACTCAAAAAATAAAATAATAATACACGTTTCTCTTAATGTCTTTTCAATTCCACATATACAGTACTTTGCCTGCATTTTGGCGTCCTTTTACGTAACAAGCTCAAAAACACTTAAAATACTTGGTTTTCGTTATGTTATTTTGTTTCTCCATAAATTGTGTTTTACATGCATTTTAGCGTTTTTGTACGTAATAAGTTCAAAACACTCAAAAGACACGTTTTTCATAATGTTGTTTTGTATTTCCATATACGAGTAGTTCGATTTCCATGCTTTTTTGCTTTTTATTGCCTACCACGCTCAAAAACATTCAAAAGACGCGTATCTTGTAATGTCGTTTCGTTTTCTTAAATATGTGGCTTTGCAAGCATTTTGGCGTTTTGGTACACGTACACGAAATACACGTTTCTCGTAAAATCTTTTAGTTTTCCATATCTTTATATGGAAAACTAAAAGATTTTACGAGAAACGTGTATTTCGTGTACGATGTGTGGATTTAGGCGTTTTTTACGTAACAATCTCAAAAACACTCTAAATACACGATTTTGGTAAAGTTATGCAGTTTCTCCATAAATGTTTTTTTTTTTGTTTTGTATGTGTTTCAGTGTTCAGTGTTTCGGTACGTAAGTAGCTCAAAAAAAAAAAAAAGCTGAAAAGAGATGTTTTTAGTAATAATGATTTGTTTTCCCATATTGGGTGCTCTCCGTGCTTTTTATTATTTTGGTGCCTAGAACGCTTATAAACACTCAAACAAAACGTTTTTGGAAATCTCTTTTCCTTTTCCCACATAGGGTGCTTTACATGCATTTTGGCATTTTGTTACCTAACAATATAAAACACACGTTTTTGGTAATGTTGTTCCGTTTTTCCGCATAGAATGCTATTCATGACTTCTAACTTCTCATCTCTAGCTAAAATAGCATCTATGAAGTTAGGTTTTCTGAGACGTCTCCGCCAGTTTTTCTCACCCCACCTCCCCAGCTGCTAACTCTGTACAAGGGCCTTATCCGTCCATGTATGGAGTATGCTTCACATGTCTGGGGGGGGGGGTTCCACTCATACTGCTCTTCTAGACAGGGTGGAATCAAAAGCTTTTCGTCTCATCAACTCCTCTTCTCTAACTGACTTTCTTCAGCCTCTGTCTCACCGTCGCAATGTTGCATATCTAGCTGTCCTTTACCGCTATTTTCATGCTAACTGCTCTTCTGATCTTGCTTACTGCATGCCTCCCCTTCTCCCGCGGCCTCGCTGCACAAGACTTTCTTCTTTCTCTCACCCCTATTCTGTCCACCTCTCTAACGCAAGAGTTAACCAGTATTCTCAGTCATTCATCCCTTTCTCTGGTAAACTCTGGAACGCCCTGCCTGCTTCTGTATTTCCACCTTCCTATGACTTGAATTCCTTCAAGAGGGAGTTTTCAAGACACTTATTCATCAATTTTTGACCACTGCTTTGACCCTTTTATGGGACTGGCATTTCAGTGGGCATATATTTTTTTTATTGGATTTTTGTTGCCCTTGGCCAGTGTCCTTCCTACAAAAAAAAAAAAAAAAGTTTTGATACCTTAGAAGCATTTTTTTTTTCGTAATGTTGTCTTCTATTTCCATATCGGGTGAATTCGATGCTTTTTAGCGTGTTGGTGCCTAACACGCTCAAAACGCCGGAAAAAAAAAAAAAAAAAAACGTTTCTGGTAATGTTTCCTTTCCCCATATAGAAGGCCTTGCAAGCATTTTAGCGTTTTAGTACCTAACGATGTAAAATACATTCGAAGTACACATTTCTTGTAATAATGTTGTTTCTCCATATAGAGTTCAATTCCTGCGCTTTATCATTTTGCTTCCTAAGAAGCTCAAAAACACTCATAATGGACGTTTGTCGTAATGTCTTTTCTCTTACCTGTATAAGGTACTCTGCATGCATTTTGGTGTTTTTATATGTAACAAGCTCAAAAACACTCGAAAATATGTGTTTTTGGTAATATTCTTTTCTTCACAAAATGTGTTTTGCATGCGTTTCAGCTCTTTGATACGTAAGAAGTTAAAAAAGAAAAGACTTTTTTTTATAATGTTTTGCATTCTGAAATAGGGTGATTTTCACTTTTTTTTTTAGCGTTTTAGTGTCATACACGCTCAAAAAAGCACTCATTTGCTTGTAATGTTATTGTTTCTTTTATAAAGCGTAGTTTGCAAGCGTTTTAACGTTTTTTGTACACAAGTACCTCAAAAACACTGTAAGCTGACGTTTTTGCTAATGATTTGTTTTGCCATATAGGGTACTTTTCATGCTTTTTAGCGTTTTGGTGCCTATCACCTTCAAAACACTCAAAAGTCACCTTTCTGGGTATGTCGTTTCCTTTCTTCATATAGTGTGCTTTGCATGTACTTAGTCTTTTTCGTACCTAACAATGTGAAATACACTCAAAATACACGTTTTTGGTAAGTTGTTCTGTTTTCCATACTGAGTGCTATTCATAATAAGCATCTCTAGTAATATTCTTTCGTTTCCTCATATAGGATATTTTGCAAGCATTTTGGCTTTTTTGTATGTAAGAAGCTCACAAACACTCAAAATACTTGGTTTTGATAATGTTATTCAGTTTTTTTTTTCCATAAAGGGTGTTTTTGCATACGTTTTAGAGTTTTGATACGTAAGATAAGAAGTTATAAAACACTTAAAAAGCACGTTTTTAGCAATGTTGTTTCGTTTTTCCATATAAGGAGCTTTCATGTTTTTAGTGGTTGCGTTCCTAACACGCTCACAATGACTCAAAAGACGCTTTTTTTGGGGAAATCTCGTGTCCTTAGCCCATATAGAGTGCTTGGCATGCATTTCTGGATTTTGGTACGTATTGTTGTGAAACACTCAAAATACAGGTTTTTGTTAGTTTTTTTTTTTTTTCGTAGAGGGTGTTATTCATGCGTTTTAAGCGTTTTAGTACATAAGAAGCTCAAAAACTCTCATAATAATGTTTCTCGTATTTTTTTTTCGTTTCTTCACATAGTACTTTCTGTGCATTTTGACGTTTTTGAAGGTAAGAAGAACAAAAACACTCAAAATACTTGCGTTTTTGTTTCTTCGTAAATGATGTTTTGCATGCGTTTTTTTTTAGCGTTTGGTACGTAAGTAGGTAAAAAACACTCAAAAGACACGTTTTTGGTAACGTTTTTATTTTTATTTATTTATTTATTTATTTTATTTTTTTTCCATATAGGTGCTTTTGATGCACTTTAGCGTTTTGATGACCATCACGCTCATAAACACTCAGAAGATGCGTTTGTTGAAATGTCTTTTTCTTTCCCCATATAGAGTGTTTCCCATGAATCTCGGAATTATGTCACCTAACAATGTGAAATACACTCAAAATACACGTTTTTATTAATGTTGTTCTGTTCTCCATAAAGAGTACTATTCATATGTTTTAGCACTTTGATACCCAAGAAACTCAAAAACATTCATAATATTTATCTCTTATTATGTCCTTTCGTTTCCCCAGATAAGAAAGATATTTTGTTTCCATTTTGCACTTAACATTTTGTAATGTTATTCTCTTTCTCCATAAAGTGAGTTTTGCATGCCTTTTAGTGATTTGTTATTTAAGTAGCTCAAGAACAACCAAAAGACACGTATTTTTTTAATGTTGTTTTCTTTTTTTTTTTTTCACATAGGTCGCTTTCTTTGCTTTTCAGCGTTTCGATGTCTAACATGCTCATAAACTCTCAAAAGACATGTTTCTCGAAATGCCAATTCCTTCCCTAATATATGGTGCTTTGCATGCATTTTGTCGTTATGGCACCTAAAAATGTGAACGACTCAAAATAGATGTTTTTGGTAATGTTGTAGTGTTTCTTCATCTAGAGTTTTATTCATGCGTTTTAGCGTTTTTATACCTAATAAGCTCAAAAACATTTATAATACACGTTTCTCAAAATGTCTTTTTTTCTTTTTTAGCTTTTTAGTTACCAAAACGCTAATATGCATGAATATCATTCTATATGGAGAAACTTAACATTACCAAAAACGTCTCTTTTCATTGTTTTTTGACCTACTTACGTACCAAAACGCCTATAAAAACACCTTTTGCGGAAAAAAACACGATAATAATACAAAAAAAACAGTATTTTGAGTGTTTTGAGCTTTTTACGTAGAAAACGCCAAAATGCATGCAAAAGTATTTTATATGGGGATACAAAAGGACATGACATTGCGAAAAACGTACATTTTTTTAGTCTTTTTGAACTTATAACATGCCAAAACACTAGAACACATGCAAAATACCCTCTATTGAGAAACAGAATAACATCATCAGAAAAATTCAGAATCATGAGTATGTTAAGTAGAAAAACGCCAAATTTCATGCAAAACACCCTTTATAGGGAAATGAAAGGACATTACGAGAAAAGTGTATTTCTGTGTTTTTTTTTCTTTGCTTCGAAAACGATAATATTAATGAGTATCACTCTGTATGGAGAAACAGAACATCATTACCGAAAACGTGTATTTTGAGTGGATTTCACATTGTTAAGTACCAAAACAAAAAAAACTACGCAAAGCATCCTATTTAAAAAACGAAACGACATTACCAGAAATGTGTCTTTTGAGTGTTTTTGAGCATGTTAGCCACCAAAACGCTAAAAATCATGGACATCAGCCTATATGGGAAACGTACGTAACTCAAAAACACACACAAAAAAAAAAAAGAAAAAAACGTTTTTGGTAATGTTGTTTTGTTCTCCCATATAAGGTGATTTATATTCTTGTAAGCGTTTTCGTGCCTAACACGTGTATTTCACATTGTTAGATAACAAAACGCTAAAATGGATGCATAAAACACTTTTTGGGGGAAAGGAAACTAAATTTCCAGATAAAAAAAATCATAGAAAGAACCTTATATTGGAAAAACAAAATGTTACCAAAAACGTCTCTTTTTTTAGTGTTTTTAAACTTATTACGTACCAAAACGCTGAAACGCTTGCGATAACATTTTAAATAAAAACAGTATATCTTTGCTAAAAACGTGTATTTTGAGTGCTTTTGAGCTTGTTACGTAGATAAATGCCAAAATACATGGAAATTACTTTATATGGGGAAACGAAAAAAAAAAACTACAAAACTGTGTTTCATAAGAGTTTTTTCGGCTTCTTAGGTACAAAAATGATAAAAAAAAAACAAATAGCATTTTATATCGAGAAAAGAACAACATTACCTAAATTGTGCATTCTTGCTGTTTTTCATATTAGTTACAAAAACACCAATATGCATGCAAAGCCTCCTTTATGGGAAACAAAACTACACTACCAGAAACGCGTCTTTTGTGTTTTTGAGCGCTGTAGTCACGAAAACGCTTAAAAAAAGTAATGATAATAATAATAATATAAATAGCCCTATATAGAAATAAAAACAATACGAAAAACATGTATTTTGAGCGTATTTCTCCATTATCTCCATTGTTAGGTATCAAATCGCCAAAATGAATACAAAGCCTCCTCTGTGGGGAAACGAAATGACACTACGTTTTGTGTGTTTTTCATCTTCTTAGGCACCAAAACGATTAAAATTTCACCCAATATTGGAATACAAAACAACAATACGAAAATAGTGTCTTTTGAGTGTTTTTTGAATTTCTTACGTGTTAAAAACACTAAAGCGCATGCAAGCTCATATTATGGAGAAAATAATAACATTACCAAAAAACAATTTTTTTTGTAGTGTTTTTGAGCTTGTTACGTAGAAAAACGCCAAAATCCATGTTATAATACGAACAATGTGAAATGCAAACAGTTTTTGTAATGTTCTTTTTTCTCATTATAGAGTGTTATTCATGCGCTTTAGCGTTTTCGTACCTAGGAACCTCAAAAATACTAAACGAAAATGAAAACGAAAAGACATTACGAGAAAGGTGTATTATAATACACGTTGCTCATAATGTCTTTTCTTTTTTTATGTAGATTACTTTGCATGCATTTTTTGTGTTTTAGTACGTAATAATATGAAATATACTCAAAATACACGTTTATGGTATTGTTGTTCTATTTCTCTATATAGAGTGGTATTAATGTAGTTTTGTGTTCTACTTAAGAAGCTCAAAAACACTCATAATTCATGTTCTTCATAATGTTCTTCATAATCCTTTCGTTTTTTCATACATGATACTTTCCATGCATATTGGCCTTTTCTCTGTATCAAGCTCAGAAACAAACACACAAAAAATTGCTTTTGATAATGTTATTATATTTCTCCATAAAGGGATTTTTTGCATGCATTTGTGCCTTTTTGTACGTAAGTATCTCAGAAGAGATGAAAAGAGAAGTTTTTGTTAATGTTTTCTTTTCCAATAAAGAGAGCTTTGACTCTTTTTTTTTTTTTGGCTTTATGTTGCCTAATGCGCTCATAAACATTCAAAAGGCATGGTTTGTGGAAATATCGTTTTCTTAACCTGTATAATTATGTAGTTTTGCATGTATTTTGGCATTTAGGTACCTAACAGGTTTTTACTAATGTTCTTATGCTTCTAAATATAAAGTGCTATTCAAACTTTTTTTCGAGTTTTAGTGCCTAAGAAGCTTAAAAACACTTATAATACACGTTACTCTAATACACGTTACTCGTTTCCTCATATAGGATACTTTCATGCATTTTATATATATATATATATATATATATATATATATATATATATATATATATATATATATATATATATATATATATATATATATATATATATATATATATATATATATATATATATATATATATATATATATATATATATATATATATATATTTTTTTTTTTTTTTCAAAGTAAAAAAAAAATAAAATTTCTGTTTTTGTAAATATAATTTTGTTACTCCATAAAAGGGTGTTTTCCATGCGTTTCATCATTTTGTTAAGTAGCTGAAAACACTCAAAAGACACGTTTGTGATAATATTGTTTGCTTTTGCTTTATAGGGTGTTTTAGATGCTTTTTAGCGTTTTGGTGTCTAACACGCTCATAATCACTTAAAGGTCACGTTTTTAGTAATGTTGTTTTGTTTCCTCATTTAGGGTGCTCTGCATGCATTTTTTGCGTTATAGCGCTTAACAATTTGAAATTCACTCAAAATACACGTTTTGGTAATATTCTTTTTCTCCTTATAATGATATTCATGTATTTTAGCGTTTTCTTACCTAAGAAGCATAAAAGTACTTATAATGTACGTTTCTCGTAATGTCTTTTCGTTTCCTTATATGGGGTGATTTGCATGAATTTTTTTTCGTTTTGGTATCTAAAAATGTGAAATCCACTCAAAATACACTTTTTAGCAAGCTTTTGTGCTTTGCATGCATTTTCTCATTTTTTTTCATATGTAACAAGCTCAAAACATTAAAAATATTTCTTTTTGATAATATTATTCTATTTCTCGAAAAAGGGTGTTTTGCATGCGTTTTAGCATTTTGTTAGGTAAGAAAAAAAAAAAAAACTGGAGACGTTTTTGTAAGTGCTGATTTTTTTTCTCATATTCTTTATAGTGTTTTGGTGCCAAGCACACTCATACACCCTCAAAAGAAACATTTCTGGAAATCTCGTTTCCTTTCTTAATATAGGGTGCGTTACGTGCATTTTGGCATTTTTGGTACCTTACAATGTGAAATACACTAAAAATAGAAGCTTTTCGTAAAGTTGTTGTTTCTCCATATAGAATGCTATACATGCGTTTTCGAATTTTATAACCTAAGAATTTCAGAAACAAATATAATCCTTGTTTCCAGCTAGGTCCTTTCAGTTCCCCATATAGGAGACGTTCCATGCATTTTGACGTTTTTTTTTTTTTACGTAACAAGCTGAGAACACTGAAAATAATGGTTTTTAGTAATATTATTGTGTTCCTCCACAAAAGGTGTTTTGCATGAATTTTTGCGTTTTGGTACGTACTTCAAAATACACGTTTTTCGTAAGGTTAATAACTTTTTTTTTCCTCAAAATAGAATGCTACTTATGCGTATTAGCATTTTAGTACCTAAGAAGACTGAAAACGCTCAAAATACCTGTTATTGTCTATTTTATCTGTTTCTCCATTAAATTTGTTTTCCATGGGTTTTAATGATATGGTACGTAAGAAGCTGAAAAAAAAACTCAAATTCTCGTTTTCAGAAATGTTGCTTCCTTTTCCTATATAGGGTGCTTTACTTGCTTTATAACGTTCTGGTGCCTAATACGCTCATTTTAATAAAGTTATTCATTTCCTCTATATAGAATGCAATTCATGCTTTTTAGTGTTTTTGTACCGAAGATGTTCAAAAACACTTATTATACAAGTTTTTCGTAATGTCTTTTCTTTTCCCCATATAGGGTGCTTTGCATGAATTTTGGCGTTTTTTTTTTTTTATAGTTTTTAGTGTTTTTGAGTGTTTTGAGCTTCTTAGGTATCAAAACGCAAAAAAAAAAAAAAAAAAAAAAAACGCGTAATAGCACTAAATATAGAGAAAAGAACATTTCCAAAAACGTGACTTTTGAGTGTTTTTCACATTGTTAGTTACCAAAACGCCAAACTGCATGGAAGGCCCTTTGTATGTGGAAAGCAAGAGAAATTTCGTGAAACATGTCTTTTAAGTGTTTATGAGAGTCTTAGGCAATAAAAGGCTAAAAATCTTTAAAGTTATCCCATATGAGAATAGAAACCAACATTACGAAGAACCTATCTTCTCAGTGACTTTGAGATTTTTACGTACCAAAAAGATAAAACACATGCAAAACACCCTTATGAAGAAATAAAATAAAATTACCAAAAACAAGTATTTTGAGTGCTTTAAGCTTGTTACCCAGAAAAACGTCAAAATGCATAGAAACTACCCTACATTGTTAAATAAAGAGCCATTACAAGAAAAGTATATTTTGAGTGTTTTGAGCATCTAAAGATACAAAAACTTTATAAGGAGAAGCAAAACAATATTACCAAAACCGTGTAATTTTTATCTATTTTACATTATCAGGTACCAAAACGCAAATATACATGAAAAGCACCCTATATGTAGGTAGGAACCAAAATGTCCAAAATCGTATCTTTTGTGTGTTTATTAGCGTGTTAGGCACAAAAAACGATAAAACGCATGAAAATCACCCTATATAGGAATACAAAAGATTTTATTTTTTCACCTTTCACGTACCAAAAACGATAAAATCCATGCAAAACATCTTTTATGATTAAACAAAATAATGTAACAAAAAAACTAAATAAAACACATGTCTTTGTAGTGTTTTGTGGCATTTTAGGCACCAAAACGCTAAAATGCATGGAAAGCACCATATATTGGAATACGAAACATTATTACTAAAAAATTCGTTTTTTGAATGTTTAAGAGCTTCTTACATATCAAAATGCTAAAACGTGTGCAAAACACTTTTTTTTTTTATATGGAGAAACAGAATAACATTAAAAGAAATGTGTATTTTGAGTATTTTTGGGCTTGTTAAGTACAGAAATTCCGAAATGCATGTAAAGTACGCTATATGATGAAACAAAACGATATTATCAGAAACTTGTTTCTTAGCGTTTTTGAGATTCTTATGTACCAAAACGCTAAAACGTTTGAATCGTACTCTATATGAAGAAACAAGAAATCATTAAAAAGAAAAAAAAGTGTGTACCTTATAAGGGGAAACAAAACATTACCAGAAACTTGCATTTTCAGTGTTTTTCATCGTTTTAGGAAGCAAAATGCTAAAATTCATGGAAAGACGCAAAAACGCGTGAATAGCACTTTATATGGAAAAACAGAACAACACACACACAAAAAAAAAAAAAAAACGCATATTTTGAATATTTTTCAGCTTCTTGCGTATCAAGACGATAAAACGAATGCAAAACACCTTTTATGTAGGAATACAATAACATTACCAAAAATGTGTATTTTAAATATTTTTTCTTAGTACAAAAACGGCAAAAAACATCCAAAATACCCGATACGGTGTCACAAAACGTAATTATCATAAAACTGTATAATGAGTGTTATTGACCTTAGGTAACAAAGCGCGAAAACACGTGAGTATGCAGAAACATCATCAAAAACATCATAAAAAACGTGTTCTGAGCTTTTTTTCACATTGTTAGGCACTAAAACGGCAAAATGCATGCAAATCACTTTATACTGGGACAAGAAACGATACAGAAAGGGGTCTGTTGAGTGCTTGCAGTGTGATAGGCATCGAAACAGTAAAAATAATGGAAATATAGGAATATACAAAACTTCATTACCAAAATGTGTCTTTTCAGTGTTTTAAGCTTCTTCAATATCAAAACATTAAAAAAAAAAAAAATGCAAAATACCCTTTATGAACAAGCAGAAAAAAAACATTACTAAAACCGTTGATGGTGAGTGCTTCTGAGTTTCTTACATATAAAAGCGACAAAGTACATGTAAGTTACCCCATGTTGTGAAATGTAAAAAAAAAAAAATAAAAATAAAAAATTACAAGAAACGTGTATGAGTGTTTTTAAGCTTCTTAGGTAGCAAAACGCAAAAACGGTTCAGTAGCACTTTATATGGAGAAACAAAGCAACATTACCAAAAAAACGAGTATTTTGAGTGATTTATATATTGCTAAGTACGAAAATACCATATAGGGTGCAAAAGCATGAGAAAAAGAAACATTTCTAGAAACGTGTCTTATGAGTTTTTATGGGCGTTTTAGGCTCCAAAACGCTAATATCATGGAAATTGTACTATATGGAAATACAAAACAACATTAGATGTCTTTTGAGTGCTTTTAAGCTTCTTACGTACCAACAGGCTAAAGCGCATGCAAAACACCCTTCATGGATAAAGAATAACATTACTAAAAACAAGTATTCTGAGTGTTTTTGAGCTTGTTTAGTACAAAAATTCTTGGAAAGCACCTTATATAGGATAATGAATGAACATTACTAGAAATTCCCGTTATAAGTGCATTTAAGATTTTCAGGTACCAAAATGCTAAGACGCATGAATAGCACTCTATATGGAGAAACAGAACAATATCACCAAAACGAATGCAAAACTCTCTATGGTGAATTAAAATCACATTTCCAGAAACGTGTCTTTTGGGTGTCTGTTGGAGTGTGTTAGGCATCAAAACGCTAAAAAAAAAAAAAAAAAAAACCCTATATGAAAAAAAAAAGTCTTTTCAGTGTTTTTTGGGTACTAACGTACCAAAACGGTAAAACTGATGCAAAGCATCCTTTCTAAAAAAAAAAAAAAACACAAAAGACGTGTATTTTGAGTATTTTTGAGCTTGTTTCTCATAAAACCGCCAAAATGTCTTCTTTCTCATAAAACCGCCAAAACGTGTCTTTTGAGTTTTTATGAGCGTCCTAGGCACTAAAAAGCTAAAAAGCATGGAAAGCATCCTATATGGAAAAACAAAATAACATCACGAAAATCGTCTTTTGAGTTTTGTTGAGCTACTTAAGCACCAAAACACTAAAACGCATGCAAAACACGCTTTACGTAGAAGTAGAATATTTTCAGTGTTTTTGAGCACATTACGTAGAAATACGCTAAAATGAATGCAAAAAACCCTATATTGGGAAACAAAAACACGTTACGAGAAACGTGTATTATGAGTGGTTTTGAGCTTTTTAGGCACTAAAACGATAAACCGCATGAATAGACTTCTATTTGGAAAACCAGAACTATTTTGAGTGTATTTCACATTATTAGGTACTAAAACGACAAACTGCAAGGAAAGCACCCTATATAGGGAAAGGAAACTAGATTGCCAGAAACGTGTCTTTTGAGCGTTTATGAGCGTGCTAGGCACCAAAACGGTGAAAAGCATGGAAAGCACGCCACAAGGAAAAAAAAAAAAAAGTCTCCTTTCAATGTTTTGAGACTTACGTACCAAAACGGTAAAACGCATGTAAAATACCGTCTATGGAGAAACATAAATAAATAAATAAATAAATAAATAAATATATATATATATATATATATATATATATATATATATATATATATATATATATATATATATATATATATATATATATATATATATATATATATATATATATATATATATATATATATATATATATATATATATATATATATATATATATATATATATATATATATATATATATATATATATATATATATATATATATATATATATATATATATATATATATATATATATATATATATATATATATATATATATATATATATATATATATATATAGTTTTTTTGAGCTTCTTACGTAGAAAAACGTCAAAAAAGTATGCAAAGTACACTTTAAGAAGAAACGAAAAGATATTAGAATAAAACGTGTATTAGGAGAGTTTTTGAGCTTCGTAGGTACCAAAACACGAAAACGCGTTAATAACAATCTATATGGAGAAAAAAATAAAAAAATAACCACAAACGTGTATTTTCAGTGTTTTTGAATTGCTAGCTACCAAAACGCTAAAGTGCATGCAAAGCCTCCAAGGAGGAGGCAGTAGACACCTGCCGAAACGATAATTACTCCCAGTGAGGTCTAAAGCACTGTTCAGGGGGTGCTGTGAACTTATCGTTAAACCCAACTGTGACCTCACAGAACGTTTCCCTTTGTGTCTCACAACACAAGGGGGCAGTCACTGCCTGCCCTCTAAAGACAACTCTCTTCCTCCACACAAAACTACAAGCACCTAATAACACACACACCCTTCACTCAAAAATTTTAAAATCATCATGGCGACTCCTACACCAGCCTCGGAGTCCCCATCTGGGTAGGGGACCATAAATGTCCCCAGGTCAGACTGCCTTTCTGTCGACGACCCTAAGTGTCTTGACCCCCCCACTCAACTTTTTCTTCATTAACTTCTGCAACATTCGCGGTCTAAGATCTAATTTTCAATCTGTAGAACACCACCTCTCCTCTTCTAAACCTCATCTTCTTTTCCTCACTGAAACTCAGGTGTTTGAGGCAACTGACAGTAGCCCCTTTTCTGTTCCCTCCTACTTTCTCTATCCTCATTTTTGATCCAAAGCTGGATGCTCCGTTTATGTGCGCAATGACTTAACCTGTTCTCGTTCCCACGCTCTTGAATCTTCCGAGTTTTCCACCATCTGGCTATGACTACAGAGTCACTGTCATACTAAATTTATCTGTGCTGTACACCTCTCACCTAACTTCTCTGACTATAAGAAATTCTTTGACTACTTAACTTCCAAAGTGGAGCACATTCTGACCCTCTTCCCTTTTGCAGAGATCTCCATTCTTGGAGACTTCAATGTTCACCACCAGCTTTGGCCTTTCTCTCCCTTCACTGACCATCCTGGTGAACTAGCCTACAACTTTGCTATCCTCCATGACCTAGAGCAATTGGTGCAACACCCTACTCGTATTCCTGACCGTCTTGGAGATACGCCCAACATTCTTGACCTTTTCCTGACCTCTAATCCTTCTGCTTATGCTGTCACCCTTTCTTCTCCGTTGGACTCCTCCGATTACAATCTCATATCTTTATCTTGTCCTATCACTCCAATCCTTCCTCAGAATCCCCCTAAGCGAAGGTGCCTCTGGCGTTTTGCCTCTGCTAGTTGGGAGGACCTGAGGAGGTATTTTGCTGATTTTCCTTGGAATTACTACTGCTTCCGTGTCAGAGACCCGTCTTTGTGTGCTGAGCGCATAACAGAGGTGATAGTGTCTGGCATGGAGGCATATATTCCTCACTCTTTTTCTCGTCCTAAACCTTCCAAACCTTGGTTTAACACAGCTTGTTCTCGTGCTATACATGATAGAGAGGTGGTTTTGAGCTTCTTCAGTATCAAAACGCTAAAACGCATAAATATCGTTGTATATGGATAACCAAAATAAAATAAACAAAAACGTGTATTTTGAGTGTTAACACATAATTGTGCCAAAACGCCAAAAAAAAGTCTCCAATATTGCGAAATCAAACGACATTACCAGAAAAGTGTCATTCGAGTGTTTTGTGCGTGTTGGACACCAAAATGCTAAAAAGCATGGAAATCACTCTGTATGCGAAGATAAAACAATACAATGAAAAAAAAAAAAAAAACGTAAAAAAAAAAAATAACATAAGAAACGACTATTTTCATTGTTTCACATTGTTAGGTGCAAAAACGCCAAGATACAGGTAAAGTATCTTATATGGCTAAAATAATCGACTTAACTAGATACGTGTCTTTTTAGTGTTTATGAGCGTGTTAGGAACCAAAATGCTGAAAAGAAAGGAAAGCACCCTATATAGGAAAGAAAATAATTTTACAAAGAACGTGCCATTCATTAAAGGGATTTTTTTAGTCACTTACGTACCAAAACGCTGAAACACATGCTAAACATTGTTTATGGAGAAAGAGAATAACATTACAATAAACAAGTATTTTGGGTGTTTTGCACTTCTTACGTAAACTGACGCCAAAATGCATGAAAAATGATGACTCTCACACGGTCATAAACCTTACTTATGTGGGAAATGAAAGATCATTACCAGAAATGTGCATTATAAGTGTTTTTTTAACATATTAGGTACCAAAATGCTAAAAAAAATGAATAGCACTGAGCATCCTGGTGAACTAGCCTACAACATTGCTATCCTCCATGACCTAGAGCAATTGGTGCAACACCCTAGTCGTATTCCTGACCGTGTTGGAGATATGCCCAACATTCTTGACCTTTTCCTGACCTCTAATCCTTCTGCTTATGCTGTCACCCTTTCTTCTCCGTTGGGCTCCTCCGATCACAATCTCATATCTTTATCTTGTCCTATTACTCCAATCCCTCCTCAGGATCCCCCTAAGCGAAGGTGCCACTGGCGTTTTGCCTCTGCTAGTTGGGGGGAGCTGAGGAGGTTTTTTGCTGATTTTCCTGGGAATGACTACTGCTTCCGTGTCAGAGACCCGTCTTTGTGTGCTGAGCGCATAACAGAGGTGATAGTGTCTGGCATGGAGGCATACATTCCTCACTCTTTTTCTCGTCCTAAACCTTCTAAACCTTGGTTTTTGGCTTGTTCTCGTGCTATACATGATAGAGAGGTGGACCACAAAAGGTACTTAAGCCTTCCATCACCAGAATCTCATGCACTTTATATTTTTGTCCGGAACCATGCCAAGTCTGTTCTCCAACTAGCCAAAAACTCCTTCATTAACAGAAAATGTCAAAACCTTTCAAGATCTAACTCCCCTCGTGATTTCTGGCATCTAGCCAAAAATATCTCCAATAACTTTGCTTCTTCTTCTTTCCCTCCTCTATTTCAACCAGATGGCACCACTGCTATCACATCTATTTCTAAAGCTGAACTCTTTGCTCAAACCTTTGCTAAAAACTATACCTTGGACGATTCTGGGCTTGTTCCTCCCTCTTCTCCACCCTCTGACTACTTCATGCTACCTATTAAAATTCTTCGCAATGATGTTTTCCATGCCCTCGCTGGCCTAAACCCTCGGAAGGCTTATGGACCTGATGGGGTCCCTCCTATTGTTCTCCGAAACTGTGCCTCCGTGCTTGCACCTTGCCTAGTCAAACTCTTTCAGCTCTGTCTGTCAACATCTACCTTTCCTTCTTGCTGGAAGTTTGCCTATATTCAACCTGTTCCTAAAAAGGGTGACCGTTCTAATCCCTCAAACTACCGTGCTATTGCTTTAATTTCCTGCCTATCTAAAGTTTTTGAATCTACCCTCAACAGGAAGATTCTTAAACATCTATCACTTCACAACCTTCTATCTGATCGCCGGTATGGGTTCCGTCAAGGCCGCTCTACTGGTGATCTTCTGGCTTTCCTTACTGAGTCTTGGTCATCCTCTTTTAGAGATTTTGGTGAAACTTTTACTGTTGCCTTGGACATATCAAAAGCTTTTGATAGAGTCTGGCACAAAGCTTTGATTTCCAAACTACCCTCCTACAGTTTCTATCCTTCTCTCTGTAAATTCATCTCAAGTTTCCTTTCTGACCGTTCTATTGCTGCTGTGGTAGACGGTCACTGTTCTTCTCCCAAATCTATTAACAGTGGTGTTCTTCAGGGTTCTGTCCTGTCACCCACTCTCTTCTTATTATTCATTAATGACCTTCTAAACCAAACTTCTTGTCCTATCCACTCCTACGCTGATGATACCACCCTGCACTTTTCCACGTCTTTTCATAGACGTCCAACCCTTCACGAGGTAAACATATCACGCAAGGAAGCCACAGAACGCCTGACTTCTGATCTTTCAAAAATTTCTGATTGGGGCAGTGCAAACTTGGTATTGTTCAATGCCTCAAAAACTCAATTCCTCCATCTATCAACTCGACACAACCTTCCAGACAATTATCCCCTCTTCTTCAATGACACTCAACTGTCCCCCTCTTCTACACTGAACATCCTCGGTCTGTCCTTTACTTATAATCTGAACTGGAAACTTCACATCTCATCTCTAGCTAAAACAGCTTCTATGAAGTTAGGTGTTCTGAGACGTCTCCGCCAGTTTTTCTCACCCCCCCAGCTGCTAACTCTGTACAAGGGCCTTATCCGTCCACGTATGGAGTATGCTTCATATGTCTGGGGGAGGGGTTCCACTCATACTGCTCTTCTGGACAGGGTGGAATCAAAAGCTTTTCGTCTCATCAACTCCTCTCCTCTAACTGACTGTCTTCAGCCTCTCTCTCTCCGCCGCAATATTGCATATCTAGCTGTCTTCTACCGCTATTTTCATGCTAACTGCTCTTCTGATCTTGCTAACTGCATGCCTCCCCTCCTTCCG
The DNA here is from genome assembly GCF_035594125.1 of Scylla paramamosain. NCBI lineage: Eukaryota > Metazoa > Arthropoda > Malacostraca > Decapoda > Portunidae > Scylla > Scylla paramamosain. The sequence goes on from NC_087166.1 coordinate 15,668,482, forward strand.
CGGCCTCGCTGCACAAGACTTTCTTCTTTCACCCTATTCTGTCCACCTCTCTAACGCAAGAGTTGACCAGTATTCTCAATCATTCATCCCTTTCTCTGGTAAACTCTGGAACTCCCTGCCTGCTTCTGTATTTCCACCTTCCTATGACTTGAATTCCTTCAAGAGGGAGGTTTCAAGACACTTATCCATCAATTTTTGACCACTGCTTTGACCCTTTTATGGGACTGGCATTTAAGTGGGCATTTTTTTTATTAGATTTTTGCTGCCCTTGGCCAGTGTCCTTCCTACGTAAAAAAAAAAAAAAAAATATTAGTAAGCGAAACGAAATTTCCATTAATATGTCTTTTGAATACTTACGAGTTTTAGCCAGCAAACGATAAAAAGCATAGAAATCACTCTATATAGGACAAAACAATATTACGAAAAACGTGTCTTTTTCAGTGTTTTTGAGCATCTTACATACCAAAACGCTAAAACGAGTGGAAACACCTTTTATGGAGAAACAGAATAATATTACCCAAAATAAATATTTTAAGTGTATTTCACGTTGTTACGTACCTAAACGTCAAAATTTATAGAAAGCACCTTTTATGAGGAAAGAAAACAAGATTTACGGAAACGTGCCTTTGAGTGTTTATGAGCGTGCTAAAAACGCTAAAAAGCATGGAAAACTCCCTATATGGGAAAACAAAACGTGTTTTTTCAGCTTGTTACGTAAAAAAACGCAAAAAAAAAACATGCAAATAATACGAAAACGGTAAAACATTACAAAAAACGTGTAGTATTGAAGTTTTTGAGCTTCTTAGGTATGAAATTAACAAAAAAGTAGCTTTTTAGTGCTTTTGAGCTACTTACCAAAACACTAAAACGCATGCAAAAAAAAAACATCTATGGAAAAAAGCATATATCTTTACTAAAAATGTGTATTGTGAGTGAGTGCTTTTGAGTTTGTTACGTAGAAAAATGCCCAAAGTATTGTACATGGGAAAACGAAAAGACATTTGAAGAAACATGTATTAAGAAAGATTTTGAGTTTCTTAGTTACCAAAACTCAAAAACGAGTGAATAGCACTCTCTATAGAACAGAACGCTACCAAAAACGCGTATTATGAGTGTATTTCATATTAGGTACCAAAACGCCAAAATGCATAGAAAGCACCGTATATGGGAAAAGGAAATGAGATTTTCAGAAACGTGTCTTTTGAGTGTTTTGAGCGTGCTCGGCACCAAAACCCTAAAAAGAATGGAAAACGCCCTATTGGGTAAAAAAAAAGTTTTTTTTTCAGTGTTTTTGAGCTATTTACGAAACAAACCGCAAAAACATCTGCACATCACCTTTTATTGAGAAACAAAGTAGCATTACCAAACAACCAGTTTTTTGAGTAATTTAGAAATTGTTAAGTAGAAAAACACCAAAATTCATGGAAGTACGCGATATAGAGATATAGGATATAGGGATATATATCCCTATATATATGAATATAGGTGTCTGACGAAGACATTAAAAGAAACGTGTATTTTGTGTGAGTTTTTTTTTTAGTTCCCAACTTAATAAAAAGCTAAAACACATGAATAGCAGCCTATATGGAAAAACAACAAAATTACCAAAAACGTGTATTTTGGGTTTATTTCACATTCTTAGGTACCAAAACACAAAAATGCAGCCATAGCACCCCCTATATGAGTAAAAGAAACGTCACTTCCAGAAACGTGTTTTTTGTGTGTGTGTGTGTTTATGACCGTGATAGGCTCCAAAACACTAAAAAGTATAAAAAAAACATCCTGTAATGGGAAACAAAATAACTTTACTTGATTGTTTTTAGCCACTTACGTAAGAAGCGCTAATACGGATGTAAAACTTCCTTTATGGGGGTGGAAAATAACATTACAAAAAAATAAGTATTTAGAGTGTTATTCATCTTATTACGTACAGAAACACCAAAATTGATGGAAAGAAAGCTGTAAGGGGAAAGGGAAGAACATTACGAGAAACGTGTGTTATTAGTGTTTTTTTTAACTTTTTACGTACCAAAACTCGAAAACGCATGAATAGAACTCTATATGGAGAAATAAAAACAACGTTACCAAAAATGTGTATTTCACATTGTTAGGTACCAAAATGCCAAAAAAAAAAAAAAAAAAAAAAAATTGTGCACAGCACTATATATGGGGAATGGAAAAGAGATTTCCAAAATTGTGTCTTTTGAGTGTTTATGAACGCGCTAGGAACCAAAACGATAAAAAGCATGAAAATTGCTAAAAAAGCATGAATAGAACTCTATATGAAGAAACATAACAGCATTACAAAAAATGTATTTTAGTTTTTTTTTAACATTATTAGGTACCAAACAGCCAAAATGCATGCAAAACTCTTATATGGGAAAGGAACGTGTCTTTTGAGTGTTTATTTAGCCTGTTATGCACGAAAATGCTAAAAACGTAAAATTCTCCCTAAATGGTGAATGGTACAAAACAACATAACGAAAAACGTGTCTTTTGAGTGTTTTTGAATTTCTTACGTACCAAAACGCTAAAATGCATCCAAACACACATCATAGAAAAACAGAAAAAAAACATTACTAAAAACAAATATTTTGAGTGTTTTTGAGCTTAAGTACAAAAAAAAAAAAAAAAAAACGCGAAAGGGCATGAAAAGTACCATATTACAAGAAACATGTATTATGAGTGTTCTTCAGCTTTTTAGTTACCAAAAACATTAAAACACATGATTACCACTCTATAAGGAAAAACAGAACAACATTACCGAAAACGTATATTTTGAGTATTTTACATTTTCAGGTGTCATAACGCCAAACTGGATGTAAATCATTATATGTGGAAATGAAACGGCATTTTCAGAAACGTGTCTTTTGAGAGTTTATCAGCGTGTTAGCCATCCCTAAAAACCATAAAAACCATGGAAAGCATTTAGTATGGAGAAAAAAAAACAAAAAAACAAAAACGTGTCTTTTGAGTCTTTTGAGGTATTTACATACCAAAACATTAAAACGCATGCAAAACACCATTTAAAGAGAAAAAGGATAAAAAAGTATTTTGAGTGTTTTTTTTTTTTTTTACGTAGAAAAACGCCAAAATCCATGTAAAGTATCTTATATGGGAAAAAAAAAAAAAAATTACAAGGAACGGTTAATATAAGCTTTTTCATCTTCTTAGGTATCAAAAGGCTAAAACGCTTGAATAGCACTGTACATCGAGAAACAACAAATTTACGAAAAACGTGTATTTTTAATGTTTTTCACATTGGTACAAAAACGGTAAAATTATTGTAAAGCCTCCTATGTGAGAAAACGAAACGACATTATCAGAAACGTATATTTTTAAGTGTTTTTGAGCGTGTTAGGCACCAAAAATTTGAAAAGCATGAAATTGACCTCTTATGAGAATGCAAAAGAACATTACGAAAAATGTGTTTTTTTTATTATTTTCTAACTTCATACATATCAAAACGCTAAAATGCATCCAAAATAACGTTAAGAAAAGAAAAGTTTTCTGAGTGTTTTTGAGCTTGTTACGTGAAAATGCACGTAAAGTACCCAATATGGAAAAACGAAAAGACATTAGGAGGTACGTGTATTGTGAGTGTTTTTGAGCTTCTTAGGTACTAAAACGCTAAAATGCATGAATACCACCCTATTAGGATAAACAGTATTACGTTACCAAAAAACGTGTATTTTGAGTGTATTTTATGTTGTTAGTTACCAAAACGCTAAAATGCAAGCAAAGCACACCATATGTGGAGAGGAAAAGAAACTTCCAGAAAAGTGTCTTTTGAGAGTTTATTAGCATGCTATGCAACAAAACGCTGAAAAGCATACAAATCAACCTGTATGGGGATAAAAAAAAAAAAAAAAAAACGAAAAACGTGACTCTTCAATGTTTTAAACTTTCTTACATACAAAAACACTAAAACACATGCAACATATCGTTCATGGAGAAACAGTATAACATTACGCGAAACAAGTATTTTGAGTGTTTTTGATCTTCTTACGTAGAAAAACGCCTAAATACATGGAAAATATCCTTTATGGGATAACGACAGAATATTGGTACTAAGGACCAAAACTCAAAAACGCATGAATATCACTCTATATGAAGAAACGGGTCAACCTGAACAATTGTGAGTGTATTTAACATTGTTAGGTACCAAAACGCCAAAATGCATACAAAAGTCTCCTATATGGAAAAACAAAACGACATTACCAGAAATGAGTCTTTTACGAGTTTTCAAAGTGGTAGACGCCAAAACGTTAAGAAAAAAAAACATGGAAATCGCCTTATATGGGAATACAAAACAACATTAGAAAGAAAAAAAGTGTCTTTTGAGTGATTTTGAACTTCTTATCTACCAAAACGCTAAACCGTATGCAGAAACCGTATGGAGAAACAGAATATAATTACCAAATATAAGTATTTTGATTGTTTAGAGCTTTTTACGTAAAAAAAAAAAAAGAAAAACGCTCTGTATGGGGAGACAAAAGCACATTACTAGAGACGTGCATTATGTGTGTTTTTGAGCTTCTTAGTTACGAAAAAGCTAAAACGCATGAATGGAACTGTATATAGAAAAAAAAAAAAACAGACCATTATTTCCATGCCAAAACGCCAATATGCTTGTAAAGCACCCTATATGGGGAAAGGAAACGAGATTTCCAGAAACGTGTCTTTTGAGTGTTTTTTGAGCGGGACAGGCACCCGTGTTTTAGAGTTACTTACCAAAACCCCCAAAAAACGCATGCAAAACAGGATTTATGAAAAAAAAAAAACATTAACATTACCAAAAACAAATATTTTGTGTTTTTTGAGGCTGTTACGTATAAAAACACCAAAATGTATAAAAAGTACCCTATATGGGGAAAAGGAAAAGACATTACGAAAAACGTATATTACGAGTGATTTTTGAGCTTTTTTGGTACAAAAACTACAAAAAAAAACGTGTAAATACAATTCTCTATGAAGAAAAAGAACAACATTACCACAAACGTGCAATTTTAGTGTCTTTAATGTTGTTAGTTGCTAAAACGCCAAAATGCATGGAAAAACCCCTTTTATGAGGAAATGAAACGATTTTCCATGAAACGTATCTTTTGAGTGTTTTTTTTTTTTTGCCATTTTAGGCACCAAAACCCTAAAAAGCATAAAAAACAACATAAGTGGGAATAGGAAACAACATAACAAAAAACATGTCTGAAGTGATTTTCAACTTTTTACATACTAAAACGCTAAAACGCATGCAAAAATACCCTTTATAGAGAAACAGAACAGCATTACCAAAAACAAGTGTTTTGAGAGTTTTCATCTTATGTACAAAAACGCCGAAATACATGGGGAAACGAAACGACACTATGAGAAACGAGTGTTTTCGAGCTTTTTCGGCATCAAAACGATGCAACATATAAATAACACTCTATATGGAGAAACATAATAACATTAATAAAAACGTGTATTCTTATGTGCCAAAACGCCAAAATGCATGCAAAGCACACTATATGGGTGAAAAAAAAAAGACATTTCCAGAAACATGACTTCTGAGTATTTATGAGCGTCTTAGGCTCCAAAACGCTAAAATCGATGGAAAGCACCCTATATGGGAAAACAAAACAACATTACAAAAAATTTATCTTCTCTGTGTTTTGCTTACTTATGCTAAATTGCATGGAAAACAAGGTTTATGGAGAAAGAAAATGTTTTTGAGCTTGTTAATGTATAAGAAAAATAAAAAGCATGCAAAGTACCTTATTTGAAGAAACGAGAAGACATTACGAGAAACGTGTATTATGAGTGTTTTTGAGCTTCTTAGGTACCAAAACGCTAAAAGACATGAATAACAGTATATGCGGAGAAATAGAACAACAACAAAAACGTGTACTTTGAGCGTATTTCACATTGTTAGGTACAAAAACGCCAAAATACATGGAAACCACCCTATACTGGGAAATGAAACCAGATTTCCAGTAACGTGTCTCTTCATTGTTTATGAACGTGCTAGGTAGCAAAACGATAAGAAGCATGGAAAGCACCCTAGAAAGGAAAAAAAAAGTTTTCTCAGTGTTTTAAAGCTACTTACGTACCAGAACGCTAAAATCCCTGCAAAAAAAAAAAAAAAGATTATGTAGAAAATATATGACTTCAAAAGCGTGTATTTTGATTGTTTTCATCTTGTTAAAAAATTATGAAATAAGTAGAAATTATTCTTTATGGGAAGCGAAAAGAAATTACAAGATTTTTTTTTTTTTTATTTTTTTTTTTTTTTGTATGTGTGTGTGTGTGTGTGTGTGTGTGTGTGTCTTAGGTGCAATAAAGCTAAAACGTATGAACGTATGTCGACAAACAAAACAACATCAAAAAGTATATTTTAATCTTTTTTTTCACATTATTAGGTACAAAGACGCCAAAATGCATGCAAAACACGTCTATACATGGAAACGAGACGACGTTATCAGAAACGTATCCTTTGAGTGTTTTAGAGAATTATAGGCACCAAAATGATAAAAAGCATGAAAATCATCTTATATGGGAAAACATTATTACGATAAATGTATCTTTTGAGTGTTTTTGAAAAATTAGGTACCAAAGCGCTAAAACGCATATAAAACACCCTTAATGTAGAAACAGAATAACATTACCAAAAACAAGTCTTATTTTTGGTCTTGTTACGTACAAAAACGCCAAAATGCATGCAAGGTCCCATACATAAGGAAACGAAAAGACATTACAAGAAACCTGTATTATAAGTGTTTTTTAAATTTATGAGTACCAAAACGCTAAAACGTATGAATAGCACTCCTTATGGAGAAAGAAGAACATTATCAAAAACATATATTTTTAGTGTGTTTTACATTGTTAGGTGTCAAAATGTCAAAATGCATACAAAACACCCTATATGAGGGAAAAAAATAGACATTTACAGAAACGTTTCTTTTCAATTTTTATATGAACGTGTTAGGTACCAAAACACTACAAACAAAAAAAATCAAACTATATGGGAAAAGAACATATTAACAAAAAACGTGTCTTTTTAGTGTTTTGAGCTAGTTGCTTACCAAAACGTTCAAACGCATGTAAAACACCCTTTTCCTAGAAAAACAATAACATTACCAAAAACAAGTATTTTAAGTGTTTTGTGCTTGTTATATACTTAAACTCGAAAACACATGAATAGCAGTCTATATGGAGAATCAGAACATTACAAAAACGTGTATTTTGTGTGTATTTCACATTGTTATGTAACAAAATGCCAAAATCCATGCAAAACCTCCTATTTCGGGAAAGAAACCAAAAACGTGTCTTTTTAGTGTTTGAGTGTATTGCGCATCAAACAGGTAAAAAGCAAGGAAAGTAACAAACAAAACTTCTTTTCAAAAAACATTTCTTTTTAATGTTTTGAGCTACTTACGTACCAAAACGCTAAAACGCATGCAAAACACACTTTATATATATATATATATATATATATATATATATATATATATATATATATATATATATATATATATATATATATATATATATATATATATATATATATATATATATATATATATATATAAACGATAGCATTACCAAAAAAAGAAAAAAAAATTGTGTCTTTGAGCTTCTTGCTTACAAAATCTTAAAATACATACAAGGTACCCAATATGAGGGAACGAAACTACAGTATCAGAAATATGTATTAAGAGAGTTTTGAGTTTCTTAGATATCGTAACGCTGAAATGCAGAAATGCAACTCTATATGGAAAAACAGAATACCTTTACGAAATACGTGTATTTTCAGAGTTATCACATTGTAGTTTCAAAAAGCGCAAAAATCCATTCAAAGCCTCCTATATGGGGAAACGAAATGACATTACCAGAAATGTGTCTTTTGATTGTTTTTGAGCATGCTAGGCACTAACACGATACAAAGTATCTAAATATTATTAAATATTAAATATAAACATTAGCGAAAAAGTGTCTTTTCAGTGTTTTTTAACTTCTTACGTACCAAAACGCTAAAACGCATGTAAAAATTCATTTTTGGATTAACAGAATGACATTATCAAAAAGAAGTATTTTCAGTGATTTGAGCTTCTTACGCAGAAAAACGCAAAAATGCATGCAAATTAATGTACATCGAGAATCGAAAGGACATTACGAGATACGTGTATTGAGTGTTTTTGAGTTTTTATCTAAAAAAAAAAAAAAAACGCTAAAACGTGGAGAAAAAGATCAACATTACCCAAAACGAATATTATGAGTTTATTTCACATTATTAGATACCAAATAGTAAAATGCATGTAAATTACCCTAAAATGGGAAAAGAAACGATATTTCCAAAAACGTGTCTTTTGAGTGTTTATGAGTGTTCCAGGTACCAAAACACTAAAAAAACATGGAAAGCACCGTATATGAGAAAATAAAACATTACGAAAAACGTATGTTTTCAATGTTTTGAGCTACTTCTGTAGCAAAACGATAAAACGCATGCATAACACTCGTTATGGAAAACAGAATAACTACCAAAAATAAATATTTTGAATTTTTTGTGCTTGTTACGTACAAAACACCAAAGTGCATGCAAAGTACCTAATATGGGAAAAGGAAAAGCCATTTATGAGAAACGTGTATTATGACTGTTTTTGAGCTAAAATGCATGCATTTTCTCTGTATGGAGAAAAGAACGATATTATCAAAAATTTTTATTTTTAAAATATTTTACATTTTTAGGTCCCTTTACGCAAAAACACCCTATATGTGGAAAGAATACGACGTTTCCAATAACGTGTCTTTTGAGTGTTTATGAGCGTGTTAGGTACCAAAGATAAACAAATCATCAAACGAACCCTATATGGAAAAGAAAACATCACTTAAAACGTTTCTTTTCAGTGTTTTTGAGTTATCAAAACGCTAAAACGCATGCAAAACACCATTTATGGAGAAAGAAAAAAAAAACATTATCAAAAAGAAATATTTTCAGTGTTTTTGGGCCTCTTACAAAAACGACAATTAGCTTCTTAGGTACCAAAACCCGAAAATGCATGAATAACACCCTATATGGAAACACAACATTATAAAAAATGTGTATTGTTAGTGTATTTCTCATTAGTGGGTATTAAAACGCAAAAATGCAAGCAAAGCATCCTATATGATGAAAGGAAACGCGATTTCTAGAAACGTGTATTTTGAATGTTTATGAGCGTGCTAGGCACAAAAACGCTAAAAATCATGGAAAGCATCCTATATGGAAAACAAAAATAACATTACCTGAAATATATCTTTTGGGTATTTTTGAGCTGCTTATGTACATATACGCTAAAATGCATGAAAACACTCTTTATGGAGAAATAGAATAACATTTCCAATAACAAGTATTTTGAGTGTGTTTGAGCTTGTTACGTAAAAAAACTTCAAAGTGCATACAAGGTACCCTATATGGGGAAACGAAACGACATTACGATGAACATTTTAAGCTTTTTAGGAGCCAGAATGCTAAAACGCATGAAAAGCACTCTATATCGAAAAAAAAAAAAAAAAAAAAAAAAAAAAATATATATATATATATATATATATATATATATATATATATATATATATATATATATATATATATATATATATATATATATATATATATATATATATATATATATATATATATATATATATATATATATGACAACATTATGAAGAACGTGTATTTTGACAATTTTTCACATTATTGGATAATAAAAGGCCAAAATACATGCAAAGCACCCAGTATGAGGTAAGAAAACGAGATTTCCAAAAAAACGTGTCTTGAATTTTTATCAGCGTGTTATGCACCAAATGGCTAGAAAAGAATGGAAAACACCCTATATGGCATATATAATGAAATGAAAGATTTTCTTACAGCTGGAATATATTTCAGGTAGTAAAGAGCTAATTAACGATCACTGGAGGGTGGGAACAAGAATATTATTATATTTTGCTATATTTCGCCATATTTCTAGGTAAAAACCAGTGTTCTACTGCTTAAAATAAATAAAATATTAAGTGAAAAGATGTCTGATGCAGATACTTTGTTTATTTGTTGGATTTACACCAAAAAAAAAAAAAAAAAAAAAAAAAAAAAAAAATATATATATATATATATATATATATATATATATATATATATATATATATATATATATATATATATATATATATATATATATATATATATATATATATATATATATATATATATATATATATATATATATATATATATATATATATATATATATATATATATATATATATATATATATATATATATATATATATATATATATATTAAAAAAAAGAAAAAAAAGAAAAAAAAAAAAAAAAAAATATATATATATATATATATATATATATATATATATATATATATATATATATATATATATATATATATATATATATATATATATATATATATATATATATATATATATATATATATATATATATATATATATATATATATATATATATATATATATATATATATATATATATATATATATATATATATATATATATATATATTATAATATTTTTTCGTAAATAAATTTGGGAAATACTGTTTATAAATAAAAATTTCCCGTACTCTAGCTGTGCATAAAAAGAGAACCATAATTTTTTATAGGAAACTAAGAAAAATCTGTTATTTCAGAAAAAAAATATTGGACAAAAGAAGAAAAAAAGTTATCATACATGTATCGTGGCGTGCAAAACCGCAAATATTTATGAGGGGACGCCTCACTGAATAATAAAAAATGATCGCAATTTTGCATATACAAAAAAAAAAAAAAAATGTAGAAAAATATGACAGAAAAAAGAAAAAAACAGGTCGGCATCATATGGAGGCATCACCTCCTTATAAAGAAACAGAAAAACATAAATAATAAAAAAATTGAATTTTTTTTAGGTTTTTACGTATAAAAACGCAGAAATGTATGCAAAGTACCCTATATGGGGAAACGAAAGAACATAACGAGACACATGTATTATGATTGTTTTTGAGCTTCTAAGGTACCATAACGCTAAAACACATGAATAACACTCTTTATGGAGAAATAGAATAACATTACCAATAACGTGTATTCTCAGTGTATTTCATATTGCTATGCACCAAAGCTCCAAAATGCATTCAAGGTAACCTATATAGGGATAAGAAACGACATTTCCAGAAACGTGTCTTTTGAGTGTGTACGTGCGTGGTAGGCAGGAAAACGCTTAAAAGCGTGAAAAGCACCCTACAGGGAAAACAAAAGAACATTACCAAGAACGTCTCTTTCCAGTGTTTTTTTTTCCGCTAATTACCCAGTAAAATGTTAAAATGCATGCAAAAGACCTCTTATGAAGAAAGAGAATAACATCACCAAAACAAAAGTATTTTCGGTGTTTTTTTTTATCCTATAACGTAGAAAAATGTCAAAATGCATGGAAAATACCCACTATAAGGAAACGAAAAGACCTTACTAAGTACATAAATTATAAGTGTTTTTGAGTTTCTTAGGTACGTAAAGCTAAAACGCAGGAATACAATTCTATATTGAAAAACATAATAACATTACGAAAAAAGAGTGTTTTCAGTGTTTTCACATTGTTAGCTACGAAAACGCTACAATACATGCAAAGCATTTCATATAGGGAAAGGAAACGTCATTACCAGAAACGAGTCTTTTGACTTTTTGAGCGTGTTACGCACCAACACGCTAAAAAGCATCGAAGGCACCATATATAGAAAAGAAAACCACCAAAATCGTGTCTTTTGAGTGTTTTTGAGCTATTTACCTTCCAAAAACGCTGAAACGCAATGAAAACACTCTTTAAGGAGAAACACAATAATATTACCAAAAACAAGTATTTTGAAAGTTTGTCAGCCCAGAAAAGGGTCCAAAGCGAATGTCAAAAATTGAAGGATAAGTGTCTTGAAACTTCCCTTTTGAAGGAATTCAAGTCGTAGGAAGGTGGAATTAAAGAAGCAGGCAGGGAGTTTCAGAGTTTACCAGAAAAAGGGATGAATGATTGAGAATACTGGTTAACTCTTGCATTAGAGAGGTGGACAGAATAGGGGTGAGAAAAATATAAGGGAAGAAATATAAAGTGCATGAGATTCTGGTGATGGAAGGCTTAAGTACCTTTTGTGGACCACCTCTCTGTCATGTATAGCACGAGAACAAGCTGTGTTAAACCAAGGTTTGGAAGGTTTAGGTCGAGAAAAAGAGTGAGGAATGTACGCCTCCATAACAGAAACTATCACCTCTGTTATGCGCTCGGCACACAAAGACGGGTCTCTGACACGGAAGCAGTAGTCATTCCAAGGAAAATCAGCAAAATACCTCCTCAGGTCCCCCAAACTAGCAAAGGCAAAACGCCAGAGGCACCTTCGGTTAGGGGGATCCTAAGGAGGGATTGGAGTGATAGGACAAGATAAAGATATGAGATTGTGATCGGAGGAGCCCAACGGAGAAGAAAGGGTGACAGCATGAGCAGAAGGATTAGAGGTCAGGAAAAGGTCAATAATGTTGGGCGTATCTCCAAGACGGTCAGGAATACGAGTAGGGTGTTGCACCAATTGCTCTAGGTCATGGAGGATAGCAAAGTTGTAGGCTAGTTCACCAGGAAGGTCAGTGAAGGAAGAGGAAAGCCAAAGCTGGTGGTGAACATTGAAGTCTCCAAGAATGGAGATCTCTGCAAAAGGGAAGAGGGTCAGAATGTGCTCCACTTTGGAAGTTAAGTAGTCAAAGAATTTCTTATAGTCAGAGGAGTTAGGTGAGAGGTATACAGCACAGATAAATTTAGGATGAGAGTGACTCTGTAGTCGTAGCCAGATGGTGGAAAACTCGGAAGATTCAAGAGCGTGGGCACGAGAGCAGGTTAAGTCATTGCGCACATAAACGCAGCATCCAGCTTTGGATCGAAAATGAGGATAGAGAAAGTAGGAGGGAACAGAAAAAGGGCTACTGTCAGTTGCCTCAGACACCTGAGTTTTACACGGGATTTTTCATTCATTTTGGTGTTTTCTACGCAACAATCTCAAAAACACTCAAAATGGTTGTTTTTAGTAATGTTATTCTGTTTCTTCATAATGGGTGTTTTCCATATGTTTTTGTGTTAGGTTCTTAAGTAGCTCAAAAACATTGAAAAGCGATTTTTTTTTTTATCGGTAGTTTTCGGGCATTTTAATGTTTTGCTTCTTAGCACGCTCAAATACACTCAAAAGTCACGTTCCTGGAAATATCGTTTCCTTTCCCCATATGAGGTGCTTTGCATGCAATTTGGCGTTTTGGTACCTAACAACGTGTCTGGTAAATGTTTCTGGTAATTACGCTTTGTTTCACATTATCGGATATTTTGCATGCCTTTTGTCGTTCTTTTTTTGTACCTAACAAACTCAAATTACTCAAAATACACATTTTTGATAATGTTATTTGTTTGTCCATAAAGGGTGCGTTGCATGCGTTTAAATGATTTAATAGGAAAGCTAAAAAAAAAAAAAAAAAAAAAGCGCGTTTTTGGTAGTTTATTTTTCCATATAGAGTGCTATTCGCGAGTTTTTGCCTTTTTGGTACCTAAGAATCTCAAAAACGTTTCTAGAAGTATTGTTTTATTTACCATGATTTTTAGCGTTTTGTTACCTAATACGCTTTAAAGCTCTGAAAACATACATTTCTGGTAATGTCTTTTTTTCCCCCATATAGAGTGCTTTTCATGCATTTTTACATTTTGGTACTTAGCATTGTGAAAAAAAAACACTGAAAATACACTTTTATTATTTTTTTTTTCTCTCCATATAGAGTGCTATTCATGCATTATTGCGTTTTGGTACCTAAGAGGCTCAAAAACACTTATTATACACGTTTCTCATAATGTCCTATCCTTTCCTCATATAGAGTGGTTTGCGTGTGTTTTGATATCTAACGAGCTCAAACACACTTATAATGAACGTTTTCGGTAACGTTTTCCTATTTCTTCAAATGACATGCTTTGCATACATTTTGTTGTTTTGGTACCTTACAAGGTGTAAAAACACTCAAAACACACGTTTTCGGTAATGTTTTTCTCTTTAACCATATGAAGAGCTACCTAAGGAGCTCAGAAACAATCAATATATACGTTTCTAGTAATAACGTTTCGTTTCCCAATACTTTGCATGAATTTTGGCATTTTATACGTAAGAAGTTCAAAACATTCAAAATGCACAATTTTTGGTAATATTATTCCATGAATGTCCATGAATGGTGCTTTGCATACGTGTGATTTTTTTCGTATGGAAAAAGTTTTTTTTTTTTGTTAATGTTAATTTGTATTCCTATATAGGGTGCTTTTCATGCTTTTTTTTACATTTTAGTGCCTAACACGCTCACAAATCTGAAAAGTCTCGTTTCAAGTAATGCCATGTCGTTTCCCCATATTCATTTTAGCGTTTTGATACCTAAACATATGAAAAACAGTCAGAATAGTCATTTTTCGTTTCGTGTTTCTCCATATTTAATGCTATTCAGCATTAAATTAAAATTAAGCGTTTTAGCATTTTGGTACCTAAGAATCTTAAAAATACTTATAACACATGTCTCCGATAATATATTTTCTTTTTAATCATATATGGTAATATGAATGCATTTTGACGTTTTGGTTAAAACATTCAAAATACTTGTTTTTGGTAATGTTATTCTTCATTAATAGTGTTTTGGATGCGTTTCTGCGTTCCTCACTCTTTTTCTCGTCCTAAACCTTCTAAACCTTGGTTTAACACAGCTTGTTCTCGTGCTATACATGATAGAGAGGTGGCCCACAAAAGGTACTTAAGCCTTCCATCACCAGAATCTCATGCACTTCATATTTCTGCCCGGAACCATGCCAAGTCTGTTCTCCAACTACCCAAAAACTCCTTCATTAACAGAAAATGTCAAAACCTTTCAAGATCTAACTCCCCTCGCGATTTCTGGCATCTAGCCAAAAATATCTCCAATAACTTTGCTTCTTCTTCTTTCCCTGCTCTATTTCAACCAGATGGCACCACTGCTATCACATCTATTTCTAAAGCTGAACTCTTTGCTCAAACCTTTGCTAAAAACTCTACCTTAGACGATTCTGGGCTTGTTCCTCCCTCTCCTCTACCCTCTGACTACTTCATGCCACCTATTAAAATTCTTCGCAATGATGTTTTCCATGCCCTCGCTGGCCTAAACCCTCGGAAGGCTTATGGACCTGATGGGGTCCCTCCTATTGTTCTCCGAAACTGTGCCTCCGTGCTTGCACCTTGCCTAGTCAAACTCTTTCAGCTCTGTCTGTCAACATCTACCTTTCCTTCTTGCTGGAAGTTTGCCTACATTCAACCTATTCCTAAAAAGGGTGACCGTTCTAATCCCTCAAACTACCGTCCTATTGCTTTAATTTCCTGCCTATCTAAAGTTTTTAAATCTATCCTCAACAGGAAGATTCTTAAACATCTATCACTTCTCAACCTTCTATCTGATCGCCAGTATGGGTTCCGTCAAGGCCGCTCTACTGGTGATCTTCTGGCTTTCCTTACTGAATCTTGATCATCCTCTTTTAGAGATTTTGGTGAAACTTTTGCTGTTGCCTTGGACATATCAAAAGCTTTTGATAGAGCCTGGCACAAAGCTTTGATTTCCAAACTAGCCTCCTACGGCTTCTATCCTTCTCTCTGTAACTTCATCTCAAGTTTCCTTTCTGACCGTTCTGTTGCTGCTGTGGTAGACGGTCACTGTTCTTCTCCTAAATCTATTAACAGTGGTGTTCCTCAGGGTTCTGTCCTGTCACCCACTCTCTTCTTATTATTCATTAATGACCTTCTAAACCAAACTTCTTGTCCTATCCACTCCTACGATGATGATACCACCCTGCACTTTTCCACGTCTTTTCATAGACGTCCAACCCTTCAGGAGGCAAACATATCACGCAGGGAAGCCACAGAACGCCTGACTTCTGATCTTTCAAAAATTTCTGATTGGGGCAGAGCAAACTTGGTATTGTTCAATGCCTCAAAAACTCAATTCCTCCATCTATCAACTCGACACAACCTTCCAGACAACTCTCCCCTCTTCTTCAATGACACTCAACTGTTCCCCTCTTCTACACTGAACATCCTCGGTCTGTCCTTTACTTATAATCTGAACTGCAAACTTCACATCTCATCTCTAGCTAAAACAGCTTCTATGAAGTTAGGTGTTCTGAGACGTCTCCGCCAGTTTTTCTCACCCCCCCCAGCTGCTAACTCTGTACAAGGGCCTCATCCGTCCATGTATAGAGTATGCTTCACATGTCTGGGGAGGTTCCACTCATACTGCTCTTCTAGACAGGGTGGAATCAAAAGCTTTTCGTCTCATCAACTCCTCTCCTCTAACTGACTGTCTTCAGCCTCTCTCTCACCGCCGCAATGTTACTACATATCTAGCTGTCTTCTACCGCTATTTTCATGCTAACTGCTCTTCTGATCTTGCTAACTGCATGCCTCCCCTCCTTCCGCGGCCTCGCTGCACAAGACTTTCTTCTTTCTCTCACCCCTATTTAGTCCACCTCTCTAACGCAAGAGTTAACCAGTATTCTCAATCATTCATCCCTTTCTCTGGTAAACTCTGGAACTCCCTGCCTGCTTCTGTATTTCCTTCTTCCTATGACTTGAATTCCTTCAAGAGGGAGGTTTCAAGACACTTATCCACCAATTTTTGACCACTGCTTTGACCCTTTTATGGGACTGACATTTCAGTGGGCATTTTTTTTTTATTAGATTTTTGCTGCCCTTAGCCAGTGTCCTTCCTACATAAAAAAAAAAGAAAAAATAATCAAAAACAAGATTTCGAAGGTTTTTGAGCTTTTTACTGAGAAAGATGACACAATGCATGGAAATTACCAGCAATAAGGAAAAGACATTAGTTGAAAAATTTGAGCTTCTTATATATCAAAACGATAAAACGCATGAATAGCACTATATATGGAGAAACAAAATAAGGTTACGAAAAAAAAAAACGTTCATTATGACTGTTTTTCACATAGGTACCAGAACGCCAAAAATGCATGCAAAACTTCCTGTATGTGGACACGAAACGACATCACCAGAAAAATGTTTTCTCTGTGTTTTTTTTTTGGCGTCTTAGGCACCAAAACGCTTAAAAACATACAAATCATCCTTTATGAGAGTAGAAAATATTATAGAGAGCGTCACTTTTAAAAGTTTTCTTCTGTTTCTTACATACCATAACGCTAAAACTCATGCAAAATATTCTTAATGGCGAAAGAGAGCAAAAAAAAAAAAAATTGTTATTGTTTCTGAGCTTGTTACGTACAAAAATGCTAAAATGCATGTAAACAAGTCTATCCGACGAAAGGAAAGGACTTTACGAGAAATTTGTATTATGACTGCTTGAGGATCTTAGGTACAAGAACGCTAAAACGCATGAACAGCATTATGTATGGAGAAACAGAATAACATATAGAAACAAAAATGTGTATTTTAAGTGTTTTACATTGTTAGGTACCAAAACGTCAAAATGCATGCCAGGCACCTTATATGGGGAAAGGAAACGAGATTTCAAGAAACTTGAGAGTTTATGAGCGTCCTTGGCACTTAAAGAATATATAGGGTGGAAAGCACCCTTTATGGGAATACAAAACAATATTAACTAAAACGTCTCTTTTCAGTGTTTTTTAGCTACTTACGTACGAACGCTGAAACGCCTGGAAAAATCCCTTTATGGAGAAAGAGTATAATTAAAAGAAAAAGAAACTATTTTCAGTGTTTTAGAACTAGTTACGTAGAAAAGAAACGTTTATTATGAGAATTTCGTAGCTCCTTAGGTACCAAAACTTTAAACGCCTGAATATATGGAGAAACAGAATAACATTACCAAAAGCGTTTTTGATCTTCTTAGGTACCAAAACGCTAAAAGGCATGAATAGCTCTGTATATAGAGAAACAAAACAACATCAAAAACGTGTATTTTTTGTGTATTTCACATTCTTAGATACCAAGACGACAAAATGCATGCCAACCACGCTATATGTGGATAGGAAATGAAATTTCTAGAAACGTGTATTTTGAGTTTCTATGAGCGTGCTAGGCTTATAACGATAAGAAAAGCATAAATAACACACTTTATGGGAAAACAAAAAATTAATACCGAAAACGTCTATAAGTGTTTTTTCAGCTCTCATGGTACCAAAGCCCGAAATCCCATTAATAGCATTCTATTTAGAGAAACAAAACAATATGGGAAAAAGATGTAACGAGTGTTTTCCACACTGGTAGGTACCAAAACCCCAATATGCATGCACAGCAATCTATATCTGTAAAAGAAATTAACTTTCCAGAAACGTGTCTTTTGAGTGTCTATATGCATATTAGGCACAAAAACGATAAAAAGCATGGAAGACACCCTATATGGGAAAACAAAACTACTTTACAAAAAACGTGTCTTATAACTGTTTTTGAGCTACTTACGTATCAAAACACTAAAACGCATGCAAAAACACTTTTCCTGGTGAAACAAAATAACATAACCAAAAACAAATATTTTGAGTGTTTTTTTTTTAGCTTGTTACATATGAAAACGCCAAAATGCATGCAAAGTAAACTATATGCAGAAAGCGAAAGACATTACGGTAAAAGTGTATTGTGAGTTTTTTTTTTTTTTTTTTGAGCTTCTTACGTACTAAAATATTAAAATGCATGAATAGCAGTAACAGAACAACTTACCCACAAACGTGATTTATGCGTGTATTTCACATTGTTAGGTACCAAAACGTCAAAATGCTTGGAAATTACCCTATATGATGAAACAAAACGATATTATCAGAAACGTGTTTTATGAGAGTTTTTTTTAGGATTCTTAGTTACCGAAATGCTAAAACGTGAGAAAAGCATTCAATATGGAAAAAAACAAAACATTACAAAAAATGTGCATTTTGACTGCTTTTCATACTGTTAAGCTCCAAAAATGCCAAAATGCATGCAAAGCACTTTAAGTGGGGAAATGAAATGGCATTACCAGAAAAGTGTGCACTCTATTCGGGAAAAATTCAACCTTACCAAACACCTGTTTTTTTTTTCTTGTGTGTGTGTGTGTGTGTGTGTGTGTGTGTGTGTGTGTGTGTGTGTGTGTGTTCTAAAGCTTTCTTCATACCAAAACGTTGAAAAGCACGCAAAATACCCTTCATGGACAAATATAATAACCAAAATCATGCATTTTGAATGTTTTTTGAACTTATATAAAAACGCCAAAACGTATAAAAACGCCAAAAATCCATGCAAAGTACCCTATAATGTGAAACGAAACGATTTTACCAGAAATGTGTATAATGATTGTTTCTAAGATTCTTAGGTAGGAAAACGCAAAAACAAGTGAACAACACTTTATTTGGAGAAAGAGAACAATAATAAAAAAAAAAACGTGCGTTTTAGGTGTTTTCACATTATTAGGTGCCAAAGCACCAAAATGCATGCACAGCACGTAATTTGAAGAAACGGAACAACGTTACTAAAAACGTATATTTTAGGTGTGTTTGAGCTCATTAGATATAAAAACACCAAAAATACATGCAAATCATTCTATATGAGGAAGGGAAAGGACATTATGTGAATCGTGTTTAATAAGTATTTTTGAGCTTTTTAGGTACCAAAACGCAAAAATGCGTGAATAACACTCTATATGGAGAAACAGAAAAAAAAAACATTACTAAAAACGTGTAGTTTGAGAGTTTTAACAATAATAGGTACCAAAACGTAAAAATGAACGAAAAGCACTCTATATTGGAAAAGAAAACAACCAAAACCCCAAAACACACGCAAAAAAAAAAAAAAATAACTTTCTATGTGGAAACGAAGTGACATTACCAGAAACGTGCCTTTTCAGTGTTTTTCATCGTTTTAGGTACCAAAACGCTAAAAAGCATGAAAATAACCCTACATGGGAATACAAAACAACATTACCAAAAACATCTTTTGTGTCTTTAATTTTCAATATCAAAACGTTAAAACGCATGTAACAAACCTTTTATGAATAAGCATGGTAACATATTGTAAAACAAAACCACATTATCAAAAACGTGTATCTTGAGTGTTTTTACATTGTTGGGTATCTAAACGCCAAAATGCTTGTAAATTAATATGTATTGGGAAACAACATTAGCAGAAACGAGTCTTTTTGTTGTTTTTGAGCGTTTTAGGCACCCAAATTCTGATATGCATGGAAAGCACCTGAAATTGGAAGAGAAAATATCTCCAAAAACATAACGAAAAAAAAGCAAAAACAAGAGCACTGTATATAGATATACAAAATAACATTACCAAAAACGTAAATTTTAAGTGTTTTTCATATTGGTATCAAAACTTTAAAATGTATCCAGAACACTTTATATGAAAAAAAAACGAAAGAAAATATTGCCAGAAACGTGTCTTTTTTTGTTCTTTTTTTTTTTTTACCGTTTTAGGCACCAAAATCCTATAATACATAGAAAAACACCCTATATTGCAATAAAAAGCAGAATTACATTTTTTTTGTGCGTTTTTGAGCTTATTACGTATTACAGAGAAACATTATGGTTTTGGTACCTAAGAAGCTTAAAAGAACTCATAATAGGCATTTCTAATAATGTTTTTTTTTTTTTTTCGTTACCATATATAGGGTATTTCCCATGCATTTTCACGTAACAAGCATTATGGAGAAACAATATAACATTACCAAAAATGTGCGTTATGAGTGCTATTGAGCTTGTTAGGTGCAGAAACAACAAATGCATTCAAAGTACCATATATGGTAAAAAAAAAAAAAAAAAAGATATTACCAGAAATTAATGTTATTGACCTTCTTAGGTAACAAAGCGCTAAAAATTCGTTAATAACACTCTATATGTAGAAACGGAAAAATATTACCAAAAGCGTGTGTTATGACTGGTACAAAAACGCCAAAATGCATGCTAGGTACCGTACGTGGAATAAGTAAAAGACATTACGAGAAACGTGTATTATAATTGTTTTTCAGCTTCTTAGTTACCAAAACGCAAAAAAAAAAAAGCTTTAATAGCACTCTATATGGAAAAACGGATCAGCATTACCAAAACATGTATTTCGTGTTTTTTTTTTTTTTATTATTAGCTACCAAAATTCCAAAATGCATCAAAAGCAACCAATATTGGGAAAAGAAATGACATTTACAGAAGCGTGTCTTTTGAGTGTTTATGAGCATGTTAGGCACCAAAAACGGATATGGGAATCCCAAAACGACATTACGATAAACGTGTCTTTTGAGTGTTTTTGAGCTTTTTTTTTTCCTGAGCAAAACGTTAAAACGCATTAAAACAAGATGAAAAAAAGACTAACGTTACAAAAAAACAAGTGTTTTGAGACTTTTCAGCTTGTTACGTAGAAAAACGTTAAAATGCATGGGAAATACTCTATATATGGTAACGAAAAAACATTATTAGAAATACGTATTATGAGTGCTTTCGAGTTTTTTAGGTACCAAAACCCTGAGAGGCATACAAAGTACTCTATATGGAGAAACAAATTAACATTACCAAAAACGTGTATATTGAATTTTTCACATTGTTAGGTACCAAAACGCCAAATTGCGTGCAAACCACAGTCCATGGTGAACTGAAACCACATACCGAAATTTGGACGTAATAGGCACCAAAACCCTAAAAGCATGGAAATCACCGTATAATGGGGAAAAAAAGAAAACTACAAAAAACTTCTTTTGATTTTTTTTTAGCTTTTTACGCACTAAGACGTATCTAAAACACCTTTTATAAGAAAAAAAAACACAATAACTGTACCAAAAACGTGTATTTTGAGTGTTTTTGAGCATTTTACGTTGAAAACGTAAAATGTGAAAACAAAAGAACATTACAAGACATGTGTATTTTGAGTGTTTTCGAAGTTCTTTGGTACAAAAAGTGTAAAACGCTTGAATACCACACTATATGGAGAAAAGAACATGTGTATTTTGAGTGATTTTCACATTGTTAGGTACAAAAAGTGCAAAATGCATGGAAAGAACACTCTATGATAAAATGAAACGTCTTTTTCAGGACCATGTCTTTTGAGTGTTTTTTGGCGTGTTACCCACCAAAACACTGAAAAACAATTCAACGTAAACAATATGCAAAAAACTAAACAACAATACCAAAAACGTCTCTTTTCATTGTTTTTTAGATAGTTACCTACCAAATCGCTGAAAAGTATGCAAAACACACTTTTTTTGGAGAAACATAATAACATTACCAAAAACAAGTATTTTTAATAGTTTTGATTTTTTTTTTTGCAAAATCACCGAAATGCAGGCAAAGTACTCTATATGGGAAAACGAATATATGGGAAATATATATATGGGAAATATATATATGGGAAAGATATTGCGAGAAACGTGTATTCTGAATGTTTTAACATTGTTAGATACGAAAACGGCAAAATGCATGTAAAACACTCTATAAGAGAAACGAAATGTCAATACCAGAAAAGTATCTTTTGAGTGTTTTTGAACGTGTCAGGCACCAAAACGCTAATAAGCATGGAAAGTACTCTATATGGTAACACAAATACTCATTGACAAAAACGTGTTTTTATTTTTTTTGTGTGTGTGTTTTTAACCTTCTTCCATACAAATACGCTCAAGCGCATTCAAAACACTCTTTATGAATAAATGTAATAACACTACAAAAATCGAAGATTCTGAGTATTTTTGAACTTCTTGCAAAGAGAAACGAAACGATATTACTAGAAACGTATATAATGAATGCTTCTCAGCTTCTTAGGTCCTAAAACTCTAAAACGTGTTAAAAAATATTCTGTATGGAAAAACAGCTAAACATACCGAAAAACGTGTGTTTTCAGTGTTTTCAAGGTACCAAAACGCCAAAATACATAAAAAAAAAAGTGATTTGAAGAAACAGAACAATGTTGCCAAAACTGTGTATTGTAAGTGTGTTTGACCTCTTTAGGTACCAAAACGCCAAAATACTTGCAAACCACTCTATATGGGGAATCTAAAAGACGTTATGAGAAACGCGTGTTTCTGAGTTTCTTGTGCATCAAGACGAAAAAAAAAAAAAACGTGAATAATAATCATGCATGGAAAAACCCGTTATATGTGGAAACGCTGAAAGGCATGTACAGCACCCTGTATAGGAACATAAAACAAAATTATCAAAAACGTGTTTTTTGAGTCTGTGAGCTTTTTAGGTACAAAAACGATAAAATATATGCAAATTACCCTATATGGTGAAAATAAAAGATATCTTTTTAGAAACGTGTCTTTTGAGAGTTTATGAGCGGGTTAGGCACCAAAACGCTAAAAAGCATGGAAAGGATATTTGGAAGGAAAACAACATTACCAAAAAAGTGTCTTTTAAATATTTTTGAGCTACTTAAGTACCAAAACGATAAACTATTGTAAAACTCCCTTTATGTAGAAAGTAACATTACCAAAAACATATATTTCTAGTGTTTTTCAGACTGTTACAGAAATGTCAAAAAGGGATGGAATGTACCCTATATTGGGACACGAAAGAACATTACGAGAAACATGTGTTGTGAGTGTTTTTGAGCTTCTTGGATACCAAAATGTATGAATGCCACACACTCATAAGTACCAACACACCAAAATGCACGCAAACCACCAAATATTGAGAAAGGAAAAGTGATTTCCAGAAACGTATTTTTTCAGTGTTTATGAACATAATAAGCAACGAAACACTAAAAAAAAAAAAAAACACTGAAAACACCCTATATGGCAAAACAAAACATTATCAAAAACGTCTCTTCTTAGTTTTTTTTTTTTTTGAGCTACATATATAATAAAATGATTAAACGCATGTAAAACTCACTTTACGGAGTAACAGAATAACACTACCAACAACAAGTATTTTGAGTGTTTTTGAGCATGTTACATAGAAAAACGCCAAAATACATGCAATATACCCTGTAATGAGAAACGAAAAGACGTGTATTAAGAGTGTTTTGAACTTTTTAGGTGCCAAAACGATAAAACGCATGAATCTCACTCAATATGTAAAACCAGAAAAAAAAAATTACCAAAAACATGTATTTTGAGTGTATTTCACATCTATAAGTACCAAAAAACGTCAAAATGAACGGAAAGCTACCTATATAGGGAAAACAAAAGAGATTTCCAAAAAATGGTGTCTTTTAACTATTTAAGAGTGTTAGGCACCGAAACCCTAAAAAAAAAAACACACAAACCATTCTATAAGGAAAAAAATAAAATCAACTACGAATTTTTTTTTTCACTGCTTTTGAGCTTCTTATGTACCAAAACGCAAAAGAGCATACAGAACACCATTTCTGGAGAAACAGGATAACATTGCCAAAAAAGTGGATTTTGAGTGTTTACGAGCTTGTTAAGTAGGAAAATGCGAAAATCCATGCAAAGTACCCTATATGGGAAGAAGAAAATATATATTGCCACAAACGTGTATTGGGATTGTTTTTGAACTTTTTCTGCATCAAAACTCTAAAGAACACGAATAGCACTCTGTAAGGAAAAAAAACAGAAAAAAATACAAAAAAAAATTGTATTTTCAATGTATTTCACATTTTTAGCTAATAAAACTCCAGAATGAATGCAAAACACACTAAATGGAAAAAAAAAAAACAACGACATATTCAGAAACATGCCTTTTGACTATTAGACACCAAACCTCTTAAAAGCATGGAAAGTACACCATATGGGGGAAATAAAAGAATATTATAAAAAACGAGTCTTTTTAGTGTTTTTGAGCTACTTTCGTACCAACACGCTAAGACATTCTTTATGGAAAAAGAAAATAACATTGCGAAAAATAAGAATTTTAAGCGTTTTTGACATTACTACCTAGAAAAATGCCAAAATACATGCAAAGTGCCGTATATAGGGAAACGAAAAAAGTTTTAAAGGTGTCTTATAAATGTTTTTTAGCTTCTAAAACGCTAAAACGCACGAATAGCACTCCATTCGGAGAAACGAAACATTACAAAAACGTATATTTTCAGTTTATTTCACATTGTTAGGTATCAGAACGACAAAATGCATGTAATATACCGAATTTTTGGGGAAAGGAAACGAGATTATTTAGAAACGTATCTTTTGAGCGTTTTTGAGTGTGTTATGCATCAAAAAGGAGAAAAGCATGGAAAGCACCCTATGTGGGAATACAAAAAGAATAAGATATAGAGGAAACACCCTATATGGGGAAACGAAATAACATTACGTGAGTTTTTAAATACCAAGACTCGAAACTGAATAATTACCACTCTATATAAAGAAACAGAAAAAAAAAATCAACAAAAACTTGTTTTTTAAATTTATTTCACATTGTTAGTCCAAAACGCAAAAATCCTTACAAATTACACTATATGTGAAACGGACAAACATTACGAGTATCATGTATTATAAATATTTTTGAGATTCTTACTAACGAAAACGCTAAAACGCATGAATAGCGCTCTTTAAGGAGAAGAACATTACAAAGACGTGTATTTTGAGTGCATTTCACAATGTTAGGTGATATAACACAAAAATGCATGTAAACCATCCTAAATGAGAAACAAAACAACATTATCTGAAACGTGTCCTTTGAATGTTTATGAGCGTGTTAGACACCAAAAGGTTAAAAAGCATCTAGGGCATCTTTTAAAGTAAAAAAAAAAAAAACAATTTTACCAAAAACGTGTCTTTTGAGTGTTTTTGAGCTGTTTACCTACCAAAATCATAAAACGCATTGAAAACATCCTTTATTGAAATACAAATTTATATTTACAAAAACAAGTATTTTTTGTAGTTTGTTACGCACAAAAACGATTAAATGCATGGAAAGTATCTTATATGAGGAAACGAAAAGACATTACGAATAACGTGTATCACAAGTGTTTTCAACTTTTTAGGCACTAAAACTCGAAAAAGCATTTTATATTTAGAAAGATAAGAACTCTAGTAAAATCGTGTATTTTGCGTATATTTCACATTGTTAGGTACCTAAACGCCAAAATTCATGCAAATCTTCCTATACGGGGTAAGGAGACTAGATATCCAGAAATCGTGTCCTTTTATTGTTCATGAACGTGCCTAAACGCTTAAAAAAAAAAAAAAACATGGAAATTTCCCTTTATTTTAAAAGAAAACATTAACAAAAACGTCTCTTTTCAGTTTTGTGCTGATTACGTACAAAAAAGTAGAAAACGCATAAAAAAAACCCTTTATTGCCAAAAACAATAACATTAACAAAAAGCAAATATTTTGAGTGTTTTTGAGCTTGTTACATGCAAAAAGGCCAAAATGCATGTAAAGTACCCTACATGAAGAAACGAAAGGACATTACGAGGAACTTGAATTATGAGTATTTTTGAGATTCTTAGGTACCAAAACGCAAAACCGCCTGAATAACAGTGTACTCGTATATAAAGAAGCCGAAAAACAACATTCACATTATTACGTACAAAAAAAAAAAAAAAATCATGCAAAACACACTATATGAAAAAAAGAAATGACATTATGATAAACGTGTATTATAAGTATTTTTGAGCTTCTTCGGTACGAAAACGCTGACAGATGAATAGCAGTCTATAATGTGAACAAGAACATCACAAAAATGTATATTTTGACTGTATTTCACATTATTCGAGGTATAACGCAAAAATGCATGTAAAGCTCCCTATATGGGTAAAAAAATGTATCTTTAAAGTGTTTAAGAGCGTGTTAGACGCCAAAGTGCTAAAAGGAATCTAAAGCCCCCTATATGGGAAAAGAAAACAATATTACCAAAAACGTTAGTTTTGAGTGTTTTTGGCTTTCTTTCGTACAAAAAAGACAAAAACGCATGAAAAAAAATAATTGAAAAATGAAATAACATTACCAAAAATAAGTATTTTTACGAGAAACGTGTATTATTAGTGTTTTTGGCTTTTTAGGTATCAAAATGCTAAAAGAAAAACACTCTATGTAAAGAAACAGAACAACTTTACCAAAAACATGTATTTTGAGTGATTTTCACTTTGTTAGGTACCAAAACGCCAAAATACATGCAAACCTTCCTGTATTGGAAAACAGAACGACATTACTAGAAACCTGTCTTTTGAATGTAATTGTGCGTATTAGGCACCAAAACGCTAAAAAAAAAAAAAAACATGGAAATCTCCATATATGAAAATACAAAAACAACAATAAGAAAAAAAGTGTTTTTATGTGTTTTTGACCTTTTTACATATCAATAAGGTAAAACGTATGTAAAACATCCTTTTCGGGAAAAAAAAAAACAATGACTACCAAAAATAAGTACTTTGTTTTTTAGCCTTAATCCATGGAAAGTACACTATTCGGTAAAACGAAAGGACATGGCTAGGAACTAGGATTATGAATGTTTTTTTTAGCTTCTTGGTACCAAAGGCGAAAACGCATAAATAACACTCTTTGGCGAAATCGGAAAAAAAAACACCAAAAAAACGGTATTTTTTTTACAATATTAGGTACCAAAACCCCAAAATACATTCAAAGCACCCTATCTAGGGAAAGGAAACGAGATTTCCAAAAACGTGTCTGTTGAGTGTTCATGCGCGTGCTAGGCACTGAAAAGATAAAAAGCATAGAAAGCACCCTATATCAGAAAAGAAAACAATGTTTTGAGCTGCTTCAGCATCATAAACGCTAAAACACATACGAAACACACTTTATGAAGAAACGGAAAAACATTAATAAAAACAAGTATTTTGAGTGTTTTTGTGCTTGTTGCGTAGTAAACGCAATGCATGGAAAGTATGAGGAAAAGAAAATATATTACCAGAAACGTGTAATATGAGTGTTTTGAGCTACATAATCATCAAAACACTAAAACGGATGAATAGATATCATTAACATTGTTACGTACAAAAACAAAAAAAATGCATGCAAATCACATTATAAGGGGAAAGGAAACGAGAATTCCAGAAACGTATCTTTTGAGTGTTTATGGGCGTGCTAGGCACCTAAACGCTAAAAAAGAAGAAAAAAAGCATAATACACTTTATACGTGACTGAAAAACGCGTCTTTTGAGTGTTTTGAATTTCTTACGTACCAAAACGCTAAAACGAATACGAAACACAATTTATGGAAAATTAGAATAACATTACCAAAAAACAAGGATTTAGTGCGTTATTGAGCTTGTTAAGCAGTAATCTTAAAATACTAGTATGGGAAATGAAAATGACATTACGAGAAACATGTATTATGAATTTTTTTGAGCTCTGTACTTACCAAAACGTTAAAACCCCTTAATATCACTCTATATGAAAAAAAAGAACATTACGAAAAACGTATATTTTGAGTGTATTTCCCATTGTTAGGAAGCAAAACTCAAAAATAAATGCAAATCACCTCATACGGAAAGAGGAAACGAGATTTCCAGAAATTTGTCTTTTCAGTGTTTATGACCGTGGTAAGCATCAAAATGATAAAAACGAATGGAAAGCACCCAATATTGGCAAAAAAAAAAAAAAAAAAAAAAAAAAAAAAATATATATATATATATATATATATATATATATATATATATATATATATATATATATATATATATATATATATATATATATATATATATATATATATATATATATATATTCTCAAAAACTATTCTTTAGTGTTTTTGAGCTACTTACGTACCAAAACACTGAAAGGCATGTAAAAAAAAAACTTCATGAAGAAACTGCATAATTCTACCAAACACGTTTATTTTGTGAGATTTTTATTTTGTTAAGCAGAAAAATGTCAAAATGCATTCAAAGTACGGGGAAAGGACATTATAAGAAACTTGTATTAGAAGAGTTATTGAGCTTCTTGGTTACCAAAATGTTAAAACGCATGACTTTCACATTACTAGGTACCAGACAGCCAAATTGCATGCAAATCATCCATATGGGAAACGAAACGAGATTACCAGAAACGCTAAAACAAATGCAAAACACCCTTTACGAAGAAACAGAATAATATTGCCAAAAAAACAAGTGTTTTAAGTGTTTTTGAGCTTGTTATAAATTATATAAAAGAATGGAAAGCACCCTAGATTCGTAAACAAACTAATATTACCAAAGACGTCTTTTTCAGTGTTTTTCAGCTTCTTATGTAGCAAAAAGCTGAAACGCATCCAAAAATCTTTATGGGGAAACTGTATAACTGTATCAAAAACATGCATTTTCAGTGTTTTTGAGCTTGCTACATAGGAAAATGTCGTCAACATGTATACAAAATACCATTTAAGGGGAAACAGAATAGCATTACCAAAAACGTGCATGTTTAGTGTTTTTAGCTTCTTACGTATAAAAACGCCAAAATCCAAGCAAAGTCACCTATATGGGATACCAAACTATATTACAAGACACGTATATTACAAGTGTTTCTGAACTACGTCGATACCAAAATGGTAAAACGTATGAATACCATTTTCTATGGAGAAACAGAACAACATTGCCAAAACGTCTCCTTTGAGTGTTTTTACATTGTTATGCACCAAAACGCAAAAATGCTTGCAAAGCACCCTATATAGGGAAGCGAAAGGACATTACGAGAACCGTGTTATGTAAGTGTTTTTGAGCCGTTTGAACGTTTATGTAATATCTTTAATTTCGAAATAGGGACAAGATCTTTTAGCGTTTAGGTACGTAAACAGCTCAAAAATGAGCTGTTTTCCATGCCCTCGCTGGCCTAAACCCTCGAAAGGCTTATGGTCCTGATGGGGTCCCTCCTATTGTTCTCCGAAACTGTGCCTCCGTGCTTGCACCTTGCCTAGTCAAACTCTTTCAGCTCTGTCTGTCAACATCTACCTTTCCTTCTTGCTGGAAGTTTGCCTACATTCAACCTATTCCTAAAAAGGGTGACCGTTCTTATCCCTCAAACTACCGTCCCATTGCTTTAATTTCCTGCCTATCTAAAGTTTTTGAATCTATCCTCAACAGGAAGATTCTTAAACATCTATCACTTGACAACCTTCTATCTGATCGCCAGTATGGGTTCCGTCAAGGCCGCTTTACTGGTGATCTTCTGGCTTTCCTTACTGAGTCTTGGTCATCCTCTTTTAGAGATTTTGGTGAAACTTTTGCTGTTGCCTTGGACATATCAAAAGCTTTTGATAGAGTCTGGCACAAAGCTTTGATTTCCAAACTACCCTCCTACGGTTTCTATCCTTTTCTCTGTAACTTCGTCTCAAGTTTCCTTTCTGACCGTTCTGTTACTGCTGTGGTAGACGGTCACTGTTCTTCTCCTAAATCTATTAACAGTGGTGTTCCTCAGGGTTCTGTCCTGTAACCCACTCTCTTCTTATTATTCATTAATGATCTTCTAAACCAAACTTCTTGTCCTATCCACTCCTACGCTGATGATACCATCCTGCACTTTTCCACGTCTTTTCATAGACGTCCAACCCTTCAGGAGGTAAACATATCACGCAGAGAAGCCACAGAACGCTTGACTTCTGATCTTTCAAAAATTTCTGATTGGGGCAGAGCAAACTTGGTATTGTTCAATTCCTCAAAAACTCAATTCCTCCATCTATCAACTCGACACAACCTTCCAGACAACTATCCCCTCTTCTTCAATGTGTAGCGAAGGTGAGGTGCTACTTGGCCGCCCGGAAGTTGCTCAAACGAGAAGTGTAGGCTCCTAACTATGACTCTTGGTCATAACAGTGTGTTTTCCTTGAAGGGTAACAATTTCCAATGTCATAACAGTGTAGCTCTGGCAAAGGAAACTTAACCTGGGTATTCTCTGTTTATTCAGCAAAAACATGAATAATGTATACAAAAATTACTAAACATAATAAATGATATATACAAAATTATAGAAAAAGAGTGTATGTGTGTGTGTATGTCTGTGTGAAGAAAGGAGTAATAAGATGTATTGAGAAGATGTGTAACACATCTGTCAAAGAGCGTGCACGGAATGTGTATAAGTAAGAGAATGTATAAAGTGAGGAAGAAGAGATGAAAGATAAAAGTCTGTGCAGTAGAGAGAGTGAAAACGGAAGGGTGATAAATTAACAGAAAACGGAGTGCTAGGAGCGGTGACTTGTGTCCCGCTACAAATGACACTCAACTGTCCCCTCTTCTACACTGAACATCCTCGGTCTGTCCTTTACTTATAATCTGAACTGGAAACCACATCTCATCTCTAGCTAAAACAGCTTCTATGAAGTTAGGTGTTCTGAGACGTCTCCGCCAGTTTTTCTCACCCCCCCCCCGCTGCTAACTCTGTACAAGGGCCTTATCCGTCCATGTATGGAGTATGCTTCACATGTCTGGGGAGGTTCCACCCATACTGCTCATCTAGACAGGGTGGAATCAAAAGCTTCTCGTCTCATCAATTCCTTTCCTCTAACTGACTGTCTTCAGCCTCTCTCTCACCGCAGCAGTGTTGCATATCTAGCTGTCTTCTACCGCTGTTTTCATGCTAACTGCTGTTCTGATCTTGCTTACTGCATGCCTCCCCTCCTTCCGCGGCCTCGCTGCACAAGACTTTTTTGTTTCTCTCACCCCTATTCTGTCCACCTCTCTAACGCAAGAGTTAACCAGTATTCTCAATCATTCATCCCTTTTTCTGGTAAACTCTGGAACTCCCAGCCTGTTTCTGTATTTCCACCTTCCTATGACTTGAATTCCTTCAAGAGGGAGGTTTCAAGACACTTATTCATCAATTTTTGACCACTGCTTTGAGCCTTTTATGGGACTGGCATTTCAGTGGGCATTTTTTTTTTATTAGATTTTTTGTTGCCTTTGGCCAGTGTCCTTCCTACATAAAAAAAAAAAAAAAAATAAAAAATAAATAAATAAATAAAATATTGAAAATAGACAATTATGGTAGTGTTTTGTTTTCCCATATAGGGTTCTTTCCATGTTCATTAGTGTTTTGGTGCCTAGAATACTCAAAACTCTCAAAAGGTGTGTTCCTGGAAATCTCATTTCCTTTCCATATATAGGGTGCTTTATATGCATTTTTGCTATTTGATACCTAACAATGTGGAATACACTCAAAATACATGTTTTTGTATGTCGATTTCCTTCTCCATATATTCATGCATTTTAGTGTCTTGGTACCTGATAAGCTCAAAAACTCTAATAATACACGTTTCTCGTTATGTTCTTTCGTTTCTCCATATAGGGAGTTTTGCATGCATTTTGGCGTTTTGGTGCATAATAATGTAAAAACACTCAAAGGAGACATTTTTGTCAATGTTGTTCTGTTTCTCCATAGAAAGTGATATTCACGCGTTTTAACGTTTTGGTATCGACGTAGGTCAGAAACACTTGTAATATACATGTCTTGTAAAATAGTTTGGATTCCCAAATAGGTGCGTTTGCTTGCATTTTGCCGTTTTTTTTTTTTTACATAATCAGAAAAAAAACACTAAATATGCATGTTTTTTTTTTGTAAAGTTATTCTGTTTCTCCATAAAGGGTATTTTGCGTGCGTTTTAGCGTTATAGTACGTAAGAAGATAAAGAATATTCAGAAGACACATTTTCGGTTATTTTGTTTTATATTCCAATTGTTTTCCTTGTATTTATCGTTTTGTGAATAAAACGCTGAGAAACAGTAAGGAGTCAAGTTTCAATTAATGTCGATTAGTTTCTCTATAAATGTGTTTTTGCATACATTTTGGCGTTTTCATACGTAACAATGTGAAAACACTCAAAACACATTTTTTTTGTAATGTTGTTCAGTTTCTTCATAGAGAATAATTGCTGTTCAGCAGTTTTAGCGTTTTGTTACCTACACATAATACACGCGTCTGTTAATTACGTTTTGTTTAATCATATAGGATACTTTGAATGGATTTTGCCTGTTTTGTATCCAGCAAGCTCAAAAACACTCCAAATATATTTTTTCGTAATGTTATTCTGTTTCTCCATAAAAAGGATTTTCCTTGCGTTTTACCTTTTTGGGACGTAAACAGCTCAAAAAAAAAAAAAAAAAAAACACTGAAAAGAGACATTTTAGGTAATTTATGTTTTCCCACATTTCTTTCCATGCTCCTTATCGTTTTGGTGACTAGTTCATTCATAATTACTGAAAAAGGTCTGTTCCTGGGAATGTCATTTCCTTTTCATATATAGAAGGCTTTGCTTGCATTTTTGCGATTCCATACCTAACAAAGTAGAATACAGTCAAAATACACGTTTTTTGGTTTTTGCCTCTCCATATAGAGTGTTATTCATGCATTTTAAAGTTTTGATACCTAATAAGCTTAAAAATTCTAATAATACACGTTTCTCATAATTTCCTCTCGTTTCTCCATATAGGGTGCTTTGAATGCATCTTGGCGTTTTGGTGCATAACAATGTAAAAACACTTAAAGTGACATTTTTGATAATGTTGTTCTGTTTCACCATAGAAAGTGATATTCACGCGTATTACCGTTTCGGTATCGATGTAATTCAGAAACACTTGTAATATAAATGTCTTATAATATAGTCTGGTTTTTCCATATAGGTGACTTTGCTTGCATTTTGGCGTTTTTGTACGTAAGAAGCTCAAAAACACTAAATATGCACGTTTTTGGTAATGTTATTTTTTTCCCAAAAAAGGGTATTTTGCTTGCGTTTAAGCGTTATAGTACGTAAGAAGACCAAAAATACTCACAAGACATGTTTTTGGTAATTTTTTTTTTATGTTCCAATTGTTTTCCATGTATTTAACGTTTTGTGCAAATATCGCTGAGAAACAGTAAAAAAGACAAGTTTCAAATAGGGTTGATTCATTTCTCTATAAATGTTTCTTTTTTACATACATTTTTGTCGTTTTGGTACTTAACAATGTGAAAACACCCAAACACCTTTTTTTTTTTTGTAATGTACATTTTCTTTATATAGAATGCTATTCAGTCGTTATAGCGTTTTGTTTCCTACTCACAATACACGCGTCTGTTAATTGCGTTTTGTTTCACCATATAGGGTACTTTGAATGCATTTTACCGTTTTTATACCTAACAAGCACAAAAAAAAAAACACTCCAAATATATATTTTTTGGTAATGTTATTTTGTTTCTCTATAAAAAGTGTTTTCCTGGCGTTAAGCGTTTTGGTACGTAAACAGCTCAAAAATCACTGAAAATATATATTTTGGGTAATGTTTTGTTTTCGTATTGTCATTAGCGTTTTGGTGACTAGAACGCTCATAAATAATTAAAAGGTGTGTTCCCGGAAATCTCGTTTCCTTTCCGTATATATATTGCTTTGCTTGCATTTTTGCTACTTGATACATAACAATGTGGAATATACTCAAAATATGCACGTTTTTTGGTAATGTTATTTTATTTCCCCATAAAGGGTATTTTGCGTGCGTTTTAGCGTTATGGTTTTAGCGTTAAGAAGATCCAAAATACTTACGACACGTTTTTGGTAATTTTGTTTTATATACCTGTTGCATTTATTGTTTTGTGCATGAAACGCTGAGAAAAACTGAAAAGGCAATTTTCAAGTAATATCACTTAGTTTGTCTGTCAAAGTGTGAAAACACTCAAAACACATTTTTTGTAATGTTGTTCAGTTTCTTTATATGGAAAGCTATTTAACCATTTTACCGTTTTGTTATCTAGTCATAGTACATGCGTCTGTTAATTACGTTTTGTTTCACCATATAGGGTACTTTGAATGCATTTTGCCGTTTTTGTACCTAACAAGCTCAAAATCACTCGAAATATATATTTTTGGTAATGTTATTCAGTTTCTCAATAAAACGTGTTTTCTTTGCGCTTCAAAGTTTTGGTACATAAACATCTCAAAATACATAGCAAAGAGACATTTTTTCGTAATGTTTTGTTTTCCCACATAGGGTTCTTTCCATGTTCATTAGCGTTTTGGTGACTAGAACGCTCATAAACACTCAAAAGGTGTATTCCTGGAAATCTCGTTTCCTTTCCATATATAGGGTTTGCGATTTGATACCTAAGAATGTGGAATACACTAAAAATACACGTTTTTGATAATTTTAATCTACTTTTCCATATAGAGGGTTATTCATCCTTTTTAGTGTTTTTTGGTACCTAATAAGATAAAAAACACAATGCTGTTCAGTCGTTTTAGTGTTTTTTTTTTTTTTTTACTTATAATACACGCGTCTATTAATTACATTTTGTTTCACTATATAGGGTACCTTGAATGCATCATGTCGTTTTTGCACCTTACAAGCTCAAAAACACTCCAAATATATATTTTTCGTAATGTTATTCTGTTTTTCCATAAAAGTGTTTTCCTTGCATTTTATCGTTTTGTTACGTAAACAGCTCAAAAAACACCGAAAAGAGATATTTTTGGTAATGTTTTGTTTTTCCAAAGAGTTCTTTCTATTCCCATTAGCGTTTTGGTGACTAGAACGCTCATAAACACTAAGAAAGGTGTGTTCCTGGAAATATCGTTTCCTTTTCATATATAGGGGGCTTTGCTTGTATTTTAGCGATTCCATACTTAACAAAGTAGAATACAGTCAGAATACACGTTTTTGGTAATGTTCATTTGCTTCTCCATATAGAATGTTATTCATGCATTTTAGTGTTTTGGTACCTAAGAAGTGTTGATGCTTGTGAAGTTCAGGAACAACGTATAAGTGTTCCTGATCTTTCTAAGTACCAAAACGCTAAAAGGCGTGAATAGGATTCTATATGAAGATACAATACAATATTACTAAAAAGTTTATTTTAATTTTTTTCGCTTTGTTAGGAAACAAAATGCCAAAATGTTTGCAAAGCACTATATATGGTAGAACGAAATGAAATGACCATAAACATGGCGTTTGAGAACGTTAAACGTGAGAACGTCAAAACGTTAAAAAAAAAAAAAAAATCGTATGGAAAGCACTCAACATAGGAATAAAACACATTAAGAAAAACGTGCCTTTGGAGTGTTTAGGAGCTTCTTACGCGCCAATATCCTAGAAGGCCTACAAAACATTCAAATGGAGAAACAGAATAACATTACCAAAAAATGTGTATTTTGAGTATTTTTAGAAGACAAACGTGAATATGGATGCAAAGTAGCCTATATGATGAAACAAACGATGCAATGAAAAACTTGTATTATGAGTGCTTTTTTAGATTCTTAGGTACTAAAATTCTGAAACATGTTAATAGTTTTCAAAAGATAGAAACAGAACAACGTGACGAAAAAATTGCATTTTGACTGTTTTTCATATTAATAGGTACCGAAACGCCAAAATGCATGCAAAGCACACTTTATATGGAAAGGAAATGGAATTACCATAAACGTGTCGTTTGATTTTTTTATTGTGTTAGGCACCATAACGCTAAAAAGCATGGAAAGCATTAACAAAACATTAAAAAAAAACGTGTTTTTTCTTTTTTTTTTAATGTTTTTAAGCTTCTTCCATAGCAAAAACACTGAGACGCATTTTACGGGAAGCGCAATAATCTGAAACACTGAAAATAACACTGAAAATCGTGAATTTTCAGTGTTTTTAACTTCTTGCGTAAATTGTTTCTTACAAAAGTGGCGAAACGCACACAAAAGAACCTTTACGCACAAACAGAATATTATTACCAAAACCGTGGATTTTGATTGTTTTTTAGCTTCTTACGCAAAAAAAAAAAAAAAAAGTCAAATTTTATCCAAAGTACTTTATATTGGGAAAGGAAGGGATATTATCAGAAACGTATATAATGAAAGTTTCTGAGCTTATTTGGTACCAGAACAATAAAACGAGTGAAAAACAGACAACATTACCAAAAACGTGCGTTAAATTTTTTAGTGTTTTTACTTTCTTATGTACCAAAACATCAAAATGCATGCAATTCATGTGATTTGAAAAACAGAACGTTACTAAAAGCGTGTATTGTTTGAGCTCGTTAGGTACAAAAACGCTAAAATGCATGCAAACCAATTTATATGTGGAAACAAAAGGATTTTATGAGACACGTGTATAATAAGTATTTTTGAGCTTCTTAAAAGTAAAATACCAAAATTCATGCAAATTATTCTATATAGGAAATCGAAAAGTCATTAAAAAAATTCTGTATTATAAGAGTTTTTGAGCTTCTTAGGTAACAAAATGCCAAATCGCATGAATAGCATTCCATATCGAGAAACACAACATTACCAAAAACGTGTATTATGATTTTTTTTTTCCACATTATTAGGTACTAAAAACGCAAAAATACATGCAAAGCTCACTATATGGGGAAACGAAACGACAATACCAGAAAGGTATCTATTGAGTGTTTTTGAGCATAGTTGGCCCCCAAAAAAGCTAAAAAACACTGAAAACACTATATGGGAATACAAACCAATCTTACGTAAAACGTTTCTTTTGAGTATTTTGTACATATTATATACCAAAACGCTAAACCGCATGAAAAAAGCCCATTATGGAGAAACAGAATATCATTACGAAAAACAAGTGTTTTTATTTTTTCTATTTATTATTTCTTTTTTTAATAGAAAAAAAAAAAACGCAGCTACTTACGTACTATGAACCTTATATGGGAAAATGGAAAGACCTTACTAGAGACAGGTATTATTAATGTTTTAGAGTTTCTTAGGTACCTAAATGCTAAACCGCAAGAAGAGCACTCAAAAAGATAAAAAAAAAAAAAACAATAACATTATTAAAAACGTATTTCCAGTGTATTACACATTCTTAGGTATTAAAATGCCGAAATATTTGCAAAAAAAACTTTATATGGCGAAAAGAAACGACATTTCGAGAAACGTCTATTTTTGGATGTTTTGAAACGTGTTAGGCACCAAAACGCTAAAAAAAAAAGCATGGAAAGCATCCTATACAGAGTTACAAAATAACTTTACAAGAAAAGTGTCTTATGAGTGTTTTTGAAGTACTTATGTACTATATATATATATATATATATATATATATATATATATATATATATATATATATATATATATATATATATATATATATATATATATATATATATATATATATATTCTGTTTTTGCATAGCTTTCAGCGTTTTGGTACGTAAGCAGTTCAAAACACTGAAAAGTGACATTTTTGGTAATATTATTTTGTTTTCCGAAATAGGGATCTTTCCATGCGTCTTGCTTAAATCACTTGTAAATTCTCAAAAAGTTACGTTTCTGGATATGTTGTTTATTTTTCCCATATTGTTAGGTACCAATAAGCCAAAATGGCTTATTGGTACCTAATAATGTGAAATACACTCAAAATATTTTATATCTCCATATAGAGTTGTGTTCATACGTTTTAGGGGTTTGGTAGCTAAAAAGCTAAAAATAGGACTTACAATACACGTCCCTCGTAATGACATTTTTTTTTTTTCTCATATAGGATAATTTGTATGCATTTTGGGGTTTCTTTACGTAAAAAGTTGAAAAAAAACAGTCAAAATACTTCTTTTGGTAATGTTATTCTGTTTCACCATAAAGGATGTTTTGCATGCGTTTTAGCTTTTTGGTAAGCAAGAAGCAGAAGAAAAGACTCAAAAGACACGTTTTTGTAATGATCTTTTTTTTTTTTTTTTTCCATATAGAGTGCTTTCCATGCTTTGTAGCGTTTTGATGCCTACCACGCACATAAACACTCAAGAGACACGTTTCTGGAAATCTCGTTTCCTTTCTTCATACAGGGTGCATTGCATGCATATAAGTGTTTTGGTATTTAACTGTGAAATACTCTGAAAATACACTTGTTTTTAATGTGAAATACACTTAAAAAATACACGTTTTTGGTAATGTTCTGCTTATCCATATATATTGCCATTCACGCGTTTTCCAGTTTTAGTACCAAAAAGTAAAAAAAAAAAAATAAATAAATAAATAAAACATATTTCTCGTAATGTCTTTTTTTTAATATTGCTCTTTTTCTCCATATAGAGTGCTATTCATGCGTTTTAGCGTTTCATATCTAAGAATCTCAAAAATACTCATAATACAAGTTTCTCGTAATGTCCTTTCGTTTCCACATATAGTGTATTTTCTATGCATTTTAGCATTTTTCAAAGGAACAAGCACTGTAATACTATAATCATGTTTCTCCATAGAGCGTATTTTCCATGAATTTTAGCGTTTTTGTACGTATATACCTAAAAAAAAAACACTGAGATAGGACATTTTATGTAATTTTGTTTTGTCTTCCCATATAGGGTGCTTTCCATGGTGTTTTTTTTTTAGCGTTTTGGTGCCTAACACTCCCAAGAACATTCAAAATACACGTTTCTGCCTTTTCTTACCAATATATTGAGGTTTGCATGCATTTTGGCATTGTGGCTTATAACAATGTGAAATACACTCAAAATACACGTTTCTGGTAATGTTGTTCTGTTTATCCATATTGAGTGCTATTCATACGTTTTAGTATTTCGATACATAAGAAGCTCAAAAAAATTCATAATACACGCTTCTGGTAATGTTTTTTGTTTTGTTTTTTTGTTTCCCATACAGGGTCGTTTGCATTCATTTTGACTTTTTTTATATCAAGGTAAATATATATATATATATATATATATATATATATATATATATATATATATATATATATATATATATATATATATATATATATATATATATATATATATATATATATATATATATATATATATATATATATATATATATATATATATATATATATATATATATATATATATATATACATATATATTTCGTAGTTACGCTGTTTTCCATAAAGAGAGTTCTGGATCCTTTTCTGTTTTGTTACCTAAGTAGTTAAAAAACACTGGAGACGTTTTGTTAATGTGTTGTTTTCCCTTATAGGTATCTTTCCATTCTCTTTAGCGTTTAGGTGTCTAGCACGCTCATAAACTCTCAAAAGATACGTTTGTGGAAATCTCGTTTGCTTTCTTTATATAGGGTGCTTTCCATACATTTTGACG
This sequence comes from Scylla paramamosain, assembly GCF_035594125.1. Lineage (NCBI taxonomy): Eukaryota > Metazoa > Arthropoda > Malacostraca > Decapoda > Portunidae > Scylla > Scylla paramamosain. The sequence goes on from NC_087166.1 coordinate 15,708,366, forward strand.
TTTTGGTGAATTATAATGTGAAATACATTTAAAACATATATATATATATATATATATATATATATATATATATATATATATATATATATATATATATATATATATATATATATATATATATATATATATATATATATTTTTTTTTTTTTTTTTTTTTTTTGGGGGGGGGGGGTAATATTGTTGTTTCTCCATATAGAGTGGTATTCATGCGTTTTCCCGTTTTTTGTTCATAAAATCTCAAAAACACTCATAGTACACGTTACTCGTAATGTCCTTTCGTTTCCCCATATACGAGTAGAATACTTTATAAGGCTATTGACGGTTTTGTACGAAAAGAAGCTCAAAATCATCAAAATAGTTGTTTTTGGTAATTTTATATCTGAATTAATAGTATTTTGCATGCGTTTTAGCATTTTGGTACGTAAGTAGCTCAAAAAAAATATTCAAAAGACATGTTTTTCGTAATGTTTTTACATTCCCATACAGGGTGATTTCAATGCATATTAGCGGTTTTGTGCCTAACACGCTTATTAACACTGCAAAGACGTTACTTTGCCTCAAATGCCTTTGCATTGTTTTTTTGGCGTTTTGGTGGATAATAATGTGAAATACCCCCCCAAATATGCGTTTCTTGGTAATATTCTAATTTTCCATATAGAGTGCTGTTCATGCGTTTTGTTAACATAGGTCAATAATAATACGCTTCTCGTAATATCGTTTTGTTCCATTATATAGGATACCTTGTATGCATTTTGCTGTTTTTGTACCTAACAAGCTCAAAAACACTCATCGTACACTTTTTATCTCAATAATGGATGCTTTGTATGCATTCTATGATTTTTTTTGTACGTAAGATACAGAAAACACACAAAAGACACCTTTTTGTTATTGTTTTGTTATCAATACAGGGTGCTTTTTATGCATTTTAATCTTTTGGTGCCTAAAACGCTCTAAAACACTAAGAAGACACGTTTTTGGTAATGGTGTTCCGTTTTCCCATATAGAGTGATTTGTATGCATTTTGGCGTTTTGGTACCTAATTATGAGAAAACATTCAAAATATATTTTTTTTAGTAATGTCGTTTTCTGACTCCATATGTTATTCTCCTTGTTCATAAAAGGTGTTTTGCATGCGTTTTAATGTTCCCATAATGAAGAAGCTTAAAGACAAATAAAAAACACGTTTTTGGTAATGATATTTTGTATTCCCATATAGAATGATTCCCATGCTTTTTAGCATTTTGATGCCTAAAACGATGAAAAAGCAGTGAAAAGCCACGTTTCTTTCCTGTCGTTTTGTTTCCTAATAGAAATATCTTTCTTGCACTTTTGGCTTTAAGTTACCTAACAATGAGAAAAACACCCGAAACACGTTTTTTTGATAATGTTTCTACATATAAAGTGCTATTCACGCGTTTTAGCGTTTTGTTACCTAAGGTCGATAACACATAATACAGGTTTATGATAATTAATTTTTGTTTCACCATATCGGGTATTTTCCCTTTTCTAACAGACTCAAAATTACTCAAAATACACTTTTTTTTGGCAATGTTATTTTGTTTTTCCATAATGGGCGTTTAGCCTACTTTTTATCGGTTTCATACGTAAGAAGCTCAAAAAGATCTAAAAAAACGAGTTTTTGGTAATGTTCCTTTCTATATATAATTATACGTTTTTGCGTTTTGGTACCTAAGAAGCTAAAAAAAAAAAAGATATGCTTTTCGAAAGTATCAGTTTATTTCACATAATTTTTAGGATTTTGATACCTAACACGCATAAAAGCATTTAAAACGCGTTTGTGGTAAAGTTGCGTTTTCCCATAAAGAGTGGTTTTCTTACATTTTTTGCGTTTTTGTACTTAAAGATGTGAAAAAAAAAAATGAAAATACACGTTTTTGGTAATGTTCTTTTGTTTCTCCATATAGAGTGCTATTTACGCAATTTTCAGTTTCGGTATAAAAAACACTTATTATAAGTGTGTCTCATAAAATCCTTTTGCTTCCAAATATATAGTGGTTTGCATGCTTTTAGGCGTTTTGGTACCTAACGAGCTCAAACAATACACGTTTTTGGTAACGTTGTTCTGTTTTTCATATCACATGCTGTGCATGCATTTTTGTGTTTTGGTACCTAAGGTGAAAACACTAAAAACGCACTTTTTTTTTTCATGTTGTTCTGTGACTCTATATACAGTGACTTCACGCGATTTATAGTTCTGGTACCTAAGAAGCTCAGGAACTCGCATTATACACGCTTATGGTAATATCGTTTCGCGTCTCAATATTAGAGTACTTTCCATACATTTTGGCAATTTTGTACGTAAGAAGCTCAAAAACAATCAAAATCCCCGGTTTGGTAATATTATTCTGTTTGTACGTAAAGGTTCTTTTCTGTGAGTTTCACCGATTTCGTATGGAAGAGGTCCTTTTGTATTGCCATATAAGGTGCTTTCCATTGTTTTTAACATTCTGGTACTAAACACCCTGAAAAAATATCCAAAAGACACCTTTCTGATAATGTCATTTCTTTTCCCCATATAAAGTGCTTTGCATGCATTATGCGTTTTAGTACCAAACAATGTGAAAACACTCAAAATACACTGTTATATTGACATTCTTCTATTTCTGCATATAGTGTGCTATTCAGGCGTTTTTTGCATTTTGGTACCACAGAAGCTCAAAAACGATTATGATACATATTTCTGGTAATATCGTTTTGTTCACATGATTTTCAGTTTTGGGAACTAACAAACAGAAACACTTAAAAGACACGTTTCTGGTTCTTTTCCCAATATAGAGAGCTTTGCGTGCATTTTGACGTTTTCGTACCTAGCAATATGATAAACACTTAGAATAAACGTTTTTTGGTAATATTGCTGCTTTTCCATATATAGTGCTATTAACGCGTTTCACAGTTTTGCTGCCTAAGAAGGTCAAAAGCACTCATAAAACACGTTTCTCGTAATATCCATTCGTTTTCCCATAGAGAGTCCTTTCCATGCATTTTGGCGTTTTGGTACTTAACAATATAAAAAAAAAAAAAATAGAACGTATGTTTTTTGGTAATGTTCTTTTTCTCCATATAAAGTGCTGCTAACTCGTTTTAGCATTTTGATACCTAAGAGACGTTTCTTGTAATATCATTTATTTTCCCATATTGCGCTACTTTTGCATGCATTTTGGCGTTTATGTGCGTAACAAGCTCAAAAACTCTAATAATATACGTTTTTTGTAAAGTTATTCTGTTTCTCCATAAAGAGTGTTTTGCATATATTTTAGCGTTTTCGCTCATGGAAACCTCAAAAAAAAACACTCAAAAAATGTTTATAATAATATTGTTTTCTATTCCAATAAAGAGAGGATTCTATACATTTAAACATTTTCGTTCTTAAAACGCTGAAAAAAAAAATGAAAAGGAAGGTTTCTCGTATATTCGTTTAGATTCATCATATAAGTGTTTTACATGCATTTTGGCGTTTTGGTACCTAGCAGTGTGAAAAAAAAAACACTTAAAACACATGTTTTTGATAATTTAATTTTGCTTCTCCATATAGAAAGCGTTTCACACGTTTTATCGTTTTGGTAATGTTCTTTTTCTCCATATAAAGTGCTGCTAACTCGTTTTAGCATTTTGATACCTAAGAGACGTTTCTTGTAATATCATTTATTTTCCCATATTGCGCTACTTTTGCATGCATTTTGGCGTTTATGTGCGTAACAAGCTCAAAAACTCTAATAATATACGTTTTTTGTAAAGTTATTCTGTTTCTCCATAAAGAGTGTTTTGCATATATTTTAGCGTTTTCGCTCATGGAAACCTCAAAAAAAAACACTCAAAAAATGTTTATAATAATATTGTTTTCTATTCCAATAAAGAGAGGATTCTATACATTTAAACATTTTCGTTCTTAAAACGCTGAAAAAAAAAATGAAAAGGAAGGTTTCTCGTATATTCGTTTAGATTCATCATATAAGTGTTTTACATGCATTTTGGCGTTTTGGTACCTAGCAGTGTGAAAAAAAAACACTTAAAACACATGTTTTTGATAATTTAATTTTGCTTCTCCATATAGAAAGCGTTTCACACGTTTTATCGTTTTGATTAAAAAAAAAAAAAAAAAAAACACTTTTCTGATAAAATGATTTTATTTCACCATATAGGGATCTTTACATGCATTTTTTTTTTCTGTTTCTGCATCTAACAAGCTCAAAAATACGTAAAATACAATTTACTACTAATGTTTTTTTTTTTTTCATAAAACATGTTTGGATACGTTTTAGCGTTTGGGTACGTAAGAAGCTCAAAAGCCCTCAAAAGAAATGTTTTTGGTAATGTTGTTCTGCATTCCCAAAATGGGTGATCTCAATGCATTTTTGCGTTTTGGTGCCTAAAACGCTGAAAAAAAAGAAAAAAAAAACACTAAGAAGGCATGCATCGAGTAGTATCGCTTCCTTTCCCGATATGTAGCGCTTTGAATGTATTTTGTTGTTTTGGTACCTAACAATTCGACAAACAATCAATACACACGTTATTCTATTTTTTCCATATAAGAGCTATTAACGCATTTTTAGAGTTTTGGTACCTAAGAATCTCAATGCTCATAATACACGTTTCTCGTAATGTCCTTTCGTTTCCCCATATCAGTTAATTTGCATGCATCTTTGCGTTTTGGTACCTAAAAATCTAACGAAAAAAAAATTAAAAAGTCGTTTTTCGTAATGTTCTTCTTTCTCCCTTTTAAATGATATACATGCGTTTTAGCATTTATACCTGAGAAGCTAAGAAACACTTATATAACATGTTTCTTATACTATGGGTTTGTTTTCTATATCGGATTCTTTGCATGTTTGTTTTTTTTTTCGTTTTTTCTATGTTAGAAGTTCAAAAACACTAAAATCCATGATTTTATTGATTGATGGTAATGTAATTCCGTTTGTCCGTAAAGGGTGTTTTGCATGCGTGTGAGCGTTTTGGCATATAAGAAGCTTAAAAACATACAAAAGTCACATTTCTGTTAATGTTTTGTTAGTGTTTTCTATGCCTAATACAATAAAAAAAAGTACTCAAAATACACGTTTCTGGTAATGCCATTTCGTGCTTTGAATGCATTTTGACATTTTGGTACCTACTAATATGAAAAACAGTCAAAATACGTTGTTCCGTTTCTCTCTACAATTAAAAGACATGTTTCTGATAATGTAGTTCCTTTTTCCCATACAGAGTGCTTTGCATGCAATTTGGCGCTTTGGTACCTAACAATGTGAAGAACATTGAAAACAAACGTTTTTGGTAATGTTTTGTTTCTTTATATAGAATGCTATTGACGCAGTTTAAAGTTTTGGTACTTAAGAAGCTCAAAAACACTAATAAAACACGTTTCTCGTAATGTCTTTTCGTTTCTCCGTATAGGGTGCTCTGCATACATTTTGGCATTTTGGTAAATAACAATGTAAAAACATTCAAAAAGGCGTTTTTGGCTTTTTTTTTTTTGTGTGTGTGTTTCTCCATATAAATTGCTATTCACACGTTTTACCGTAGTTCAGAAATACTTGTAATACACGTTTCTTGTAATATCATTTGGTTTCCAGTATAGGTAACTTTGATTGCATTTTGGCGTTTTTGTACGTAAAAAGCTCAAAAAAGCAATGAATATGCACGTTTTATTCTGTTTTAATCTATTTATTCCTCCATAAAAGGATATTTTGCGTGCGTTCTAGCATTATGGTACGTAGGAAGATCAGAATTCCTCAAAAGACAAGGTTTTTTGGTAATTTTGATTGTTTATTCAAATACAGATTGTTTTCCATTCATTTTTAGCGTTTAGTGCATAAACCGCTGAGAGACATTGAAAAGTGAAGTTTGATTCGTTTCTTTATAAAAAGTGTTTTGCATACGTTTTGGCGTTTTCGTACCTAACAATGTGAAAAACACAAAACACATTTTTTGGAATGTTCAGTTTCTTCATGCAGAATGCTGTTCACTCGTTTTAGAGTTTCGTTACCTACTCATAATACACCCGTCTCTTAATTACGTTTTGTCTCACCATATAGTGTACTTTGAATACATTTTGCCGCTTTTGTACCTAACAGGCTCAAAAACACTTAAAATATATATTTTTGGTAATGTTATTCTGTTTTCAGTTCAAAACACTGGAAAGAGAAGTTTTGGAAAGGTTTTATTTTCCCACATAGGGTTCTTTCTATGCTCATTTGCGTTTTGGTGCCTAGTATGCTCATAAACACTCAGAAGACGTGTTCATGGAAATCTCGTTTCCTTTCCATACATAGGGTGCTTTGCTTGTATTTTTGTGATTTGGTACCTGAGAATGTGGAATACACTCAAAATACACGTTTTTTTGGTAATGTCGATTTCCTTCTCTATATAGAATGTTATTCATGCTTTTTAGTTTTTTAGTACTTAATAAGCAGAAAAACTCTAATACACGTTTCCCCATGTACGATACTTTGCATGCATTTTGGCGTTTTACTACTTAACAATCTTTAAAACACAATACTTTTTCTTAATATTGTTATTCTGCTCCTCCATAAAAGATGATTTGCATGCGTTTTAGCGTTAAGGTACGTGAGTAGCTGAAAAACATTGAAACGAGACGTTTTTGGTAATGTCGTTTTGTTTTCAAGTATAGGGTGCTTTCCATGCTTTTTAGCTTTTTCGTGCCTTTTTTTAAGTGTCGTGGACATTTAAAAAAAAAAAAACACGTTTTTGAGAATCGCGTTCCTTTCTTCATATTTATATGTTTTAGCGTTTTGGTACCTAAGAATCTCAAAAACTCTCATAATACACTTTTCCCGGAATGTCTTTTCGTTTCCTCATATATTTGTATTTTCGTAGTTTGCATGCATTTTATTGTCAAAAAACACTCAAAATTCTTATTTTTGTTAATTTTATCGTTTATAAAAAAAAAATGTTTTCTATGAGTTTTGGCATTTTAGTGTGTTTTAGCTTAGAAACACTGAAAAAATGCGTGTTTTTTAATGTTTTGTTTTCCCATTTATTTATTTATTTTATCTTATTTATTTATTTATTTATTTATTTATTTATTTTTTAATGCATAACATGCTCATACACACTCACAATATACGCTTCTCAAAATATTCCCCATATAGAGTGTTTTTCGTGCATTTTGATGTGTTGGTACCAAACAATGTGAGATACACTCAAAATACACGATTTGGCAATGTTCTTCTGTTTCTCCATATAGAGTGCTATTCATGCGCTTTTTAATTTTGGCACCTAAGAAGCTCAAAAACACTCACAATACACTTCTCGTAATGTCCTTTCGTTTCTCATTATAGGGTGTTTTTCATGCATTTTGGCGTTTTTGTACGTATCAAGCTCAAAAAAAACATTTAAAATATTGATTTTGTTAATGTTATTGTGTATCTATTAAAAGGGTGTTTTGCAAGTGTTTTAGGATTTAGTACGTAAGTAGCTAAAAAGCACTCAAAAGACACGTTTTTTAGTAATGTTGTTTCCTTTTCATCATATAGGGTGCTTTCCTTACTTTTTAGGGTTTTGCTGTCTAACACGCTTATTTCAAATCAAAAGATACGTTTATGGATATATCGTTTATTTATTTATTTTTTCCCCCTTATAGTGTGCTTTCCATCCAATTTTGCGTTATGGCACCTTACAATGTGAAATACATTCAAAATACGCGTTTTTAAAATTTTTATTTTATTTATTTATTTTATTTATTTATTTATTTTATTATTTTTTTCACTATATAAAGTGCTATTAATGCGTTTTACCTTTGGGTTCCTAAGAAGATCAAAAACATTCATAATACACTGTCGTTTCATGTATGGTTCTTTGAATGCATTTTGACATTTTTGTACGTAACAATCTCAAAAACACTCAAATTGCATGTTTTTTGTAATGTAATTTTTCTCCATATTGCTTCCAATTAATGTGTTTTAGGGTTTTGGAATCTCAAACACACGTTTCTGTTAGTGTCTTTTCTTTTCCGAGTACTTTCCATGTATTATATTATTTTTCTCCGTAACAAGCTAAAAATAATACACGTTTTGGTAATTATACTGTTTCTCTGTAAAGCGTATTTTCTCTGCATTTTAGCGTTTTGGTACGCAAATTGCTTAAAAACATTGAAAACAGACATTGTTGGTAATGTTGTATAGTTTTCCCATATATGTTATTTCCAATGTTTATTTTTTATTTATTTATTTTTATTTTTTTTTGCGGTTTGGTGCCTAACACATTCAGAAACACTTAACAGACACGTTTATTGAAATGTCATTTCCTTTCCATATATACGGTGCTTTTCGTTCATTTTGGCTTTCTCGTACTTAACAATAACAAATAAACTCAAAATACATATTTTTGGTGATGTTGTTATGTTTCTCCATATAAAAGAGCTGTTTATGCGTTTTAGCGTTTTGGTACCTAGGAAACTCAAAAACACTAATAATACACCTTTATCGTAATGTCTTTTCGTTTCCATATATAAGTTATCTTTCATGTATTTTGGCGTTTTTGTACGTAAGTCTCAAAAACACTCAAAATATATAAAAATGTTACTCTGTTTCTCTATAAAGTGTGTTTTGCATCTGTTTTAGCGATTTAAAAAACTCAAGACATTTTTTTGGTATTGTTGTTTTGTCTTCCTATATTATATTGCTTTCCAGGCTTTTTAGCGTTCTATTGTCCAACATGCACAAATATATTTAAAAAATACATTTCTTGTAATGTCGTTTTTTTTTCTATTTAGAGGAATTTTGGCATTTTGTTACGTAACAATGTAAAAAACAAAAACAAAAAAACTCAAAATACACGTATTTGGTAAAGTTGTTCTGTTTCTCCATAGAGTGATGTTAACAGGTTTTTCCTTTTTGGTACCTAAGGAGCTCAAAAACACGTTTCACATTTCTTTCGTTTTTTCATTTAGGTTATTTTGCATGCAATTTGGCGTTTTTGCACGCAACAAGCTCAAAAACAATCAAAACACTTGTTTTTGGTAATGTTATTCTCTTTCTCCATAAAAGGTGTTTTGCGTGCGTTTTAGCGTTTGGTACATAACTAGCACAAAATCTCTCAAAAGACACGTTTTTGGGAATGTTTTCTTTTACGGGGAGTTTTCCATGCTTTTTAGCGTTTTGATGCCTAACATGCCCATGAACAGTTAAAAGACACATTTCTGAAAATAATTTTTCGTTTCACTATAGAGGGTGCTTTCAATGCATTTTGGCATTTTGGTACCTAATAATGTGAAAAAAAAAAAAAAACAGTTAGGTACTATTTCTCCATATAGAGTGCTATTCATACCTTTTAGCGTATCGGTATCTAAGAAGGTAAAAAAAAATACTCAAAATACACCTCTCTCGTAATGTTCCCTTATTTCCCCATATAGTGTATTTTCCATACATTTTGGTGGTTTTGTACGTAACAAGCTCAAAAACACTCAAAACACACGTTTTTGGTAAATTATTGTGTTTTTCTATAAAGAATGTTTTACGTCTTTCAGCGTTTCCTTACGTAAGTTCCTAAGAAACACTGTAAAAACACGATTTTTTTGTTTTTTTGTTTTTCATATATGGTGCTTTCCATGATTTTTAGCGTTATGGTTCCTAATACACTCCAAAAGACAATTAAAAGACATGATTCCTGAATTTTTATTTTAATATACGACAGAAAGATTTGCATGTATGTAAGCATTGAGGTAGCTAACAAGATTAAAGACACTCAAAATACATGATTTTGGTAATGTTGTTGTTTCTCCATATAGAGTGTTATTCATGCGTCTTAGCGTTTAAGTACCTAAAAAGCTCAAATGCCTTCATAATAAGTATTTCTAGTAATGTTCGTTACCCTATAAAGGATACTTTACATGCATTTTGGCGGAATTTGTATCTCGGAAGCTAAAAAAAACTAAGAAACTAAGAATTACTTGCAAATCACACTTTATGCAGAAACAGAATAACAGTGCCAAAAAATAAGTATTTTGAGTATTTTGAGAAAAAGGCCAAAATGCATGCAAATTACACGAAAACGAAAAGTCATGACGAGAAACATGTATTATGAGTATTTCTTTTACCTTTTTAGGTACGAAAACGAAAAATGAATTGTTCTTTATATTAAGAAACCGAACAACATAAAAAAAAAAAAATGTAATTTGAGTGTATTTCACAATGTCAGGTACCAAACTCCAAAATGCTTGCAAAGGACACTATATGTAGAAAGGAAACGAGATTTCCAGGAACATGTATTTTCAGTGTTTATAAGCATGCTATACACCAAAATGTTAAAAAGCATGGAAATCGTTCTATATGGGAATAGAAAAAAATAAATAAAAAAAAAAATAAATAAAAAAAAAATAAGAAAAAAGTTTCCTTTAAATGCTTTTTTTTTTTAGCCTCTTGCGTACCAAAACCATAAAACGCTTGCAAAATACCCTTTATGGAAAAATAGAATAACATTACAAAAAAAAATCATTTTGTATTTCAGTTTGTTACGTATAAAAATGCAAAAAATACATGGAAAATATCCTATATATATATATATATATATATATATATATATATATATATATATATATATATATATATATATATATATATATATATATATATATATATATATATATATATATATATATATATATATATATATATATATATATATATATATATATATATATATATATATATATATATATATATATATATATATATATATATATATATATATATATATATATATATATATATATATATATATATATATATATATATATATATATATATATATATATATATATATATATATATATATATATATATATATATATACACGAGGAACGTGTATTATGAGAGATTTTGAGCTTCTTAGGTACCAAACCGTGAAAACGCATGAATAGCACTACATATGGAGAAACAGGACATTACCAAAAACGTGAATTTTGAATGTATTTTACATTGATAGGTAGTAAAACGCCAAAATGCATGCAAAGCACCCTATATTGGGAAAGGAAATTAGATTTTTAGAAAAGTGTATTTTGAGCGCATATGAGCATTCTATATAGGAAAGCAAAATATTATTAAAAACATTTTTTTTTTGCAGTGTTTTGAGCTACTTACGTAACAAAACACAAAAACGCAAGCAAAACACTTTTTATTGAAAACAGAATTTGAGCATGTTACCGATAAAAACACTAAAATGCATGGAAAGTACCCTGTAGTAGAAACGAGAAACGTGTATTTTGGGTGTCCTTAAGCTTCTTAGTTACCAAAACATTAAAACGCATGAATAGCACTCTAAATGGAGAGAAAAAAAAAATTATCAAAAACGTGTATTCTGAGTATATTTCACATTTTTAGTTGCCATAACGCCAAAATGCATTTCAAGCACCCTATTTTGTGAAAATAAACATTTCTAGTAACTTGTCTTTCGAATGTTTATGAGTGTCTTAGGCATAAAAACACTAAAATGCAAGCAAAGCACCTTATATGGGGGAAAAAAAACGTCTTTTTTTTTTATTTTTTAGCAACTTACGTTCCAAAAATACGCAATGCAGATGCACGCAATGCACCCTTTGTGGAAAAACACAATAATATTACAAAAAAAAAAAAAAAATGTATTTAGAGAGTTTCAGCTTCTTAAGTACAAAAACCTCAAAATGCAAAAAAAAAAAAAAAAAAATACCCTAGATGAGAAAACGAAAGGATATTATGAGAAACTTGAGCTTCTTAGGTACCAAAACGATAAGACGCATAAATAGCACTTTATATAGAGAAACAGAATAACATTACCAAAAACGTATATATTGAATGTATTTCACATTGTTAGGTAACAAAACGTCAAAAAGCATACAAAGCATTTTATATTGGGTAAGGAAAAGATATATACATGAAAGTGTTTTTTGAGCGTTTATGAGCGCGGTAGGCATTAAAAACGACAAAAATTATTGGAAAACACCCTATATGGGAAAAGGAAACATTATCAAAAACGTCTTCTTTCAGTGTCTTGGACTTACATACCAAAACGCTAAAACGCTTGCAAAACACCCTTTATGGAGAAACAGAATAACATTACCAGAAACATGTATTTTGAGTGTTTTTGATTATGTTACCTATAAAAATGCCTAAATACATGCAAAGAACCCTATGTTTGGAAAATGAAAGGACATTACGAAAATCGTGAATTATGAGTGTTTTTAAGTTCCTTAAGTACCAAAAAGCTAAAACCCACAAATAACTTTTTATAGAGAGAGAGAAAAAAAATTTGTTATTCATCTTCATAGGTACCAAGATGCCAAAATTCTCGCAAAATTCATGGAAATTTTGTAAAAAAAAATCATTATAAAAAAAATAATTTTAGCTTTTTTCCGGAGTTATGTACAAACTCTAAACTGCATGCAAATCCACCTATATGGGGAAATTACACGACTTTACCAGAAACCTGTCTTTTCAGTGTTTTTCAGCAATCTGAACAATATTACTTAAAACGTGTCTTTTCAGTGATTTACGTGATTTAGAAAAACGCTAAAACGGATGCAAACCAACCAATATGAAGAAATAGAATAACATTACCAAAAAGATATATTTTGATGTGTTTTTGAGCTTGTTACCTACAAAAAATGCAAAAATGGATGGAAAGCACTTTATATTGGCAAAGAAGAGGACATTACGAGAAACGTGTATGAGTGTTTTATAGTCTGACAAGAACCACAAGGTAAAATACTCAAAAACTCGTGTACATAAAGAAGTTTCTTTCATACCAAGAAGCTGAAACTCATCAATAACACTTTTAATTTTGAAACAGAAATACCTTACCAAATGTGTGTATTAGAAAAGTTTCTTACATACCAAAATGCTGAAACTCATGAATAACACTTTTAATTAAGAAATAGAAAAACCTTACTAAATGCCTGTGTTTTGAGTTTTTTTCACATTCTTAGTTACCAAAACCCCAAATTCCATGCAAAACTAGCTTTATGTGGGAAAAAAAAAAGATATTACCAGAGAAGTGTCTTTTGAGTGTTTTTGAGCGTGTTAGGCAATAAAGCACTAAAAAGCAGGGGAATCACATTACATGGGAATAATAACAACTTTTACCAAGAACTTGCCTTTAAGTGTTTTTGAGCTAATTACATACTAAAACGCTAAAACGCATGCAAAACACCTTTTATGGAGAAAGAAAATAAAATTACCAAAAACTTATATTTTGAGTGTTTTTGATCATGTTATCTATAAAAACGCTTAAATACATGCAAAAAAACTTATGTTTAAGAAACGAAAGGACATTACGAGAAATGTGTATTATAAGTGTTTTTAAGTTCCTTAAGTACCAAAAAGCTAAAACCCACAAATAACACTCTTTATTTAGAAAAAAAAGTAAGAAAATAAAAAAATAGGATTTTTTTTTTTTTGTTATTCATCTTCATAGGTACCGAGATACCAAAATTCTGGGAAAATTCAGGACTATTATATGTTAAAACAAAAATGATCAAAAAAGTAAATTTTAGCTTTTTTTTCGGACTGTTATGTACCAAACCCTTAAGTGCATCCAAAGACTCCTATATGAGGAAATTAAACGACCTTTCCAGAAATCTGTTTTTTGAGTGTTTTTCAGCATGTTAGGCACCAAAACGATAAATAATAAGGAACTCACTCTATATGAGAATCCTAAACAAAATTGCTAAAAACGTGTTTTTTCTTTCTTTTACGTAGAAAAACGCTAAAACGGATGCAAACCTACCAATATCAAGAAATAGAAAAACATTACCAAAAAAGTATATTTTGAGTGTTTTTGAGCTTGTTACCTACAAAAAACGCGAAAATTGATGCAAAGCACTCTATATTAGAAAACAAAAGGACTTTCCAAGAAAAGTGTATAATGAGTTTTTATAGTTCAAAAGAACCTAAAGGCAAAAAACACAAAAACTCGTGTATATGGAGAAGGTTCCTAGATACCAAAAGGATGAAACTTATGAATAACACTCTTAATTGAGAAACAGAACAACCTTACTAAATGCGTGTATTTTAAGTGCTTTTCACATTCTTAGTTACCAAAACCCCAAATTGCATGCGAAACCACCTTTATGTGAGAAAAAAATGACATTACCAGAAAAGTGTCTTTTAAGTGTTTTTGAGCGTGATAGGCAATAAAGCACTAAAAAGCAGGGCAATCATATTACATTGGAATAACACCAATTTATACCAAAAACTTGCCTTTAAGTGTTTTTGAGGTCCTTATATACCAAACCGCTAAGACGCATACAAAAACAAACTTTATAGAGAAACAGAACAACATTATCAAAAACATGTATTTTGAGTGTTTTTGATATTGTTATCTATAAAAACGCTTAATTACATGCAAAGAACATTATGTTTGGGAAACAAAAGGATATTACAAGAAACGTGTATTATGAGTGTTTTTTTAAGTTCCTTAAGTACCAAAAAGCTAAAACCCACCAATAACACTCTTTATTTAGAAAATAAAAAATAAAAATATAAAAAAAAATAGGAATTTTTATTTATTTATTTATTTTTATTCATATTCATAGGTACCGAGATGCCAAAATTCTGGGAAAATTCAGGGCAATCATATGATAAAAGAGTATTATCAAAAAAGTTAATTTCCGGTTTTTTATTTTTCGGACTGTTATGTACCAAACCTTAAAGTGCATGCAAAGACTCCTATATGAGGAAATTAAACGACCTTACCAGAAATATGTGTTTTGAGTGTTTTTTAGCATTTTAGGCACAAAAACGATAAATAATAAGGAACTCACTCTATATGGGAATCCAAAAAAAAGCTACTGAAAACGTCTTCTCAGCGTTTTACGTAGAAAAACGCTAAAACCAATATCAAGAAATAGAAAAACGTTACTAAAAAGGTATATTTTGAGTGTTTTTGAGCGTGTTACCTACAAAAAAAAGCGAAAATTGATGCAAAGCACTCTATATTAGGAAAGAAAAGGACATTGCAAGAAAAGTGTATAATGACTGTTTTATAGTTCAAAAGAACCGCAAGGCAAAAAAAGCAAAATCTCGTGTATATGGAGAGGTTTCCTAGATACAAAAATGCTAAAACTCATGTATAACACTCCTAATTGAGAAACAGAACAGCTTTAATAAATGCGTGTATTTTGAGTGCTTTTCACATTCTTAGCAAAACCCCAAATTGCATGCGAAAATAGATTTGTAGGAACAAAAAAAGGCTTTACCAGAAAAGTGTCTTTTGAGTGTTTTTGAGCGTGATAGAAAATAAAGCACTAAAAAGGAGGGCAATCACATTACATTGGAGGAAAACGAATTTTTATCAAGAACTTGTATTTATGTGTTTTTGAGCTCCTTATATACCAAAACACTAAAACGCATGCAAAACACTCTTTATGGTAAAACAGAATAACATTACCAAAAACATGTATTTTGTGTGTTTTTGATCATGTTACCAATAAAAACGCTTAAATAAATGCAAAGAACACTATTTTTGGGAAACGAAAGGAGATTACGAGAAACGAGTATTATGAGTGTTTTTAAGTTCATTAATTACCAAAAAGCTAAAAGCCACAAATAACACTCTTTATTGAGAAACAATAAATAAATAAAAAAAAAATACAATATTTTTTTTCTTTCTTATTCATCTTCACAGGTACCGAAATGCCAAAATTCGGGCAAATTTCAGGAAATTCTGTGAAATAAGAACATTATCAAAAAAGTTATATTAGCTTTTTTTTTTTTTCGAACTGTTATGTACCAAACTCCTAAAGTGCATGCAAAGCCACCTATATGGGGAAATTAAACGTCTTTGCCAGAAAACGGTCATATGAGCTGTTTTTCAGCATGTTAGGAACCAACACGATAAATAACATGGAAGTCAATCTATATGGGAATCCAAAACAAAATTACTAAAAACGTGTCTTTTCGGTGTTTTACGTAGAAAAAACGCTAAAACGGATGTAAACCAACCATTATGAAGAAATAAAATAACATTACCAAAAAGGTATATTTTAAGTGTTTTTGAAATTGTTACCTACAAAAAACGCGAAAATGGATGGAAAGCACTCTATATTGGGAAGCAAAAGGACATTACGAGAAACGTGTATAATGAGTGATTTATAGTTTCACAAGAACTACAAGGCAAAAAACGCAAAAACTCGTGTATATTGAGAAGTTTCTTACATTCCAAAATGCTGTAACTCTGGAACAACACTCTTAATTGAGAAACAGAAAAATCTTACTAATTGCGTGTATTTTGAGTGCTTTTCACATCCTTAGTTACCAAAACCCCAAATTGCATGCGAAACCAGCTTTTTGTGGGAAAAAAATGACATTACCAGAAAAATGTCTTTTGAGTGTTTTTGAGCGTGTTAGGCAATAAAGCACAAAAAAGCAGGGCAATCACATTACATTGGAATAAAACCAATTTTTAACAAGAACTTGCCTTTAAGTGTATTTGAGCTCCTTATATACCAAAACACTAAAATGTATGCAAAATACACTTGATGGTGAAACAGAATAACATTACCAAAAACATGTATTTGGAGTGTTTTTGATCATGTTACCAATAAAAACGCTTAAATATATGCAAAGAACCGTATTTTGGGGAAATGAAAGGACATTACGAGAAACGTGTATTATGAGTGTTTTTAAGTTCACTAAGTACGAAAAAGCTAAAAGCCATAAATTACACTCTTTATAGAGAAAAAAAAATAAAAAATTTTTGTTATTTTTTTGTTATTCATCTTCATAGGTACCAAGATGCCAAAATTCTGGCAAAATTCAGGGAAATTATATGGAAAAAAGAACATTATCAAAAAAATTTTAATTTTAGATTTTTTTCGGACTTATGTACCAAACCATGAAGTGCATGCAAAGCCAACTATATATGGAAATTAAACGACTTTACAAGAAACCTGTCTTTTGAGTGTTTTTAGCATGTTAGGCACCAAAACGATAAATACCATTGAAGTCACTCAATATGGGAATCCAAAAAAAAATTACTGAAAACATGTCTTCTCAGTGTTTTACGTAGAAAAAAGCTAAAACGGATGCAAACCAACCAATACGAAGAAATAGAAAAACATCACCAAAAACGTATATTTTGAGTGTTTTTGAACTTGTTACCTACAAAAAACGCGAAAATGCATGCCAATCACTCTATATTGGGAAACAAAAGGACATTACGAGAAACGTGTATAATGAGTGTTTTGTAGTTTCACAAGATCCACAAGGCAAAAAACAAAAACTCGTATATATGGAGAAGTTTCTTAGATACCAAAATCCTGAAACTTATGAATAACACTCTTAATTGACAAACAGAACAACCTTACTAAATGCGTGTATTTTGAGTGTTTTTTTCACATTCTTAGTTAAAAAAAAGGAAATTCTATGCGAATATAGCTTTATATGGGAAAAAAATGACATTACCAGAAAAGTGTCTTCTGAGTGTTTTTGAGAGTGTTAGGCAATAAAGCACTAAAAAACAGGGCAATCACATTACATGGAATAAAACCAACGTTTACCAAGAACTTGCCTTTAAGTGTTTTTTTAGCTCCTTATATGCGCTAAAATGCATGCAAAACACACTTTATATAGAAACAAAATAACATAACCAACAGGTATTTTGAGTGTTTTTTAATCATGTTATCTATAAAAACGCTTAAATACATGCAAAAAAACCTTATGTTTGGGAAAGGAAAGGATATTAGAGAAACGTGTATTATGAGTGTTTTAAAGTTCCTTAAGAACCAAAAAGCTAAAACCAACAAGTAACACTCTTTATTTAGAAAAAATAAATAAATAAATAGAAAAATAGAAATTTTTTTATTTCTTTTTATTGATCTTCATAGGTACCGAGATGCCGAAATTCTGGCAAAATTCAGGGCAATTATGTGATAAAAGATTATTATTAAAAAAGTTACATTAAGCTTTTTTTTCGGACTGTTATTTACCAAACCCTAAAGTGCATGCAAAGCCACCTATATGAGGAAATTAAACGACTTTACCAGATACCTGTCTTTTGAGTGATTTTCAGCTTGTTCAGCATCAAAACGATAAATAATATGAAAGTCACTCTATATGAGAATCCAAAACAAAATACTGAAAACGTGTCTTTTCTGTGTTTTCGGTAGAAAAACGCTAAAATGGATGAAAACCAACAAATATGAAGAAATAGAATATTACCAAAAAGGTATATTTTGAGTGTTTTTAATCTTGTTACCTACAAAAAACGCGAAAAAGGATGAAAAGCATTCTATATTGGGAAACAAAAGGATATTACGAGAAACGTGAATAATGAGTGTTTTATAGTTTCACAAGAACGACAATGCAAAAAACGCAAAAACTCGTGTATATGGAAAAGTTTCTTAGTTACCAAAACTCTGGTACTCATGAATAACACTCTTAAATGAGAAACATAACAACATTACGAAATGCGTGTATTTTCAGTGTTTTTCACATTCTTATTTACCAAAACCCCAAATTGCATACAAAACTAGTTTTATGTTGGTAAGAAATGACATTATCAGAAAAGTGACTTTGGGTGTTTTTGAGCGTGTTAGGCAATAAAGCACTAAAAAGCAGGGCAATAACATTACATGGGAATGAAACCAACTTATACCAAGAACTTGCCTTTAATTTTTTTTGAGCTCCTTACATACCAAAACGCTAAAATGAATGCAAAACACCCTTTATGGAGAATTAAAATAACATTACCAAAAACATGTATTTTGAGTGTTTTTGATCATGCTGCCTATAAAAACGCGAAAATACATGCAAAGAACCCTATGTTTTGGAAACGAAAGGACATTACGAGAAACGTGTATTATGAGTGTTTTTAAGTTCCTTAACAACCAAAAAACTAAAACCCACAAATAACACTCTTCATAAAAAAAAATAAATAAATATAAAAAAAAATATATATATAAAAATATAAATATAAAAAAGGGCATTTTTTTTTTTGTTATTCATCTTCATAAGTACCGAGATGCCAAAATTCTGGGAAAATTCTGGGCAATTATGTGATAAAAGAATATTATCAAAAAAGTTAATTTTACCTTTCTTTTCGGAATATTATGTACCAAACTCTAAAGTGAATGCAAAGCCACCTACATGAGAAAATTAAACGACTTTACTTGAAACCTTACTTTTGAGTTTTTTTTCAGTATGTTAGGCACCAAAACGATAAAAACATGGAAGTCACTCAATATGGGAATCCAAAAAAAAAATTACTGAAAACGTGTCTTTTCAGTGTTTTACGTAGAAAAACGCTAAAAAGGATGCAAACCAACCAATATGAAATAGAATAACATTACCAAAAATGTATATTTTGAATGTTTTTGAGCTTGTTACGTAAAAAAATGCATAAATGGATGCAAAGTATTGCAAAACAAAAGGACATTCTGAGAAACGTGTATAATGAGTGTTTTATAGTTCCACAAGAACTAAAAAGCAAAAAACGCAAAAACTCGTGTACCTAGAGAAGTTTCTTAGATACGAAAATGATGAAACTAATGAATAACACTTTTAATTCAGAAACATAATTACCTTACAAAATGTGTGTATTTTGAGTGTTTTTCACATTCTTAGTTACGAAAATCCCAAATTACATGCGAAACTAGCTTTATGTGGGAAATAAATGACATTACCAGAAAATTGTCTTTTGAGTGTTTTTGAGCGTTATATGCAACAAAGCACTAAAAAGCAGAACAATCACATTACATTTGAATAAAACCAAATTTTACGAAGAATAAAAAAAAAAGAACAAGCTTACCAAATGAGTGTATTTTGGGTGTTTTTCACATTCATAGTTACCAAAACTCCAAATTGCATGCGAAATATTGTTGGATAAAAATGTGGGAAAAAAATGACATTAACATAAAAAAAGTTTTTTTTGAGTGTTTTTGAGCGTGTTAGGAAATAAAGCACTTAAAAGCAGGGCAATCACATTACATAGGGATAAAACCAATTTTTACAAGGAACTTCCCTTTAAGATTTTTTGAGCTCCTTACATACAAAAACGCTAAAACGCATGCAAAACACCCTTTATGGAGAAACAGAATAACATTACCAAAAACACGTATTTTGAGTGTTTTTGATCATGTTACCTATAAAAACACTTAAATACATGTTTGGGAAACGAAAAAAAACATTACAAGAAACGTGTATTATGAGTGTTTTTAAGTTTCTTAAGTACCAAAAAGCTAAAAGCCACAAATAACACTCTTTATAGAGAAAAAAAAAAAAATAAATAAATAAATAAAAAATTAGCATTTTTTTTTTTTTTGTTATTCATATTCATAGGTACTGAGATACCGAAAGTCTGGCAAAATTCAGGGAAATTATGTGGAAAAAAGAACATCATCAAAAAAGTTAATTTTAGCTTTTTTTTTCGACTGTTATGTACCAAACCCTAATGTGCATCCAAAGCCACCTATATGGGGAAATTACACGACTTTATCAGAAACCTCTCTTTTGAGTGTTTTCTTTTTTAGCATGTTAAGCATCAAAAGGATAAATAATATGGAAGTCACTCAATATGGGAATTGAAAACAAAATGTCTGAAAACGTGTCTTTTCCGTGTTTTACGTAGAAAAACGCTGAGACGGAAGCAAAGAAACCAATATGAAGAAATAGAATAACATTACCAAAAAGGTATATTTTGAGTGTTTTTGAGCCTGTTAACCACAAAAAACGCGAAAATGGATGCAAAGCACTCTATATTGGGAAACAAAAGGACTTTACGAGAAACGTGAGTGTTTTATGGTTTCACAAGAACCACAAGGCAAAAAACGCAAAAACTCGTATATATGGATAAGTTTCTTAGATACCAAAATGCTGAAACTCATGAATAACACTCTTAATATAGAAACAGAACAACGTTACTAAATGCGTGTATTTTGAGAGCTTTTTACATTCTTAGTTACCAAAACCCCAAATTGCATGCGAAACCAGATTTATGTGGGAAAAAATGACATCATCAAAAAATGTGTCTTTTGAGTGTTTTTGAGCGTGATAGGATATAAAGCACTAAAAAGCAGGGGAATCACATTAAATTCGAATAAAACCAATTTTTACCAAGAACTTGCCTTTAAGTGTTTTTGAGCTCTTTATATACCGAAACGCTAAAACGCCTGCAAAACACACTTTATGGAGAAACAGAATAACATTACCAAAAACATGTATTTTTGAGTGTTTTTGATCATGTTATCTGTAAAAACGCTTAAATACATAGAAAGAACCTTATGTTTGGGAAACGAAAGGACATTACGAGAAACGTGTATTATGAGTGTTTTTAAGTTCCTTAGGTACCAAAAACTAAAACCCACAAGTAACACTCTTTATTTAGAAAAAAATAAAAATAAAAAAAAAATAAAAAAAAAAATAAAAAATTGAATTTTTTTTTGTCATTCATTATCATAGGAACCGAGATGACAAAATTCTGAGAAAATTCAGGGCAATTATATAATACAAATTTTTATAATATAAATATATTATAATATATTTTTATAATATAAAAGAATATTATCAAAAAAGTTGATTTTAGCTTTTTTTTCGGACTCTTATGTACCAAACCCTAAAGAGCATGCAAAGCCTCCTATATGAGGAAACTGAATGACCAGAAATCTGTCTTTTGAGTGTTTTTCAGCATGTTAGGCACCAAAACGATAAATAATAATGAACTCACTCAATATGGGAATCCAAATAAAAAATTACTTAAAACGTGTCTTCTCAGTATTTTACGTAGAAAAACGCTAAAAGGGATGCAAACCAACCAATATCAAGAAATATAAAAATATTACCAAAAAGGTACATTTTGAGTGTTTTTGAGCTTTTTACCTACAAAAAAAAACGCGAAAATTGATGCAAAGCACTCTATATTGGGAAAGAAAGGGACATTGCGAGAAAAGTGTATAATGAGTGTTTTATAGTTCAAAAGAACCACAAGTCAAAAAACGCAAAAACTCGTGTATATGGAGAAGTTTCCTAGATACCAAAATGCTGAAACTCATGAATAACACTCTTAATTGAGAAACAGAACAACCTTACTAAATGCTTGTATTTTGAGTGCTTTTCACATTCTTAGTTACCCAAAACCCAAATTGATTGCGAAACCACCTTTATGTGGTAAAAAAAAAAAATGACATTTTCAGAAAAGTGTCTATTGAGTGTTTTTGAGCGTGATAGGCAGTAAAACACTAAAAAGAAGGGCAACCACATTACATAGGAATAAAACCAATGTTTACCAAGAACTTGTCTTTAAGTGTATTTGAGCTCCTTATTTACCAAAACGCATGCAAAACACACTTTATGGAGAAACAGAATAACATTACCAAAAACATGTATTTTGAGTGTTTTTGATCATGTTACCAATAAAACGCTTAAATACATGCTAAGAATCCTATTTGTGGGAAACGAAAGGACATTACGAGAAACGTGTATTATGAGTGTTTTTAAATTCATTAGTACCAAAAAGCTAAAAGCCACAAATAACTCTCTATTGGAAAAAAAATAAATAAATAAAAAAATACGATATTTTTTTTCTTTCTTATTCATCTTCACAGACACCAAGATGCCAAAATTCGGCCAAAATTCATAAATTTTGTGAAATAACATTATCAAAAAAGTTAATTTTAGCTTTTTTTTTTTCGACTGTTTAGTAGCAAACCCTAAAGTGCATGCAAAACCACCTATATGGGGAAATCAAACGACTTTGCCAGAAAACTGTCATATGAGTGTTTTTAGCATGTTAGGCACCAAAACGATAAATAACATGGAAGTCACTCTATATGGGAATCCAAAACAAAATTACTGAAAACGTGTCTTTTCGGTGTTTTACGTAGAAAAACGCTAAAACGGATGCAAACCAACCAATATGAAAAAAAAAAGAAAAAAAAATAACATTACCAAAAAGCTATATTTTGAGTGTTTTTGAGCTTGTTACCTACAAAAAAGGTGAAAATGGATGCAAACCACTCCCTATTGGGAAACAAAAGGACATTAGAAGAAACGTGTATAATGAGTATCTTATTATTTTCGAGCAAAAGAAATTGTGGTTCACAAGAACCACAAGGCAAAAAACGCAAAAACTCGTGTATATAAAGAAGTTTCTTAGATACCAAAATGCTGAAACTCATGAATAACAATCTTAATTGAGAAACAGAAGAACCTTACCAAAAGCGTGTATTTTTAGTGTTTTTCACATTCTTAGCAAAATCTCAAATAGCATGCGAAACTAGCTTTATGTGGGAAAAAAATTACATTACCAGGAGTGTCTTTTGAGTGTTTTTCAGCGTGTTAGGCAATAAAGCACTAAAAAGCAGGGAAATCACATTTCATGGGATTAAAACGAACTTTGACCAAGAAGGTATATTTTGAGTGTTTTTGAAATTGTTACCTACAAAAAACACAAAAATGGATGGAAAGCACTCTATATTGGGAAGGAAAAGGACATTACGAGAAACGTGTATAATGAGTGTTTTATAGTTTCACAAGAACTACAAGGCAAAAAACGCAAAAACTCGTGTATATAGAGAAGTTTCTTACATTCCAAAATGCTGAAACTCTGGAACAACACTCTTAATTGAGAAACAGAACAATCTTACTAAATGCGTGTATTTTGAGTGCTTTTCACATCCTTAGTTACCAAAACCCCAAATTGCATGCGAAACCAGCTTTATGTGGGAAAAAAATGACATTACGAGAAAAATGTCTTTTGAGTGTTTTTGAGCGTGTTAGGCAATAAAGCACTAAAAAGGAGGAAAATCACATTACATTGAAGTAAAACCAATTTTTAACAAGAACTTGCCTTTCAGTGTATTTGAGCTCCTTATATACCAAAACAGAAAAAAGGCATGCAAAATACACTTCATGGTGAAACAGAAAAAACATTTCCAAAAACATGTATTTTGAGTGTTTTTGATCATGTTATCAATAAAAACGCTTAAATACATGCAAAGAACCCTATTTTTGGGAAACGAAAGGACATTACGAGACACGTGTATTATGAGTGTTTTTAAGTTCATTAAGTACTAAAAAAGCTAAAAGCCAGAAATTACACTCTTTATTGAGAAAAAAATAAAAAAATAAATAAAAAATACGATATTTTTTTTTCATTCTTACTCTTCACAGGTAACGATGTGCCAAAATTCGGGCAAAATTCAGGAAATTATATGAAATAAGAACATTATCAAAAGAACTTTTTTGATAATGTTCTTATTTCATATAATTTCCTGAACTTTGCCCGAATTTTGGCACCTCGTTACCTGTCAATATGAATAAGAATGAAAAAAAAATATCGTATCTTTGTATCTTTGTATCCATTTTCGCGTTTTTTTTGTAGGTAACAAGCTCAAAAACACTCAAAATATACATTTTTGGTAATGTTTTTAT
This sequence comes from Scylla paramamosain, assembly GCF_035594125.1. Lineage (NCBI taxonomy): Eukaryota > Metazoa > Arthropoda > Malacostraca > Decapoda > Portunidae > Scylla > Scylla paramamosain. Next base: position 15,732,740 of record NC_087166.1, read on the forward strand.
GCTTCTTGATATTGGTTGGTTTGTATCAGCTTTAGCGTTTTTCTACGTAAAACACTGAGAAGACTCGTATTCAGTAATTTTCTTTTGGATTCCTACATAGAGTGAATTCCTTATTATTTATCATTTTGGTGCCTAATATGCTGAAAAACACTCAAAAGAAAGATTTCTGGTAAGGTCTTTAATTTCCTCATATTGGAGGCTTTGCATATCTTTTCAGTGTTTTTGAGCGTGTTACGCAATAAAGCACTAAAAGCCAGGGCAATCACATTACATGGGAATAAAACAAAATTTTACCAAGAACTTGCCTTTAAGTGTTTTTGAGCTCCTTACATACCTAAACGCTAAAACGCATGCAAAATACATTTTATGGAGAAACCGAATAACATTACCAAATACATGTGTTTTGAGTATTTTTGATCATGTTATCTATAAAAACGCTTAAATACATGCAAAGAACCTTATGTTTGGGAAACGAAAGAACATTACGAGAAACGTGTATTATGAGTGATTTTTAAGTTCCTTCAGTACCGAAAAGCTAAAACCCACAAATAACACTCTTTATAAAAAATAATAATAATAATAATAAATAAAAAATGAAAAAAATGGGATTTTTTTTTTATTCATCTTCATAGGTACCGAGATGCCGAAATTCTGCCAAAATTCAGGGAATTTATGTGGAAAAACGAACATTATCATAAAAGTTAATTAGAGCTTTTTTTTCGGATTGTTATGTACCAAACCCTAAAGTGCATGCAAAGCCACCTATATAGGGAAGTTTAACGACTTTACCAGAAACCTGTCTTTTCAGTGTTTTTCAGCATGTTAGGCACCAAAACGATAAATAATATGGAAGTCAGTCAATATGTGAATCCAAAAGAAAATTACTGAAAATGTGTCTTTTCAGTGTTTTACGTAGAAAAACGCTAAAGCGGATACAAACCATCCTATATGAAGAAATAAAATAACATTACCAAAAAGATATATTTTGAGTGTTTTTGAGCTTGTTACCTATAAAAAATGCAAAAATGGATGTAAAGCACTCTATATTAGGAAGCAAAAGGACATTACGATAAACGTGTATAATGAGTGTTTTATAGTTTTAAAAGAAGCACAAGGCAATAAACGCAAAAACTCGTGTATATAGAGAAATTTTTTTCATACCAAAATGATGAAATGCATGAATAACACTTTTAATCGATAAACAGAACTACCTTACAAAATTGTGTATTTTGAGTGTTTTTCACATTCTTAGTTACGAAAATGCCAAATTACATGCGAAACTAGCTTCTTGTGGGGAAAAAAAAGACATTACCAGAAAAGTGTCTTTTGAGTGTTTTTGAGCGTGATATGCAATAAAGCACTAAAAAGCAGAACAATCACATTACATGGGAATAAAACCAACTTTTACGAAGAATTTGCCTTTAAGTGTTTTTAACCCCTCATATACCAAACCGCTAAAACGCATGCAAAACAAACTTTATGGAGAAACAGAATAACATTACCAAAAACATGTATTTTGAGTGTTTTTTTATCATGTTAACTATAAAAACGCTTAAGTACATGCAAAAAACATTGTTTGGGAAACAAAAGGACATTACGAGAAACGTGTACTATGAGTGTTTTTATAAGTACCAAAAAGCTAAAACCCACAAATAACACTCTTTATTTAGAAAATAAAAAAATAAAAAGATAAAATAAATAGCATTTTTTTTATATTTTTTTATTCATCTTCATAGGTATCGATATGCCAAAATTCTGGGAAAATTCAGGGCAATAATGTGATAAAAGAATACTGTCAAAAAAGTTAATTTCAACTTTTTTTTTCGGACTGTTATGTACCAAACCTTAAAGTGCATGCAAAGCCTGCAATATGAGAAAATTAAACGACCTTACCAGAAATCTATGTTTTGTGTGTTTTTTTAGCATGTTAGGCACCAAAACGATAAATAATAAGGAACTCACTCTATATGGGAATCCAAAACAAAGTTACTGAAAACGTGTCTTCTCAGTGTTTTACGTAGAAAAACGTTAAAACGGATGGAAACCAAAATAGAAAAACGTTACCAAAAAGGTATATTTTGAGGGTTTTTTGAGCTTTTTACCTACAAAAAACGCCAAAATTGATGCAAAGCACTCTATATTGGGAAACAAAAGGACATTGCAAGAAAAGTATATAATAAGTGTTTTATAGTTCAAAAGAACCACAAAGCAAACAACGCAAAAACTCGTGTATATGGAGAGATTTCCTAGATACCAAAATGCTGAAACTCATGAATAACACTCTTAATTGAGAAACAGAACAACCTTACTAAATGCGTGGATTTTGAGTGCTTTTCACATTCTTAGTTACCAAAAACCCCAAATTACATGCGAAAAAAAAAGACTTTACCAGAAAAGGGTCTTTTGAGTGTTTTTCAGCGTGAAAAGTAATAAAACACTCAAAAGCAGGGCAATCACATTACATTGGAATAAAACCATTTTTTACCAAGAACTTGCTTTAAGTGTTTTTTTAACTCCTTATATACAAAACTGCTAAAACGCATGCAAATCACACTTTATGGAGAAACAGAATAACATTACCAAAACATTGTATTTTGAGTGTTTTTGATCATGTTATCTATAAAAACACTTAAATATATGCAAAAAACCTTATGTTTGGGAAACGAAAGGACATTACGAGAAACGTGTATTATGAGTGTTTTTAAGTTACTTAAGTACCAAAAAGGTAAATCCCACAAATAACACCCTTTATTGAGAAAAAAATAAATAAATAAAAAATAAAAAAATAGGATTTTTTTTTTCTTTTTTTTTTTTACCAAACCCTAAAGTGCATGCAAAGCCTCCTATATGAGGAAATTAAATGACCTCATCAGAAATCTCTCTTTTGAGTGTTGTTCAGCATGTTAGGCACCAAAACAATAAATAATAAGGAACTCACTCTATATGGGAATTCAAAACAAAATTACTGAATACGTGTCTTCTCAGTGATTTACGTAGAAAAACGCTAAAACGGATGCAAACAAACCAATATAAAAAAAATAGAAAAACATAACCAAAAAGGTATATTTTGAGTGTTTTTGAGCTTGTTACCTATAAAAAACACGAAAATTGATGTAAAGCACTCTATAATGGGAAAGAAAAGGACATTGCAAGAAAAGTGTATAATGAGTGTTGTGTTTTATAGTTCAAAAGAACCACAAGGCAAAAAATGCAAAAACTAGTGTATATGGAGAAGTTTCTTAGATACCAAAATGCTGAAACTCCTGAATAACACTCTTAATTAAGAAACAGAATAACATTACTAAATGCGTGTATTTTGAGTGTTTTTCACATTTTTAGTTACTAGAACCCCAAATTGCATGCGAAACTAGCTTTATGTGGGAAAAAAAATGATATTACGAGAAAAGTGTCTTTTGAGGGTTTTTGAGAGTTAGGCAATAAAGCACTAAAAAGGAGGGCAATCACATTACATGGGAATAAAACCAACTTTTACCAAGAACTTGTCTTTAAGTGTTTTTAACTCCTTATATACCAAAACGCTAAAACACATGCAAAACACCCTTTATGGAGAAACAGATTAACATTACCAAAAACATGTATTTTGAGTGTTTTTGATCATGTTACCTCTAAAAACGCTTAAATACATGCAAAGAACCCTATGTCTGGGAAACGAAAGGACATTACGAGAAACGTGTATTATGCGTGTTTTTATGTTCCATAAGTACCAAAAAAGCTAAAACCTCTTTATAGAGAGAAAAAAAAAAAGTAAATAAATAAATAAAAATTTTTTTGTTATTCTTCTTCATAGGTACCGAGATCCCAAAATTCTGGCAAAATTTAGGTAAATTATTTGAAAAAAATAACATTATCAAAAAAAGTTAATTTTAGCTTTTCTTTCGGACTGTTATGCAGAAAACCCTAAAGTGCATGCAAAGCCAACTATATGGGGAAATTAAACGACTTTACGAGAAACCTGTGTTTCTAGTGTTTTTCAGCATGTTAGTCACCAAAACAATAAATAATATGGAAGTCATTCTATATGGAAATCCAAAAAAAATTACTGAAAACGTGTCTTTTCCGTGTTTTAAGTAGAAAAATGCTAAAACGGATGCAAACCAACCAACATGAAAAAATAGAATAAGATTACCAAAAAGGTATATTTTGAGTATTTTTGAGCTTTTTACAAAAAACGCGAAAATGGATGAAATGCTCTCTATATTGGTTAACAAAAGGACATTACGAAAAACGTGTATAATGAGTGTTTTATAGATTCTCAAGAAGCAAAAGGCAAAAAACGCAAAAGCTCCTATATATGGAGAAGTTTCTTAGATACCAAAATGGTGAAACTCCTGAATAACACTCTTAATTGAGAAACAGAACAACCTTACCAAATGCGTGTATTTTGAGTGTTTTTCACATTCTTAGTTACCAAAACCACAAATTGCATGTGAAAATAGCTTTATGTGGGAAAAAAAAATGACATTACCAAAAAAGTGTCTTTTAAGTGTTTTTTTTTTTTTTTTTAGCATGATAGGCATAAAGCACTAAAAAGCAGGGCAATCACATTACATAGGAATAAAACTAACTTTTACCAAGTGTTTTTTCTAAGTGTTTTTGAGCTTATATACCAAAACACTAAAACGCATGCAAAACACCCTTTATTTAGAAACAGAATAACATTACCAAAAACATGTATTTTGAGTGTTTTTGATCATGTTACCTATAAAAACGCTTAAATACATGCAAAGAATCTTATGTTTGGGAAACGAAAGAACATTTCGAGAAATGTGTATTATGAGTGTTTTTAAGTTCTTTAAGTACCAAAAAGCTAAAACCCACAAATAACACTCTTTATAGAGAAAAAAAATCAATAGATAAATAAAAAAAATAGGATTTTTTTTTATTCATCTTCATAGGTACCGAGATGCCAAAATTCTGCCAAAATTCAGGGAAATTATGTGAAAAAAAAACATTATGAAAAAAGTCAATTTTAGCTTTTTTTTCGGACTATTATGTACCAAACCCTAAAGTGCATGCAAAGCCACCTATATGGGAAAATTAAACGACCTTACCAGAAACCTGTCTTTTGTGTTTTTTTTCAGCTTGTTAGGCACCAAAACGATAAATAATATGGAAGTCACTCAATGTGGGAATTTATCACAAAATTACTGAAAAAGTGTCTTTTCAGTGTTTTACGTAGAAAAACGCTAAAACGTATGCAAACCAACGAATATGGAGAAATAGAATAACATTACCAAAAAGGTATATTTTGAGTGTTTTTGAGCTTCTTACCTTCAAAAAACGCGAAAATGGATGGAAAGCACTCCATGTTGGGATACAAAAGGACATTACAAGAGACTATAAGTTTCTCATAATGTCTTTGGTTACTTTGGTTACGTAACAAGCTCAAAACATTGAAAATACACGCTTTTTTGGTAATGTTATTCAGTGTTTCCAAAAAAAAAGGCGTTTTGGATGCGTTTAAGTGTTTTTGTATATAAGTAGCTCATGAGCACTGAAAAGAAAAGTTTTTGTAATCTTTTGTTTTCTCCTATAGGGTGCTTTCCTTGGTTTTTAGCTTCTTGGTACCTAACTCGCTCATAAACACTGAAAAAACATGTCTTTGGAAATGTTTCCTCTCCCCATATAGTATGCTTTGCATGCATTTTCGCGTTGCGGTACCTAATAACGTGAAAAAAGCCTTAAAACACAAGTTTTGGTTAATCTTGTTCTGTTTCTCCATATAGAGTACTGTTAATACGTTTTAGTGTTCTGGTACCTATGAAGCTCAATAGCACTCAAAATATACGTTTCTTTTAATGTTTTATTTTCCCCTTTTAGGGTTATTTCCACGAATTTCATCGTTTTTTGTATGTAACAGGCTCAAAATCTCTCAAAATGCATGTTTTTGGTAAAGCTGTTGAATTTCTCCATAAAGTGTGTTTTGCAACCGTTTTAGCGGTTTGGTACGTAAGTAACTTAAAACACTTAATGTTTTCCCATTTACGTTACTTTCCATGCTTCTTAAGAGCTTTTTGTGCCTAACAAAATCATAAACTCTCAAAAGACATGTTTCTGGAAATGTCGTTTATTTTCCCCATATTGGGTGCTTTGCATGCATTTTGGCGTTTTGATACCTAACAAAGCTAAATACACTTAAAATACGCGTTTTCTTCATACAGAATGCAAATCATACGTTTTATCGTTTTGGTACCTAATAAGTAAAAAAAAAAAATCATAATACTAGTTTCTCTTAAAGTCTTTTCGTTTTCTTATATAGGGCACTTTATATGCATTTTGACGCTTTTGTACATAACAAGCTGAAAAATCGCTAAAAATGCTCGTTTTTGGTAATGTTTTTGTTTCTGCATGAAGGGTGTTTTGCATGTTTTATCGTTGTGGTACATTATGAATTTAAACACTTCCAAACACGTGAAAAGTCACGTTATTTCTTTTTCGCTTCCAACATAGTGCTCTTTTCATACTTCTTAGTGTTTTGGTGCCTAACACGTAGGAACACTCTCTAAAGATAGGTTCCTTGTAATGTCGTTTTGTGTCGTCTTTTAAAAGTCTTTGCATGTATTTTTGCGTTTTGGTACCTAATAATATGAAAACCACTCAAAATATATATTTTCATTCGTGTTGTTTTGTTTCTCCATATAGAATACTATTAAGGTGCCTTTGTGTTTCGTACCTAAAAAGCTGAAAAGCTCTTATAATACACGTTTCTCGAAATGTCTTCGTTTCCCGGCATAGGGAACTTTGCATACATTTCGGCGTTTTTCTACTTACATACCTCAAAAACACTGAAAATATAGTTTTTTTTTGTATTGTTATTTTGTTTCTCCATAAAGCATATTTTGCGTCTGTTCAAGCGTTTTGATATAAAAATAGCTCAAAAACACTAAAAAAATACTATTTTTTGGGTAATTTTGTTTTGTATTCCCATATAGGATGCTTTCCATTTTTATTTTTTTAGAGTTTGGTGCCTAACACGCTCATAAACACTCAAAGTTCACGTTTCTGGAAATTTCGTTTCGTTTCTCCCATAGATTGCACTTTGCATGAATTTCGACGTTTTGGTACATAACATTGTGAAAACAATCAAAATACAGGTTTTTAGTAATGTTGCTCTGTTTCTCCATATAGAGTGGTATTCATGCATTTTAGTATTTTTCAACCTAATAAGGTCTAAAACACTTACAATATACGTTTCTCGTAATGTCTTTTCGTTTCCCCATATTGGGAACTTTACATGAATTTTGACAATTTTTTACGTAATTAGCTTAAAACATTAAAAATACACGTTTTCCCGTTTCTCCATAAATGTGTTTTGCATGCGCCTTTGCGTTTTAGTATGTAAGTAGCTCTAAACAATGAAAAGACTTTTTTGTAATGTTTTGTTTTCCCATGTATGGTTCTTTCCTTGCTTTTTAGCGTTTTGGTACCTAATACGCTTACAAACACTGAAAAGACACGTTTCTAGGAGTGTCGTATTTTCCCTCATATATGATGCTTTGCATGCATTTCAGCGTTTTTGTTTCTCCATATAGAGTGCTATTCATTCGCTTTGGCGTTTGGTACCTAATAAGTTGAAAACACTCATACTGCACGTTTCTCGTAATGTACTTTCGTATCCATATATAGTGTACTTTGCATGCATTTTGGCGCTTTTGTACGTGACAAGCTTAAGAAATAAAATGAAATACTAGTTTCTGGTAAGGTTATTTGTTTTTTTTCCATGAAGGGATTTTTGCAAGCATTTTAACGTTTTTGTACGTTAGTAGCTGAAAAATACCCCCAAAAATACGTTTTTTGGGGGAATGTTGTTTTTGCTTTTCCAGTATAGGGAAGTTTTCATGCTTTTTACTGTTTTGTTCTTAACAAGTTCATATACACATACTTGGAAATTAAAAAAAAAAAAAAAAAACACTGCCAAAAACGTGTCTTTTGAGTTTTTTTTTTTTTTCAGCTTCTTACGTACCAAGAAGGTAAAATGCATGAAAAACACCCTTTATGGAAAATCAGAATAATATCACCAAAAGGAAATCGTTTGAGAGTTTTTGAGCTTGTTAGGTAGAAAAACGCCATAATGTATGGAAAATATTCTATATGAAGAAAGAAAAAGACATTACGAGAAACGTGTATTATGAGTAAATTTGAGCTTCTTAGGTAGCAAAATGTGAAAACGCATGAATAGCACTCTGTATGGATAAACATAACAACATCACCAAAAACGTGTATTTTGAGTGTTTTTTTCATATTGTTAGGTGCCAAAAAGCCAAAATGTATGGAAGCCCACTAACTAACAAACAAAACTAAATTTAATGAAACGTGTCTTTTGAATGTTTATGAAACTGCTTGGTATCAGAATGCTAAAAAGCATGGAAAGATCACCATATGGGAATAAAAAACATTATCAAAAACATGTCTTCTCAATCTTTTTGAGCTTTTTACGTACCAAAACGCTAATACGCTTGCAAAACACTTTTTATGGAGAAACAGAATAAAATTGCCAAAAACAAGTATTTTATGTGTTTATGAGCTTGTTACGTAGAAAACGCAAAAATGCATGCAAAGTAACCTGTATGAGGAAATGAAACGATGTTTCCAGAAACTTGTCTTTTGAGTGTTTAGATACTAAACCGATATAAAGTTTGGAAATCACTTGATTTGAACAACAAAACAACACTAAGGAAAATGAGTCTTTTAAGTGTTTTTGAGCTTATTACATACCAAAAACCTAAGCCGGATGCAAAAAAAAAAAAAAAAAAATCTTCATGGAAACATAATAACATTACCAAAAACTTGTAATTGCATTACCAAAAACTTGTACCAAAACATTACCAAAAACTTGTAATTCTCATTATTAGGTACACATGCAAAGCATGCGAAAGGAAATGAGTTTTCCAGAAAGGTGTCTTTTGAGTGTTTATGAGTGTTCTAGCTCCAAAACGATGAAAAGCATGGAAATCACACTGTAGTTGAAAACAAAACATTAACAAAAATGTCTCTTTTCAGTATTTTTGATCAACTTATGTATCAGAACGCTAAAACGCATGCAAAACACCCTTGATGGAGAAACAGAATAACATTACCAAAAACAAGTTTTTTTTTATTGTTTTTGAGGCTGTTACGTGAAAAACGTCAAAATACATTCCAAGTACCCTATTTGGTTAAATGAAAAAAAAAAAATTACGAGAAAGGTGTTTTTTTTTTTTACTTCTTAGGTAACACACCGCTAAAGGACAATAATTAGCACTCTATAGGAAAAAAAAAAGAACAATATTTCCAAAAACATGTATTTTGAGTGTATTTCACATTGTCAGGTACGAAAACTCCAAAATGCAAACAAAACACCCTATATGGTGAAAGAAAACGAGTTTTAAAGAAAAGTGTCTTTTGTTAATGCGTGTGTTAGATACCAAAAGGAAAAAAAAAAGAAACAAAAAAGCACCCTATATTGGAAAACAACACATTACCAGAAACGTTTTTTTCCACTGTTTTTGAGCAACTTATGTACCAAAACTTTGAAACGCATGCAAAATATTATTAATAACATTAAGAAAATAAGTATTTTGAGTGTTTTTTCAACTTGTTTCGTAGAAAAACGCCAAAAAGTAAGCAAAGTACCCTAAATGGGGAAATGGATAAACATTACGAAAAACGTGTATTATGAGTATTTTATTAGTTTCATAAGTACCAAAACGCTATGAATGAGTATGAATAACACTCTATAGAGAGAAACAGAATTACATTACGTGTTATTTTGAATGTATATCATATTGTTAGGTTTTAAAATCCGTAGAAAGCACCCTATATGGAGAAAGGAAGCGAGATTTCCAGAAACGTGTTTTTTTTTTTTTTTCTAATATTTATGTGCGTGCAAACACCGAAATGATGAAAAAAAAAAGAAGGGAAAGTACCTTATATGGGAGAACGAGACATTACCAAAACGTCTCTTGAGACGTTTTGGTAATTTTTTTGAGCTACTTACGTACCAAAAACGCTGAAACGCTTGCAAAAAAAAAAAAAAAAAAAAAACATGAAACAGTATATCAAAAACGTGTTTTGTTTGTTTTTGAGCTTAGTACGTGGAAAAATGCCAAAATGCAAGCAAAAGACTCTGTAATGTTAAACGGAAAGACATTAGGAAAAACGTGTATTATGAGAGTTTTAGAGCTTCTTAGGTAGCAAAATACTAAAACGCATGAATTTTATAGTGCACTTTATATCGACAAATCAGAACAACTTTACCAATAATTTGTATTTTGCGTGTTTTTTTTTTTTTATTATTATTAGGTACCAAAATGCCATAATGTATTCACAGTCACCTATATAGGGAAATAAAACTACATCACTAGAAAAATGTCTTTTAAGGGTTTTTATTTTATTGATTTATTGATTTATTTTTTTTTTTTGTATTAGGCATCATAACGCTAAAAAGTATGGAAATCACCCTATATGGGAATATACATGTAAAACAACATTACGAACGTGTCTTTTCAGGGTTTTAGAATTTCTTTAGCACCAAAACTCTAAAACATGCAAAACACACTTTATATATATATATATATATATATATATATATATATATATATATATATATATATATATATATATATATATATATATATATATATATATATATATATATATATATATATATTACGAAAAACAAGTATTTTGAGTGTTTTTGAGCTTGTTACGTAAAGAAACGCCAAAACATATGCAAAATCCTCTATTTTTGGAAACGAAAGGACATTATGAGAGATCTATTATAATCGTTTTTTTTTTTTACCTTTTTAGGTACAAAGACGCATTGACAGCACTTAATATGAAAAAAAACAAAAAAAACATTACCTAAAACATATATTTTGAGTGTATTTAACAAAACGCCAAAATGCATGCAAAGCAACGTATATGGCAATATAAAACATCATTACGAAAAAAAACGTGTCTTTTGAATGTTATACACTTTATGGAGAAAAGAATATTACAAAAAATAACTATTTCGAGTGTTTTTAGCGTGTTACGTACAAAAATGCAAAAAATGCATGAAAATAACGTTATATGGGGAAACGAAAGGACATTACGAAGAAAATCTATTATAAGTGTTTTTAGACATCTTAGGTAACAAAATGCTGAAACTCAAGAATAGTACTCGATATCGAGACCAAAAAAACGTGTATTTTGAGTGTTTTCACATTAATAAATAGCAAATCACCAAAATGCATTGAAAATCCTCTATATGGGTAAAAACGAGATTTCCAGAAACGTATCTTATAAATGTTTTTGAGCGTGTTAAGCACCAATACGCTAAAAAGCATGGAAATCACTTTATTTGGGAATACAAAACGACTTAACGAAAAACATGACTTTTTGAGTGTTTTTGAACTTCTTATGTACCAAAAAAGTAAAATGCATGCAAAACACCCTTTATGCAGAAACAAAATAACATTACCAAAAACAAGTAATTTGAGTGTTTTTGAGCTTGTTACATAGAATAACACTAAAATATATGAAAAGTTTACTATGTGGGGAAACAAAAAAGACATTAGAAGAAAAGTGTATTATAAGTGTTTTTGAGCTTCCCAGGTACCGAAATGCAAAAAAGCATTAATACCACCTTATACGACGAAACAACAACATTACCAAAAACCGCGTAATTTGTGTGTTTTTTTTTTCCACATTGATAAGTACCAATATATTTGGAAACGATAAAATGTGTGTTTTTTTAGTGTTTCTTTGTATGTTTGTCACCAAAGCGCTAAAATGCAATGGTAAACACCATAAATGGGAATAGAAAACAACTTTACTCAAAAACGTGTCTTTTGAGTGTTTTTCAGCCTCTTACGTACCAAAACCCTAAAAAAGCATGCAAAACACCTTTTATGTAGAAGAATATCATTACCAAAAACAAGTATTTTGAGAGTTTTTTTGAGTTTCTTGCATACAAAAACATTAAAATGGATGCAAAATACTTAGGTAGACGTAATGACATTACGAAAAACATGTATTATAATTTTTTTTTTTTAACATTTTAGGTATTAAAACGCTAAACCTATAAACAGCACTCTATTAAGAAACAGAACTACATTAACAAAAACGTGTGTTTTGAGCATATATCACATTATTAGGTACCGAAACGCCAAAATGCATGGAAAGCCCTTGATATGGGAAAATGAAATTGTTACAAGAAAGCATCTTTCGAAACGAAAAGACTTTACGAGAAACGTTTATTATGAATGTTTTTGGTTCTTAGGTACAAAAACGCTAAAACGCATGAATAGCACTTTATATGAAGACACATAACATTATTAATAACATATATTTTGAGTCTATTTCAAATTGTTAAGCTTTTTTGTTACCTAACCATGTGAAAATCAATAAAAATACTCGCTTTTGTTAATGTTGTGTTCCTATATAAAGATTATTTACACCTGTTTTAGCGTTTTCGTGATGTCTTTTCGTTTTTGCATGAATTTTGCATTTTTCTACGAAACAAGCTGAAAAAGCACTCAAAACACACAATTTTATTACATATACTGTTTCTCCATAAAAGTTGTTTTGCATGCTTCTTAGCGTTTTCGTAAGTCGTTCAAAAAGACCAAAGAGAAACGTTTTTGGTAATGATGTTTTTTTTTTTTTTCCATATTGGGTACTTTTCATGCTTTTTTAACCGTTTTGGTGCCGAACACGCTCATAAACACTCAAAAAACACATTTCTGGAAATATCGTTTCCTTTTCCTATAGTGTGCTTTGCGTACATTTTGGCGTTTTGGTACCTAACCATGTGAAATACACTCAAAATGCAAGTTTTTTATAATGTTAATTGTCTCCATATATTTAGGCGTTTTAGCGTTTTAGTACCTAAGAAACTGAAAAAAAAACACTCATAACACAAGTTTCTCGTAATGTGTTTTTGTTTCCTCAGATCGCGTAATCAAGCATTTTGACATTTTTCTACGTAATAAGCTCAAAAACTCTCGAAATACTTGGTTTCAGTAATATTATCATGTTTTCTGCATGAAGAGTGTTTGCATACATTTTTTGCGTTTTGGTACCTAACAAGATCATAATCACTCAAAAAACATGTTCCTGGAAATGTCTTTTTTTTTTTTTTTCCTAACATAGGGTACCTTACATGTATTTATGCATTTAATTACTTAACAGTGTAAAAGAATACACAAAACACGTTTGTTTTTTTCTTTTGATGTTGTTCTTTTTCTCCATTTAGAGTTTTATTACAGGGTTTTCGCGTTTTCGTAGACAGGAAACTCAAAAACACTCATAACACACGTTTCTCGCAATGTCTTTTCATTCCCTCATTCTTTGCATGCATTTTGGCGATTTTGTACGTAACAAACTCAAAAGCATTTAAATACTTGTTTTTGTTAAGAATATTTTCTTTCTATTTAAAAGGGTGTTTTCCATTCGTTTTATGGTTTTTGTACATAAATAGCTCAAAAATACACCAAACACACGTTTTTAGAAATGCCGTTTTGCTTTCCCCATAGAGGAACTTTTCCATGCCTTTTAGCGTTTTTGTGCCTAACACGCTCATAAACACAAAAAAAAAAAAAAAAAAATACATGTTTCTGGAAATGTCGTTTCATTTCCCTAGAGAGGGCACTTTGCATGCATTTTGGCGTTTTTGCTATCTTACAATGTGAAAAAAAAACTCAAAAATCACGTTTTTTGGTAATTTTCTTTTATTTATTTATTTATTTTTCCATATAGAGTAATACTATTTATGTATTTTAACGTTTTGGTACCAAAAACTTAAAAACACTGACAATACACTTTTCTTGTAATGTCTCTTCGTTTCCTAATATTAGGTACTTTGCATACATTTTGGCGTTTTCGTAGGTAACAAACTGAAAACCCTTAACATACTTCTTTTTCGTAATTTTATTGTTTCTCCATAAATCATGTTTCACGTGCGTTTTAGCGTTTTGGTACGTAAGTAGCTCAAAAACATTTTGGTGCCTAACACGATCATAAACACTCAACAGACACTTTTCACGATATATCATTTTCTTTCCCAACTATAGCCTATTTTTCCTGTTTTTTGGCTTTTTGGCACCTAATGTGTAATACACATAAAACACAAGTTTTTGGTAATGTTTTTTTTTTTTTTTTCCATAGACAGTGCTATTTATGCCTTTTAACATTTTGGTACCTAAGAAGCTCAAAAGCACTAATAATACACGTTTCAGGTAATGCCCTTTCGTTTCCCATAGTCTACTTTGCGTGTCGTTTTTGTAATAAACTCAAAAACAATTTTTTTTTTCGCAAATATATAATGTCTCGCCATAAATGTTTTTTTTTTGCATGCGTTTTACCATTATGATACGTAATTACCTGAAAAACACTGAAAAGAGACGGTTTCGGTGACGTTTAGTTATCCATATAAGGTGTTTTTTTTATTTTTTATTTGTTTATTTTATTTTTTTATTTTTTTGGTACTTAACACGCTAATAAACTCATAAAAGACACGCTACTAGAAATTTAATTTCTTTTCCCTATATAGGGATCGTTGGATGCATTTTGGTGTTTTGGTATCTATGAATGTAAAAAAAAAAACCACTCAAAACACACGTATTTGGTAATGTTTTGTATCTTCATATAGAATGTTATTCATGGTTTATTGCGTGTTGGTACCTGAGAAGCTCAAAAACATTCATAGCACACGTTTCTTGTAATGCCTTTTCGTTTCTCCATATAAAATTTTCGTACCTAAGAAGGATGTATTTTGGCGTTTTTCCACCTAAGCTCACAAAACACTCAAAAAACTTGTTTTTGGTAATATTATTCTTTTTGTCCATAAATTGTGTTTTGCATGCATTTTTTTGCGTTTTTGGTACGTAAGATACTGAAAAAAAAAACACTCAAAAGACACGTTTTTTGGTACTATTGTTTTTTTTTTTTTTTTCATATAGAATGCTATTCATGCGTTTTAGAGTTTTGGTACTTAAGAAGCTCAAAAAACAGATTTCTCGTAAAGACTTTTCGTTTCTCAATATCGAGTGCTTTGCATGCATTTCGCTGTTATATCTCCTAATAATGTGAAATACAATATACGTTTTTGGTATTAATCTTCTTTTTCTCCAAATAAAGTGCTATTCATGTGTTTTAACGTTTTAGTACCTAAGAAGCTAAAAAAAAAATAAAATAATGATAATAAACGTTTTTGTAATGTCGTTTCGGTTCCCCATATAGGATAGTTTGTATGCATTTTGGTGTTTTCGACGTAAAAAAAAACTCAAAAACACTCGTTATTTATTTTCCATAAGGATATAATTCATGTGTTTTTTTTTTTTTACCGTTTTCCTTGCTAATACGTTAAAAACACTGAAAATATATGATTCTGAAAATGTAGTTCTGTTTCCCCTTATAGGGATATTTCCATGCACTTTGCCGTTTTGATACCTAACAATGTTAAAAACATTCAAAATACAAGTTTTTTGATAATAATTTATGTTTCTTTTATATAGCGTGATATTCATACATATTTTTTTTCTGGTTTGGTACCTAAAAAGCTCAAAAACAATCATAATACACGTTTCTCGTAAAGTTCTTTCGTTTCCCCTTATAAACTATTTTCCATGCAATTCAGCGTTTTTGTACGTAAAAAGCTGAAAAAAATACACGTTTTTTGCTAAAGTTATTTTGTTTTTTCCATAAAGCATTTGCATGCATTTTATTATTTTACGACGTAAATAGCTCATAAACTCTCAGATGTTTTATTAATGTTTGTTTTACGTTTTTTTTTTTTTTAGCATTTTTGTGCCTAGCACGCTGACAAACACAAAAGACCCGTTTCTTGAAATCTCGTTTCCTATCCCGATATAAGGTACTTTCCATACATTTTGGCGTTTTGGTATCTAACAATGTGAAAAATCACTCTAAATACCAATTTTTGGTTATCTTATTACGTTTCTATATAGGGTGCTATGCATACATTTTCTCGTTTTGGTACCAAAGAAGCTCAAAAACACAAAAAAAATACACGTTTCTAGTAATATGTTTTCATTACGAGATATAGGGTAATTTACATACATTTTGGCGTTTTCTACGTATTGAGTTGAAAAGCACTAAAAACACGTTTCTTTTGTAATTTTTTACTATTCTTCCATACTTGTTTTTTTTTTTTTTTTTGCATGCATTTTGGCGGTTTGGTACATACCTAAAAAAACACTGAAAAGAGATGTATGTAGTTATATTATTTTGTTTACTCATACAGGATGGTTTCCATACATTTTGGGTTTTGGTGCTTAGCACGCTCATAAACACTCAAAAAGACACGTTTCTGGAAATATCACTTTGCATGCTTTTGGTGATTTGTTGCCTAACAATATGAAATACAGTCGAGATACATGTTTTCGATAATGCTTTTCTGTTTCTCCATATAGAGTGTTATTCATGCACTTTAACATTTTGGTACCTAAGAACCTCAAAATATTCATAATATAAGTTTCTCATGAAGTCTTTTTGTTTCCCTATATAGGGTACTTTGCATGCATTTTCGCTTTTTCTACGTAACAAGCTATAAAAAAATAAATAAAAAAATGTATGATTTTGATAATATTACTCTGTTTCTACATTAAAGTTTCTTTTGCCTGCGTTTTAGCGTTTTGGTACGTAAATAAATGAAAAGACTCAAAAGGCACGATTAAGGTAATGTTGTTTTGTTTTTCGAAATAGAGAAATCATGTATTTTGAGTGTTTTTCACATTGTTACCCGCCAAAACGCCAAAATGCATGCAAAGCCCCTTATAATAGGAAAGGAAACGACATTTTTCAGAAAAAAAATTAGTGCTTTGAGGGTTTCTGAGCATGTAAGCATGTATGAAAATTCAAAACATTACGAAAAAAACGTATCTTATGAGTGTTTTTCAGCTTCTTACGTACCAAAACTCTAAATTACATACAAAAACACCCTTCATAAACACAATAACTTTATAAAAAAATATGTCTTTTAAATGTTTTGAGCCTGTTACGTTGAAAAGTAAAAATGAATGCAAATTACTCTATACGGGGAAACGAGAAATTACGAGAAGCGTGTATTATGAGTTTTTTTTTTTTTTTATCTTCTTACGTACCAAAATCCTAAAACGAATGAATAGTACTCTATATCGAAAAACTAACAATATTACCAAAAACGTGTATTTTGAGTGTTTTCTCACATTATTAGGTAGCAAAACAGCACGAGGCAATAAAGGTTCATATATGGGGAAACGAAACAGCATTACCAGAAACGTGTCTCTTCAGTGTTTTGAGCGTGTTAGTTACCAACACGTTTAAAAGCATGGAAATCACCTTATATAAGAATACAAAACAACGTTACGTACATGTCTTTTGAGTGTTTTTAATCTTCTTGCGTACTGAAACGATAAAACCCATATAAAACACAGTTCATGGTGAAACAGAATAATTTTACCAAAAACAAGTATTTTGGCTGTTTTCAGGTTTTTTACGTACAAAACCGGCAAAATGCATCCAAAGTTCCCTATATGTTTAGACGAAAGGGGATTGCGAGAACCATTTCTTAGTGTTTTTTTTGGGGTGCTTCTTAGGTACAAAAACGAGGAATCGCATGACTAGCGATCTCTTTGGAGAAACAAAACAACATTACCAAAAACGTGTATTTTAAGTATATTTCACATTGTTAGGTACCAAAACGCCATTGTCTATGTAATGCACCCTAAATGGCGAAACGAGTTTTCCAGAAGTGTCTTTCGAGATGTTGATGAGCGTGCTAGGCACCAAAACGATAAAAGCGAAAACGCTTTGTGTATCCACTATATCTTGGAAAACAAAACAACATTACAAAAAAAAATGTCTCTTTTCAGTGTTTGTGAGCTACTTACGTTTCCAAAAGCTAAAACGCATATAAATATGTTTTATTCAGAAACACAATAATTTTATTTAAACTTGTATTTCAATTGTTTTCTGAGTTTGTTACGTACAAAAAAGAAAAAAAAAACCGTGCAAAGTACTCTCTATGATGAAACTAAAAGACATTACGAGAAAGTGTTTTTAAGCTTCTTAGGTACCAAAACGGAAAAAGGCGATAATACAACTATATATGGAAAAACAGAACGACATTACTAAAAACACGCATTTTGAGTGCTTTTTTACATTACTAAAATACCTGAAAAGCCTTTATATACGAAAATGAAACGTGATTACAAGAAACGAGAAACGTGTATTTATGTGTCTTTCAGCACGTTAGGCAACAAAACGCTAAAAAGCATGGACAATTACCTTATAGCGGAATACAAAACGTTACGAAAAACGAGTCTTTTGAGAGTTTTGTTTTTACTTTTTACGCTAAAACTCATGCAAAAGACCTTTTATGGAGAAACAGAATAACATTAAGAAAAAAAAAGTGTTCTGAGTGTTTTCGGCTTGTTACTTGGAAAACTCAAAAACGCATACAAAGTATTCTACATGGGGAAACAAAAATGCATTACGAAAAACATGTATAATGGATGTTTTCAGCTTTTTAGGTACCAAAAATGAGGAAAAGTAAGAATAACACTTCCTATTCAGAAACACAACAACATTACTAAAAACGTGTATTTTAAGTGTTTTTCGTACTGTAAGATATCAAAACGACAAAATGGATGCAAAACTCGTTATATTCAGGAACGAAGCAACATTACAAGAAATGTATTTTTTTGTGTTTTTGTGCATGTTAGGCACGAGAATGCTAAAAATAATGGAATACACCTTATATGGGAAAACGAAACAACATTACTTATATTGTACATTTTGAGTTTGTTTTCAGCTTTTTAGGTAACAAAACGATAAAACGCATGAAAAAAAAACTGTAGAAACAGATTACCATTACCAAAAAAAAAAAAAAAAAAAAATTCTAGTTTCTATCCAGCATATTAGGTCAATATGCAGGCAATGTACAATGCAATAGAGAATGGAAAAGGCATAACGAGAAACATGTATTGAGTGTTTTTTTTTTCAGATTTGCATGAGTAGGACTCTATATAGAGAGAAACAGAACAACATTATCAAAAACGTGTATTTTAAGTGCATTTCATATTTTGAAGTGACAAAACGCCAAAATGCATTTAAAGCACCTTGTATTTGGCAAAGGTAACGATATCTTAAGAAACGTCTTTTTAGTGTTTACGGAAACAAAACAACATTACCAAATACGTGTCTTTTCAATGTTTATAAAGTTACGTACTAAAACGCTAAAACGTATGTAATAAAAAAATATATATAAATTTACCCCCTTAAAAAAATCGTTTATATTGAGTGTTTTTGAGTTTCATACGTAGAAAAATGCCAAGATCATGAAATTACCCTATATGAAAACAAAAAGACATTACGAGAATAGTGTATTATAAGTATTTTTGAGCTTTTTATTTACCAAAAAAACAAAAAAAGGAATACAAAACAACATTACTAAAAACGTGTTTTATAGGTTCTTATGTACAGAAACGCTAAAACCCAAGCAAAACACCCTTCATGGAGAAGTGAAATAAATATTTCGTTGATAAATTACATTCAGAACAGTTAGGGAACATCCCTTACAGAAGAATAAGATCGCAGAAGAATGGTCCTAAATGGATGACTGATAATAAAACACTACATACGGCGAAAGAGAAGTATGTTAAGAGAAGCTGTTAAATTTACATTCTTTAGAGAGACGTAGGTTAAGAGTGGACCTGATAGAAGTCTTTAAGTGGTATATGGGTTATAACAAGGGCAACATAAGAAAAATTCTTAGAATCTGTAACCATGATAAAACAAGAAAAATGGGTTCAAGCCTGAAAACTTGATGTTCAAAAAGGAGACAAGAAGGAATTGGTTCTCAAATAAAGTAGTAGATGATTGGAACGGACGTAGTAATCAAGCTGTTAGTGCTGAGGCATTTGGGAACTGTAAGAGAAAATTAGACATTTATGGATGAGGGTGATAGGTGGGAATAGGTAGGCATATTTCATACAAGTACTGCCATGTGTAGGCCTGATGCCTTCTTGCAGATTTACTTATTTCTTATGTTCTTATATTCTTATTACCAAAAGCGTGTATTTTCAGTGTTTTTCAGCTATTACGTGAAAAAAAAATGCCAAAAGGCATGCAAAGCACCCTAAATGAGTAAAAAAAAGGGACCTTACGAGAAACGTGCATTATGAGTGTTTTTTTCAGATTCTTAGATACCAAAACGCTGAATAAAACTCATCAATAAAACTCTTAATTGAGAAACAGAACAATCTTACCAAATGCGTGTATTCTGAGTGTTTTTCACATTCTTAGTTACCAAAACCACAAATTGCAAGTGAAACTAGCTTTATGTGAAAAAAAAGGCATTTCCAGAAAGGTGTCTTTTAAGGGTTTTTGTACGTGTTAGGCAATAAAGCACTAAAAAGCAGGGCAATCACATTACATAGGAATAAAACCAACTTTAACCAAGAACTTGCCTTTAAGTGTTTTTGACCTCCTTACATACCAAAACGCAAAAACGCATGCAAAACATCCTTTATGGAGAACAGAATAACATTACCAAAAACATGTATTTTGAGTATTTTTGATCATGTTACCTATAAAATCGCTTAAATACATGCAAAGAACCCTATGTTTGGGAAACGAAAGGACATTACGAGAAACGTGTATTATGAGTGTTATTAAGTTCCTTAAGTACCAAAAAGCTAAAACCCACAAATAACAACACTCTTTATAAAGAAACAAAAAAAAAAGGATTTTTTTTTTTTTGTTAGTCTTCTTCATAGGTACCGAGATGCCAAAATTCTGGCAAAATTCAGGGAAATTATGTGGAAAAAAGAACATTATCAAAAAAGTTATTTTAGCTTATTTCGGATTGTTATGTAAAAAACCCTAAATTGCATGCAAAGCCACCTATATGGGGAAGTTAAACGACTTTACCAAAAAGCTGTCGTTTGAGTGTTTTTTAGCATGTTAGGCATCAAAACAATAAATAATATGGAAGTCACTCTATATGGGAATCGAAAACAACATTACTAAAAACTTGTTTTTTCAGTGTTTTACGTAGAAAAAAAAAACTAAAACGGATGCAAACAAACCAATATCAAGAAATAGAATAACATTACCAAAAAGGTATATTTTGAGTGTTTTTGAGCCTGTTACCTATAAAAAACGCGAAAATGGATGCAAAGCACTCTATATTGGGAAACAAAAGGACATTACGAGAAACGTGTATAATTAGAGTTTTATAGTTTCAGAAGAACCACAAGTCAAAAGTTTCTTAGATACCAAAATGCTGAAACTCATGAATAACACTCTTGATTGAGACACAGAACAACCTTACCAAATGCGTGTATTTTGAGTGTTTTTCACATTCTTAGTTACCAAAACCCGAAATTGCATGCGAAACTAGCAATATGTGGGGAAAAAATTATATTACCAGAGAAGTGTCTTTTGAGTGTCTTTGAGCGTGTTGAGCAATAGATTACTAAAAAGAAGAACAACCACATTACATGTTAATAAAAACCAACTTTTACCAAGAACTTGCCGTTAAATGTTTTTGAGATCCTTCCATACCAAACGTTAAAACGAATGCAAAACACCCTTTATGGAGAAACACAATAACATTACCAAAAACGTGTATTTTGAGTGTTTTTTTTTTTTTTATCATGTTACCTATAAAAACGCTTGAATACATGCAAAGAACCCTATGTTTGGGAAACGAAAGGATATTACGAGAAACGTGTATTATGAGTGTTTTTAAGTTCTGTAAGTACCATAAAGCTAAAACCCATATATAACACTCTTTATAGAGAAAAAGAAATAAATAAAAAAATAGCTTTTTTTTTTTTTGTTTATCTTCATAGGTACCGAGATGCCAAAATTCTGGCAAAATTCAGGGTAATTACGTGGAAAAAAGAACATTATCAAAAACGTTAATTTTAGCTTTTTTTCAGACTATTGTGTACCAAAGCCCCATGCATGCAAAAGCCACCTATATGTGGAAATTAAACGACGTTACCGGAAACCTGTCTTTTGACTGCACCAAAACGATAAATAATATGGAATATGGGAATCCAAAACAAAATTACTGAAAACGTGTCTTTTCAGTGTTTTACGTAGAAAAATGCTAAAACGGATGCAAACCAACCAATATGAAGAAATAGAATAACATTACCAAAAAGGTATATTTTGAGTGTTTTTGAGCTTGTTACCTACAAAAAACGCGAAAATGCATGCAATCCACTCTATATTTGGAAACAAAAAATGAGTATTTTATAGTTTCACATGAGGAAATATGAGGAAATTAAACGACTTGACAAGAAAACTGTCTTTTGAGTGTTTTTCAGCATGTTAGGCACCAAAACGATAAATAATATGGAAGTCAATCTATATGGGAATCCAAAACAAAATTACTGAAAACGTGTCTTTTCAGTGTTTTACGTAGAAAAAACGCTAAAACGGATGCAAACCAACCAATATGAAGAAAAAGAATAACATTACCAAAAAGGTATATTTTAAGTGTTATTGAGCTTGTTACCAACAAAAAAAAAAAAAACACGAAAATGGATGCAAAGCACTCTATATTGGGAAACAAAAAGACATTACGAGAAACGTGTATAATGAGTGTTTTATAGTTTCACAAGAACCACGAGGCAAAAAACACAAAAACTCGTGTATATGGATAAGTTTCTTAGATACCAAAATGCTGAAGCTCCTGAATAACACTTTTAATTAAAAAAAAAAACAGAATAACCTTACTAAATGCGTGTATTTTGAGTGTTTTTACATTCTTAGTTACCAAAACCCCAAAATGCATGCGAAACTAGCTTTATGTGGGACGAAAAATGACATTACCAGAGAAGTGTCTTTTGAGTGTTTTTGAACGTGTTAGGCAATAAAGCACTCAAAAGGTGGGCAATCATATTACATGGGAATAAAACCAACTTTTACCAAGAACTTGCCTTTAAGTGTTTTTGAGCTCCTTATATACGAAATCGCTAAAATGCATGCAAAACACCCTTTATGGAGAAACAGATTAACATTACCAAAAACATGTATTTTGAATGTTTTTGATCATGTTATCTCTAAAAACGCTTAAATACATGGAAAGAACCCTATGTCTGGGAAACGAAAGGACATTGCGAGAAACGTGTATTATGAGTGTTTTTAAGTTCCATAAGTACCAAAAAAGTTAAACCTCTTTATAAAGAAAGAAAATCAAATAAAAAATAGGATTTTTTTTTGGAGGGATATTCTTCTTCATAAGTACCGAGATGCCAAAAATTCTGGCAAAATTCAGGGAAATTATGTGAAAAAAGAACATTTAAAAAAAAGTTAATTTTAGCTTTTTTTTTCGGACTGTTATGTACCAAACCTTAAAGTGCATGCAAAGCCAACTATATGGGAAAATTAAACGACTTTACTAGAAACCTGTGTTTTGAGTGTTTTTCAGCATGTTAGTCACCAAAACAATAAATAATATGGGAGTCGTTCTATATGAGAATCCAAAACAAAATTACTGAAAACGTGTCTTTTCCGTGTTTTACGTAGAAAAACGCTAAAACGGATGCAAACCAACCAATATGTAGAAATAGAATAAGATTACCAAAAAGGTATATTTTGAATGTTTTTGAGCTTTTTACTTACAAAAACGCGAAAATGGATGCCTTTTAGCGGTTTGTTACCTAAGAAGTAAAAAAAAAACCCTTTCTCGTAATTTTTTTTTTCCATTTAACCAAATAGGGTACATGGAATGTATTATGACGTTTTTCACGTAACAGCCTCAAAAACAATAAAAAAAAACTTGTTTTTTGGTAATGTTATTTTGTTCCTCCATCAAGGGTGTTTTGCATGCGTGTTTTGAGCGTTGCTCAAAAATACTGAAAAGAGACATTTTTGTTAATGTTTTGTTTTCCATTACAGTGTGATTTACATGCTTTTCATCGTTTTGGAGCTAGAACACTGATAAACACTCAAAAGACAACTTTCTAGAAAACTAGTTTCCTTTCGCATGCTTTGCATGTGTACTTAACAATGAGAAATGCACTCCAATTACAAGTTTTTGGTAATATTATTTTTCTCGATGACGATTTTTTTTTTTTTTTTGCATGCAGCTTAGGTTTTTGGTATGTAATAAGCTCAAAAACACTTAAAAGACACGTTTTCCTTAGTGTTCTTTTGTTGTTCAAATCAAGTGATTTCCAAGCTTTATATCGATTTAGTGTCTAAACACTCCAAAGACACGTTTCTGGAAACATCGTTTTATTTCCTCATAAAGGTTACTTTGCATGCATTTTTGCGTTTTCTATGTAACAAGCTCATAAACACATAAAATACTTGTTTTTGGCAATTTTATTCTCTTTCTCCATAAAAAATGTTTTGCAAACATATTAGCGTTTTGGTACGTAAGAAGCTCAAAAAGATTGAAGACATGTTTTTGATAATGTTTTTTATTCCCATATGGTGATCTTTCCATAGTTTTTAGCATTCTGGTACATAGTAGATTCATAAACATTCAAAAGACACGTTTCATTAAATTTAGTTTCGTTTGTTTGTTAGTTGGCTTCCATACATTTTGGCGTTTTGGCACCTAACAATATGAAAAAAAACACTCAAAATACACGTTTTTGGTGATGTTATGTTAATCCATACAGAGTGCTATTCATGCGTTTTCACATTTTGCTACCTAAGAAGCTCAAATTTACTCATAATACACGTTTCTCGTAATGTCTTTTTCTTTCTTCATATAGAATACTTTGCATATATTATGGCGTTTTTCTTCCTAACAAGATCAAAAACTCTCAAATAATTTCTTTTTGGTGATATTATTCAGTTTTTTCCATAAAGGGTGTTTTTCATGCATTTTACCTTCTTGGTACGTAAGAAGCTGAAAAAAAAACTCAAAAGACACGTTTTTGGTAAAATAGTTTTTTTTTTTTTTCCATGTATATGTGTATATGAACTTGTTAACCACAAAACAGTAAAAAGCATGAAAACTTCCCTATACTGGAAAAGCAAAAAACAACATTCCCCAAAAAACGTATTTTTGGGGGTATTTTTCAGCTACTTACGTACAAAAACGCTGAAATGCTTGCAAAATACCCTTCATGGAAAAAAACAAATAACCTTACCAGAAACTAGTATTTCATTTTATTTCTTAAGCTTGTCACGTACAAAAGCGCCAAAATGCATGCAAAGTGCACTATATATGGATACGAAAGTACATTACGAGAAACGTGCAGTATGAGTGTTTTCAACTTATTAGGTACCAAAACGCTAAAGCGAGTGAATAGCACTCTATATGGAGAAACGAAAACGCTAAAATGCATGCAAAGCATGATATATGAGGGAAAATACGACACTTCTAGAAACGTGTTTTTTCAGTGTTTGTAAGCGTATTAGGTACCAAAATGCTAAAAAGCAAGGAAAGAATCATACATGGGAAAACAAAACATTACAAATAAGTTTTTTTTATTGTTTTGAGCTACTTACATGCTAAAACGCAAAGGCGCATGCAAAACACCTTTTACGGAAAAACAAGAAAACGTGTATTTTTAATGTTTTAAGCTAATTACGTAAAAAAATTCAAAATTCATGTAAAGTTCCCAATATGGAGAAACGAAAAGACATTACAAGAAACGTATATTATAAGTGTTTTACACCTTATTAGTTTAAAAATACGAAAATGCATGAATACCACTCTATATGGAGTAACAGAGCAACATTAATAAAAACGTGTATTTTGTTTGTTTTCACAATGTTATGTACCAAAACGTCGAAATTCATGCAAAGTGCAATCTATGGAAAAAACGAAACGAAATTTCCAGAAACGTGAATTTTGAGTGTTTATGAGCGTGATAGGCACTAAAACTCTAAAAAATAAAAATGGAAAGCATCCTATATGGGAATACAAAACAAAATTACAAAAAAATAGTGTCTTTTTTTGTGTGTTTTTGAGCTACTTCTATATCAATACGTTTGAACAGACGCAAAACACGCTTTATGGAGAAACAAAAATAACAATACAAAAAAATATATATTTTCAGTGTTTTTGAGGTATGTAAGTAGAATAACGCCGAAATGTATGCAAAGTTCCCTATGCCGGGAAACGAAGACATTTCGAGAAACGTGTATTATGAGAGCTTTTTAGGTACCAAACACAAAGGCACCTTAATAGTATTCTATATGGAGAAACAAAACAACACGAATGAAAATATATATTTTGAGTGGTTTTCATATTATTAGGTACCAAAACGCAAAAATACATGCAAAGACCTCTAAAATACGACACAAAACGACATTACAAGAAACCTATGTTTTGACTGTGTTTCTACGTGTTAGGCACCAAAACACTAAGAAGTATGAAAAGAGCACTATGTTGGAAGGGAAAAAAAAAAAACCAACAAAGTGACTTTTCACGTGTTTGGAAGTTTTTAAATTTATAATGTACCACAACGATAAAACATGCAAAACACCCTTCCTGCAGAAACATAAAACATTACCAAAAACGAGCATTTTCAGCGATTTTTGAACTTGTTATGTATAAAAGCGTCAAAATGCATATAAAGTGCCCTATATAAGAAAACGAAAAGACATTAAGGGAAACCAGTATTATGAGTTTTTTTTTTTTTTTAGCTTATTAGGTACCAAAACAATAAAACGTATGATTTGCATTCTGTATGGAGAAACCGTGTATTTTGAGTATATTTAGTGTTGGTAGGTATCAAAACGCCAAAATCCATGCAAAGAACCCGATATGGGGAAAATAAACGACATTTCCAGAAACATGTCTTTTGAGAGTTTATGAGTGCGTTAGGCACAAAAAGCTCTTAAAAAGCATGGAAAGTACCGTAAATGGGAAAACATTGTTTTGAACTACTTACGTACCAAACCGCTAAAATAGTTGCAAAACACACTTTATGGAGAAACTCAACAGCTTTACCAAAAACATGCATTTTGAGAAATTTTGCGCCTGTTACGTACAAAAACGATAAAATACATGCAAATAACCCTAAAAGGGGAAAAGAAAACATTAAAAGAAACGTATATTTTGAGTGGTATTGAGCTTCATAGGTAACAACACTAAAACGTATGAATAATACTCTATATGGAGAAACAGAACAAGATTAACCAAAACATGTGTTTTAAGGCTTTTTTCACGTTATTATGTACCGCAACGCGAAAATGCATGCAAAGAATACTATATGGGGAAAGGAAACATTTCCAGAAACATGTCCTTTCAGTGTTTATGAGCGTGTTAGGTACCAAGAAGCTAAAAACCAAGGAAAGCACCCTATAGGAGAAAACGAAAGATTACAAAAACTTTTCATTTCAGTGCTTACATAGAAAAACACTTAAACGCATCCAAAACGCCTTTTTTCTTGGAAAAACTGAATAAAATTACCAAAACAAGTGTTTTTTCAATGTTTTGAGATTCCTAACCCCCCAAAAAAAAACATAATAAGTAACCAAAGGCATTATGAGAAAATTATATTAAGAGCGTTTTTGAGCTTCTCACGTACCAAAACGCGAAAATGCATGAATAATACTCTCTTTGGAGAAACACAACAATATTAGATACCAAAACGCTAAAAAGCAACGAAAACTCTCTATTTGGAAAAGCAAAACATTACCAAAAGCGTGTCTTTTGAGAGTTTTTATACCTACTTACGTACCAAAACGCTAAAATGCATGCAAAGCATATTTTATGGAGAAACAGAATAACATTACCAGAAACGTGTTTTTTGAGTTTTTTTTTTTATCTTACGTATAAAAAAAAAGCAAAAATGCATGCAAACTATCCTAAATGGCGATAGGAAAAGAATTAAAAGACACTTCATTTATCAGTGTTTTAAGATTCTTAGGTAGCAAAATGCACAAACGCATGTATAACATTATATATGAAGAAACAAGAACATTACCGAAAACGTATATTTTGAGTATTTTTCACATTGTTACGTAACAAAAACGCCAAAAATGCATGGAAATTCCCCAATATGGATAAAATAATTGATATTACGAGAAAGATGTATTATTAGTGTCTTTGAGCGTCTTAGGTACCAAACGCAAAAACTATTTAGTACCACTGTATATGGAGAAACAGAACATTACCAAAAACGTTTATTTTGAGTGTTTTTCACAATTTTATGTACCAAAACGTCAAAATGCCTCCAGAACACCATCTATGGGGAGATGAAACGACATTTCTAGAAACATGTCTTTTGAGTGTTGATGAACGTGTTAGGTACCAAAGTTATAAAAAAAAAACAATGAAAGCTTCCTATATGAAAGAACAAGACAACCAAAATTTTTTCTTTTGGGTATTTTCAGCTACTTACGTACCATAACGCTGAGATGTATGCAAAACACCCTTTGCATGAGGAAACGAAAAGACATTAGAAGAAACTTTTATAATGAGTGTTTTTTTTTTTTTTCTTAGGTACCAAGACCTATTTGACGCATTGAAGAGCACTCTATATGGAGAAAAGAACAAAATTACCAAAAATGTTAGGTACGAAAGCACTCTATAAAGAGTGTTATTTGTGGGTCTTACCTTTTTCATACTTAACGAACTTAAAAAAAACTCATAATACACGTTTCTCTTAACGTCCTTTCATTTTCCAAACATAGGGTTCTTTGCATGTATTTAAGCTTTTTTATAGGTAACATGATCAAAAACACTCAAAATACATGTTTTTGGTAATGTTATTCTGTTTCTCCATAAAGGGTGTTCTGCATGCGTTTTAGCGTTTTGATATGTAAGGAGCTCAGAAACACTTAAAGGCAAGTTCTTGGTAAAAGTATGTTTTATTCCCATGTCATGTGATTACCCTGCTTTTTAGTGCTTTATTGCCTATCACGCTCAAAAACACTCAAAAGACACTTTTCTGGTAATGTCATTTTTTCCCACATAAAGCTAGTTTCGCATGCAATTTGGGGTTTTGGTAACTAAGAAGTTGAAAAAAAAGTCAAAATACACGCATTTGGTAAGGTTGTTCTGTATTCTTAATTAAGAGCGTTATTCCTGAGTTTCAGCATTTTGGTATCTAAGAAAATTCTTTATATACACGAGTTTTTGCGTTTTTTGCCTTGTGGTTCTTGTGAAACTATAAAACACTCATTATACACGTTTCTCGTAATGTCCTTTTGTATCCCAATATAGACTGCTTTCCATCCATTTTCGCTTTTTTTGCAGGTAAGAAGCTCAAAAACATTCATAATATACCTTTTGGTATTCTATTTCTTCATATTCGTTGGTTTGCATCCGTTTTAGCGTTTTTCTACGTAAAACACTGAAAAGACACTTTTTCAGTAATTTTGTGATGGATTCCCATTTTGAGTGACTTCCATATTATTTATCGTTTTGGTGCCTAACATGCTGAAAAACACTCAAAAGACAGGATTCTGGTAAAGTCGTTTAATTTCCCAATATAGGTGGCTTTGCATGCACTTTAGGGTTTGGTACATAACAGTCCGAAAAAAAGCTAAAATTAAAATTTTTCCATAATATTCTTTTTTCACATAATTTTCCTGAATTTTGCCGGAATTTTGGCATCTCGGTACCTATGAAGAATAACAAAAAAATAAATAAATTCCAATTTTTTTATTTTTTTCTCTCTAAAGAGTGTTATTTTGGGGTTTTAGGTTTTTGGTACATTCATAATACACGTTTCTCGAAATGTTCTTTCGTTTCCCAAACATAAGGTTCTTTGCATGTATTTAATTAGCGTTTTTATAGGTAAAATGCATGCAAAACACCCTTTATGCAGAAACAGAATAACATTACCACAAACAAGTATTTTGAGTGTTTTTGAGCTTGTTACACAGAATAACACCAAAATATATGAAAAGTATACTATGTGGGGAAACAAAAAATACATTAGAAGAAAAGTGTATTATAAGTGTTTTTGAGCTTCCCAGGTACCGAAATGCGAAACCGCGTTAATACCACCTTATACAAAGAAACAGAACAACATTACCAAAAACCGCGTAATTTGAGTGTTTTTTTTTCCCACATTGTTAAGTACCAATATATTTGGAAACGATACTACATTTCAAGAAGTGTTTTTTTTTCTTTTTGAGTGTTTAAAATGCAATGGTAAACACCCTAAATGGGAATAGAAAACAACTTTACCAAAAAACGTGTCTTTTGAGTGTTTTTCAGCCTCTTACGTACCGAAACTCTTATAAAGCATGCAAAACACCTTTTATGTAGAAGAATATCATTACCAAAAACAAGTATTTTGAGAGTTTTTTTGAGTTTGTTGCATACAAAAACATTAAAATGGATGCAAAATACTCTTAATAGCTAGACGTAATGACATTACGAAAAACATGTATTATAATTATTTGTTTTAACATTTTAGGTATTGAAACGCTAAACCTATAAACAGCACTCTATTAAGAAACAGAACAACATTAACAAAAACGTGTGTTTTGAGCATATTTCACATTATTAGGTACCGAAACGCCAAAATGTATGGAAAGCCCTTGATATGGGGAAATGAAATTGTTACAATAAAACATGTTTCGAAACGTAAAGACTTTACGAGAAACGTGTATTATGAAAGTTTTTGGTTCTTAGGTACAAAAACGCTAAAACGCATGAATAACACTTTATATGAAGACACATAACATTATTAATAACATATATTTTGAGTCTATTTCGCTCAAAAAGACCGAAGAGAAACGTTTTTGGTAATGATGTTTCTTTTTTCCATATAGGGTACTTTTCATGCTTTTTTAACCGTTTTGGTGCCTAACACGCTCATAAACACTCAAAAAACACATTTCTGGATATATCGTTTCCTTTTCCTATAAAGTGTGCTTTGCGTACATTTTGGCATTTTGGTACCTAACCATGTGAAATACACTCAAAATGCAAGTTTTATAATGTTAATTTTCTCCATATATTTAGGCGTTTTAGCGTTTTAGTACCTAAGAAACTGAAAAAAAAACACTCATAACACAAGTTTCTCGTAATGCGTTTTTGTTTCTTCAGATCGTGTAATCAAGGATTTTGGCGTTTTTCTAGGTAATAAGCTCAAAACTCTCGAAATACTTGGTTTCAGTAATATTATCATGTTTTCTACATGAAGAGTGTTTGCATGCATTTTTGCGTTTTGGTACTTAACAAGATCATAATCACTCAAAAAACATGTTCCTGGAAATGTCTTTTTTTTTTTTCCTCATATAGGGTACCTTACATATATTTATGCATTTAATTACTTAACATTGTAAAAGAATACACAAAGCACGTTTGTTTTTTCTTTTGATGTTGTTTTGTTTCTCCATTTAGAGTGTTATTACAGGGTTTTCGCGTTTTCGTAGACAGGAAACTCAAAAACACTCATAACACACATTTCTCGCAATGTCTTTTCATTTCCTCATTTATTGCATGCATTTTGGCGATTTTGTACGTAACAAGCTCAAAAGCATTTAAATACTTGTTTTTGTTAAGGTTATTCTCTTTCTATTTAAAAGAGTGTTTTCCATTCGTTTTATGGTTTTTGTACATAAATAGCTCAAAAACACACCAAACACACGTTTTTAGAAATGTTGTTTTGCTTTCCCAATAGAGGAACTTTTCCGTGCCTTTTAGCGTTTTTGTGCCTAACACGCTCATAAAACACTTAAAAAAAGAAAAAAAATACATGTTTCTGGAAATGTCGTTTCGTTTCCCTAGAGAGGGCACTTTGCATGCATTTTGGCGTTTTTGCTATCTTACAATGTGAAATAAAACTAAAAAATCACGTTTTTTGGTGTTTTTATCTTACTTTTTTTTCCATATAGAGTAATACTATTTATGTCTTTTAGCGTTTTGGTACCTAAAAAGCTTAAAAACACTGATAATACACTTTTCTTGTAATGTCTTTTCGTTTCTTTGCATACATTTTGGCGTTTTCGTAGTTAACAATCTGAAAACCCTTAAAATACTTGTTTTTTTCGTAATTTTATTGTGTTTCTCCATAAATCATGTTTCACGTGCGTTTTAGCTTTTTGGTACGTAAGTAGCTCAAAAACATTTTGGTGCCTAACACGATCATAAACACTCAACAGACACGTTTCACGAAATATCATTTTCTTTCCCAACTATAGCCTATTTTTTCCTGTTTTTTTGGCTTTTTGGCACCTAATAATGTGTAATACACATAAAACACAAGTTTTTGGTAATGTTTTTTTTTCTTTTCCATTGAGTACTATTAATACCTTTTAATATTTTGGTACCTAAGAAGCTCAAAAGCACTAATAATACACGTTTCAGGTAATGCCCTTTCGTTTCCCATAGTGTACTTTGTGTGCATTTTGTCGTTTTTGTAACAAACTCAAAAACATTTTTTTTTTTTCGCAAATATATAATGTTTCGCCATAAATGTTTTTTTTTCATGCGTTTTAGCATTATGATACGTAATTACCTGAAAACACTGAAAAGAGACGGTTTCGGTGACGGTTTGTTTTCCATATAGGGTGTTTTTTTTAATTTTTTATTTACTTATTTTTTTTTTTTTTTGTCGTTTTGGTACTTAACACGCTAATAAACTCATAAAAGACACGTTACTAGAAATTTAATTTGTTTTCTCTATATAGGGATCGTTGGATGCATTTTGGTGTTTTGGTATCTATGAATGTGAAAAAAAAAGCACTCAAAACACGTATTCGGTAATGTTGTTTTGTATCTTCATATAGAATGTTATTCGTGGTTTATTGCGTTTTGGTACCTAAGAAGCTCAAAAACATTCATAACACGTTTCTTGTAATGCCTTTTCGTTTCTCCATAGAAAATTTTCGTACCTAAGAAGGATGTATTTTGGCGTTTTTCCACCTAAGCTCACAAAACACCCCAAAAAACTTGTCTTTGGTAATATTAGTCTTTTTCTCCATAAAGTGTGTTTTGCATGCGTTTTTTGCGTTTTTGGTACGTAAGATACTGAAAAAAAAAACACTCAAAAGACACGGTTCTTGGTACTATTGTTCTGTTTCTGTTCTGAAGGTTATTCATGCATTTTAGTGTTTGGTACTTAAGAAGTTAAAAAAACAGATTTCTCGTAAAGACTTTTCGTTTCTCCATATCGAGTGCTTTGCATGCATTTCGCTGTTATACCTCCTAATAATGTGAAATACACTTAAAATACACTTTTTTGGTATTAATCTTTTTCTCCAAATAAAGCGCTATTCATGCGTTTTAACGTTTTGGTACCTAAGAAGCTTAAAAAAAAAAAAAAAAACATAATGATAATAAACGTTTCTTGTAATGTCGTTTTGGTTCCCCATATAGGATAGTTTGTATGCATTTTGGTGTTTTTGACGTAAAAAATAACTCAAAACCCTCGATACTTATTTTCCATAAGGATTTTTTTTTTTACCGTTTTTTTTTTTACCATTTTCCTTGCTAATACACTGAAAATATATGATTCTGGAAACGTAGTTCTGTTTCCCCTTATAGGGATATTTCCATGCACTTCACCGTTTTGATACCTAACAATGTTAAAAACATTTAGAATACAAGTTTTTTTTATAATAATTTATGTTTCTTTTATATAGTGTGATATTCATACATTTTTTTCTGGTTTGGTGCCTAAGAAGCTCAAAAACAATCATAATACACGTTTCTCGTAAAGTTCTTTCGTTTCCCCTTATAAACTATTTTCCGTGCAATTCAGCGTTTTTGTACGTAAAAAGCTGAAAAAAAATACAAGGTTTTTTGCTAAAGTTATTTTGTTTTTCCATAAAGCATTTGCATGCGTTTTATCATTTTACGACGTAAGTAGCTCAAAAACTCTCAGATGTTTTATTAATGTTTGTTTTACGTTTTTTTTTTTTTAGCATTTTTGTGCCTAGCACGCTGACAAACACACAAAAGACCCGTTTCTTGAAATCTCGTTTCCTATCCCGATATAAGGTACTTTCCGTACATTTTGGCGTTTTGGTATCTAACAATGTGAAAAATCACTCAAAATACCAATTTTTGGTTATCTTATTATGTTTCTCTATATAGGGTACTATGCATACTTTTCTCGTTTTCGTACCAAAGAAGCTCAAAAACACAAAAAATACATGTGTCTTGTAATATCTTTTCGTTACTAGATATAGGGTAATTAACATGCATTTTGGCGTTTTCTACGTATTGAGTTGAAAAGCACTAAAAAAACGTTTCTTTTGTAATTTTTTACTATTCCTCTATACGTTTTTTTTTTTTGCATGCATTTTAGCGTTTTGGTACATACCTCAAAATACACTGAAATGAGATGTATGTAGTTATATTATTTTGTTTACTCATACAGGATGCTTACATACATTTTAGGGTTTTGGTGCTTAGCACGCTCATAAACACTCAAAAAGACATATTGCCTAACAATATGAAATGCAGTCGAGATACATGTTTTCGATAATGCTTTTTGTGTTTCTCCATATAGAGTGTTATTCATGCACTTTAACATTTTGGTACCTAAGGACCTCAAAATACTCATAATAGAAGTTTCTCATGAAGTCTTTTTGTTTCCTTATATAGGGTACTTTGCATGCATTTTCGGTTTTTCTACGTAACAAGCTATGAAAAAAAAATAAAATGAAAAAAAAAATTATGATTTTGATAATATTATTCTGTTTCTACATTAAAGTTTTTTGCATGCGTTTTAGCGTTTCGGTACGTAAATAGATGAAAAGACTCAAATGGCACGATTAATGTATGTTGTTTTGTTTTTCGAAATAGAGAAATCATGTATTTTGAGTGTGTTTCACATTGTTACCCGCCAAAACGCCAAAAATGCATGCAAAACCCTTTTTAATAGGAAAGGAAGCGACATTTTTCAGAAAAAAAAAAATAGTGCTTTGAGGGTTTCTGAGCATGTAAGCATGTAAGCATGTAAGGTGCTTAAAATCACTATGTATGAAAATTTAAAACATTACGAAAAAAACGTATCTTATGAGTGTTTTTCAGCTTCTTACGTACCAAAACTCTAAATTACATGCAAAAACACCCTTCATAAACACAATAACTTTATAAAAAAATATGTGTTTTAAAAGTTTTGAGCTTGTTACCTTGAAAAGTAAAAATGAATGCAATTTATTCTATACGGGGAAACGAGAAATTACGAGAAGCGTGTATTATGAGTTTTTTTTTTATATTCTTAGGTACCAAAATCCTGAAACGAATGAAGAGTACTCTATATCGAAAAACTAACAACATTACCAAAAACGTGTATTTTGAGTGTTTTCTCACATTATTAGGTAGCAAAACAGCACGAGGCAAGGAAGGTTCATATATGAGGAAACGAAACAGCATTACCAAAAACGTGTCTTTTCAGTGTTTTTGAGCGTGTTAGGCACCAACACGCTTAAAAGCATGGAAATCACCTTATATAAGAATACAAAACAACGTTACGTATATGTCTTTTGAGTGTTTTTAATCTTCTTACGTACTGAAACGATAAAACCCATATAAAACACAGTTCATGGTGAAACAGAATAATTTTACCATAAACAAGTATTTTGACTGTTTTCAGGTTTTTAACACTCAAAATGCACGTTTTTGGTAATATTGTTCTTTTTCCCCATATAGATTGCTATTCATGATTTTCAGCGTTTTGGTACCCAAGAAGCTCAAAAGTACTCATAATAGACGTTTCTCGTTCTTCCGTTTCCTCATATAGAGTACTTTGCAGGCATTTTGGCATGCTTGTACCTAACATTGTGGAAAAAAAAACACTCAAAATACACGTTTTTTTGGTTTTATATATATATATATATATATATATATATATATATATATATATATATATATATATATATATATATATATATATATATATATATATATATATATATATATATATATATATATATATATATATATATATATATATATATATATATATATATATATATATATATATATATATATATATATATATATATATATATATATATATATATATATATATATATATATATATATATATATATATATATATATATATATATATATATATATATATATATATATATATATATATATACATTTTTTTTTCAAATTGTAAGCGTTTTAGCGTTTTGGTACGTGAGCAGCTCAGAAACACACACACACACACACACACACACAAAAAAAAAATTGTTAATGCTGTTTTTTTCCCATTAGTGTGCTTTCGATGCTTTTTAGTGTTTTGTCGCTTAGCACGCTCATACGCACTAAAAAGATATGTTTCTGGATTTTTTTTTCACATATAGGTTCTTTTGCATGCACTTTGGCATTTTCTACCTAACAATGTCAAAAACACTCGAAATACACTTTTTTGTATTTTTTTTTCTCCATTGAGAGAGCTTTTAAAGTGTTTTCGCGTTTTAGTAGCTAAGGAGCACAAAAATATTCACAATGTACGTTTCTCTTAATGTCTTTGTATCCCCATATGAAGTACTTTTTTCCACCTAAGCATATGAAAAACACTTAAAATAGACGTTTTTGTTAAAGTTATATGGTTTCTCCATTACGGGATTTTTGCATACATTTTAGCGTTTTGATTTTTTTTTTTTTTTCATATACGGTAATTTCCATGCTTTTCAGCGTTTTGGTGTCTAGCACATTCGTAAATACTCAAAAACACGTTTATTGACTTCTCGTTTCCTTCCCTCATATTGAATGGTTTGCATACATTTTTGCGTTTTGGTAGTTAACAATGTGAAAAACGCTCAATAAAACACGTTTTTGGTAATGTTGTTCAGTTTCTCAATAATGTGTACTAATTATGCATTTTGGCGTTTTGGTATCTAAGAAGCTCAAAAACGCTCATAATAGTCGTTTCTCGTAATGTTCTTTTCGTTTCCCCATATAGGGTAATTTCCATGCGTTTTTGCCTTTTTGTAGGCAACAAATTAAAACACACTCAAAATACACGTTTTTGGCAAAGTTATTGTTTTTTTTTTTTCATAATGAGTGTTTTGCATGCGTTTCAGTAAAAAAAAAAAAACCTGAAAGGTTGTTTTCTAAGCTTTTTAGTGTTTTGGTACCTTGCACTCTCATAAACACCCAAAACACACTTTTCTGGAAATGTCGTTTCTTTTCCGATATAGGATGCTTTGCATGCATTGTGAAGTTTTGCTACCAAACAATGTGAAATACACTGGAAATAAACGTTTTTGGTAATGTTTTTCTCTTTTTCCATATTTTGTAAAAAAAATGCACGTGTCTCGTAATGTTCTTATCCTTTCCCCTTATTTCTTTGTATGCATTTGGCGTTTTTTGTAACAAGATAAAAAAAAAAAACACTCAAAATACCTATTTTTGGTA
>NC_087166.1:15772500-15858635 GCF_035594125.1 Scylla paramamosain
TCGAAAACGCTAAAACGCATGAGTAGCACACTGTTTGGAGAAACAGTACATAATTACGAAAAAAAAACGTGTAATTTGAGTGTTTTTCACATTGTTAGGTTATAAAATGCCAAAGTGCTTGCAAATTCCTCTTCAGGGGTAAATGAAACGACATGACAAGAAAAATGTCTTTTGTATATTTTCAACACATCCTAATTAGCATGGAATGTATCCTATATGAGAATACAACATAACATCACCAAAAACGTGTCTTTTAAGCATTTGCTTCTTACGTTCCAAAATGCTAAAGCACATCCAAAACACCTTTTATAGAGGAACAGAATAACATCACCAAAAACGTGTATTTTGAGTGTTTTGAGCTTGTTACATACAAAAACACCAAAAAACATGCAAAGGGGAAACGAAAAGGAAAGGAAATTACGAAATTACGAAATTACGAAAGGAAATTACGAGAAACGTGTATTATGAGTGTCTGAGTTTCTTAAAGTACAAAACATTAAATCAACTGAATAGCACTCTTAATGGAGAAACATAATAACATTACCAAAAACGTGTTTTTTGAGTGTTTTTCACCATGTTATGTAACGAAACACTAAAAATGCATGCATAGCATCCTATATGGCGAAACCAAAGGACATTACGAAAAAAAACGTGTATTATAAGTGTTTTAGAGCTTCTTAGGTACCAAAACGCTAATACGCATAAATAGCGTTCTATGGAGAAAAATGACATTACCAAAAACGTGTAATTAAAATATTCTTTAC
This sequence comes from Scylla paramamosain, assembly GCF_035594125.1. Taxonomy (NCBI): domain Eukaryota; kingdom Metazoa; phylum Arthropoda; class Malacostraca; order Decapoda; family Portunidae; genus Scylla; species Scylla paramamosain. Next base: position 15,773,265 of record NC_087166.1, read on the forward strand.
AGTGTTAGGTACCAAAACGCCAAAATGGATGCAAAATTCCCTATATAGGGAAATGAAACTATAATTCCATAAACGTCTTTTGCGTGATTTTCAGCGTGTTAAGCAACAAAACGCTAAATAGCATTCAAAACACCGGGTATGGGAATACAAAACAACATCACCAAAAACGTGTCTTTTGAATATTTTCAAAATCTTTAAAACGCATGTAAAACACCCTTTATAGAGAAAAGAATAACATTACAAAAAAAAAGAATTTTTTTTTTTCTTTTCCTTACAAAAACGCCAGAATGCATGGAAAGCACTCTATATGGAGAAACAAAAGTACATTACGAGACACGTGTATTATTATAGGACCAAAGGCTCCTATGTGCGGAAACGAAAGGACATTACGAGAAAAGAAGTGTTTTGAATGTTTTTGAGGGTGGTAGGCACCAAACCGCCAGATAGCAGGGGAATAACCCTATATGGGAATAAAAACATCACCAAGAAAGTGTCTCTTGAGTGTTTTTGAGCTTCTTACGTACCAAAACGTTAAAACGCATACAAAATTTGTGAAGAAACACAATAACGTGAATTTTGAGTCTTTTTAGCTTGTTATCTAAAAAAAAACGCCAAAATTATTGCAAAGCACCATATATGGAAAAAAAAGTATAATTTGAGAAATTTGCATTTTTTTTTTTAGTTTCTTAGTTACCAAAACGCTAATGCTTGTGAATAGCACTCTTCATCGAAAAACAGAACAACATTATCAAAAACATGTTTTTAAGCGTTTTTAACATTGTTAAAGGAACGTATCTTTTCAGTGTTTATGAACGTGTTGAGCACCAAAAGACTAAAAGAATGCAAAGCACCAAATATGGAAAAACAAAACGACTTAACCAAAAACGTGTATTTTGAGTGTTTTTGAGCTAGTTATGTACCAAAACGCTAAAACACATGTAAAATACCCTTTATGGGGAACAGAACAACTTTATCAAAAAACGTGTGTTTAGAGTTTTTGAGCTTGTTACATAGAAAAACGTCAAAATGGATGCAAAGTATCCTATATAATGAACCTGTAGCGGGACACAAGTCACCGCTCCTAGCACTCCGTTTTCTGTTATATTCTCACCCTTCCGTTTTCACTCTCTCTACTGCACAGACTTTTGTCTTTCATCTCTTCTTCCTCACTTTATACATATTTCTTACTTGTACACATTCTGTGCACGCTCTTTGACACATGTGTTACACATCTTCTCAATACATCTTATTACTCCTTTCTTCACACAGACATACACACACGCATACACTATCTTTTTCTATAATTTTGTATATATCATTTATTATGTTAAGTAATTTTTGTATATATTGTTCATGTTTTTGCTGAATAAACAGAGAATACCCAGGCTAAATTTCCTTTGTCAGAACTACACTGTTATGACACTGGAAATTGTTACCCTTCAAGGACTAAACACTGCTATGACCAAGAGTCATAGTTGGGAGCCTACACTTCTCGCTTGAGCAACTTACGGGCGGCCAAGTAGCACCTCACCTTCGCTACAAACAGAAAAGATATTACGAGAAACGAGTAATTTGATGTTTTAGAGCTTCTTAGGTACCTAAATAAGAATAGCACTCTATATGAATAAAAAGATCAAAATTACCAAAAAAGTGTATTTTGAGTTTTTTTTTCACAGTTATGTACTAAAACGCTAAAACGTATGTGAAGCACCATGTACTGGGCAACGAAACGACATTTCCAGTAACATGTCTTTTGAATGTTTATAGCCATGCTTGGCACGAAAACGCGAAAAAGCATCGAAAGTTCACTATATAGGAAATGAAACCATGTAACTTTTGAGCGTTTTAGAGTTACTTACCTACTAAGACCCTAAAACACATGCAAAACACGCTTGACAGAGAAACAGAAAAAAAAAATTGTATTTTGAATGTTTTTGAGCCTGTTACGTAGAAAAAAAAATAAAATGCATGGAAAGCACTATTAGGAAACGAAAAAAAAAAAATTACAAGAACCATGTATTATGAGATTTTTAGAGCTTTTTAGATACCAAAACGCTAAAAAGGATGAAAGATAATAAAATTACCAAAAATGTGCTTTTTGAGTATTTTTTTTTTCACATTACGTACCAAAACGCTAAAATGTTTGAAAATCACCCCATATGGAGAAAAGAAAGGAATTTATGAGAAACGTGTATTATGTATGTTTTGAGTTTCTTTGGTACCAAAACGCTAAAACGTGTGAATACCTGCTGTGTGGAAAAACCGAACACCATTTCCAAAAACATGTATTTTCAGTGCATCCAAACCATACTACATGTGGAAAGGAAATTAAACGTGCATTAACGTTTTGGTACATATGAAGCTGAAAACACTCAAAATACATACATACATATATATATATATATATATATATATATATATATATATATATATATATATATATATATATATATATATATATATATATATATATATATATATATATATATATATATATATATTATAATGATGTTTTGTTTTCGCGTGCTTTCCGTGCTTTTTAGTTTTTTGGTGCATAATATATTCAAAACACCCAGTTGACACGTTCCTTGTTATATCGTTTCATTACCGTTAAATAGAGTGCTTTGCATGCACTTTTTGCGTTTTAGTACCTAACAATCTTAAAAAAAAAATTCAAAACACACGTTTTTGGCAATGCTTTTCTACTCGTATTTCTCCATGAAGGGCGTTTTGTATGCGTTTTAACGTTTTAATATGTAATATGCTGAAAAAACAAAGAAAATATACTTTTTTTTTTTAGTATTGTGTTTTCTTCTCCTATAAAGAGAATTTTTGTATACACCGGTGTTTTGGTACCAAACAAGCTTAAAAAAAAAGAAAAGAAAAAAAAAACTGAAAAGACACGTTTTTGGTAACGTTGTTTTCTTTTACCATTAAATGTGTCGTGCATGGAATTTTGCCTTTAAGTACATTCAATATACACGTTTTTTTTTTCTTTTATGTTGTTTTGCTTATCCATACAGAATGCCATAAACTTGTCTTAGCCTTTTCTCACCTAAAAATCCGAAAAAAATTCCTAATACACGTTTCTGTTAATATCGTTTCGTTTCCCCATATCGGTTCCTTTGCTTGCATTTTTGGCGTTTTGTTAACTAACAAACTAAAAAAAAAAAAGAAAAAAAACACATTTTTGCTGGTTTTTTTTTCCCAATAAAAGGTGTTTTGGACGCGATTTAGCGTTTTGGTATGTAAGAAACTAAAAAAAAAAAAAAAACTCAAAAGACACGTTTTTCATAATGTTTTGTTTTCAGATATAGATTGTTTTCCATGCTCTTTATCGTTTGTTGCCTAATATGCTCAAAAACACGCATGTAACATGTTTCTGGTGGTGTCGTTTCCTTAACCCAAATAAGTTGCTTTGCATGCATTTTGGAGTTTTGCTAACTAGCTGTAAAACACTTATAACACAGGTTTGGTAATCATGTTCTGTTTCTCCATAAAGGATGTTTTGCATGCATTTTAGCGTTTTGATACGTAAGAAGAAAAACACTCAAACGACACGGTTTTTACAATGTTGTTTGTTTTCCCCAAATAGGGTGATTTGCATCCACTTTAGCGTTTTGGTAAAAATAAGCTAGAAAATACTCAGGTTTCCTGTAATGTCATTTCGTTACCCCAAATAGAGTGCTTTACGTGCATTTTGGCGTTTTAGTACCTAAAAAGCTGGATAACACTCAATATACACATTTTTGGTAATGTTCTATTTCTCCATAAAAAAAAAGCGCTTTGCATGCGTTATAGCGATTTGGTACGCAAGAAGTCGTAAAACACTCAATAGACAAGTTTTAGTAATGTTCTTTTCTTTTCTCATAAAGGATGTTTTGCATGCACTTTGGCGCTTTTGTACCAAACAAGCTCAAAAAAACTTTTAATACACGTTTTTGGTTAATGTTGTTCATTTTTTTCTTCATGTAGAGTTTCTTCATGTATGTATTTTGGCGTTTTCGTACCTAACATGAGGAAAAACACTCATAGTACACGTACATTACATAGTACATTACAACATAGGTAATGTTGTTCTGCTTCTTTATATATGGTTCTTTGAATGCATTTTCGAGTTTTAGTATCTAATATGTGCAAAAACCCTCATAATACAAGTTTTTCATAATGTTACTCCGTTTCTCCATATAGAGTGTTATTCATGTATTTTAGCATTTTATTGCATAAAATGAAAAGACATAAAATTTCTGTTAAAATCGTTTCTTTTCCCAATATCTGGTATTTTGCATGCATTTTGGTGTTTTGGTACCTAACAAGCTCAAAAACACTCAAAAGAAATATTTTTTGCTGATGTTTTTGTTTCTCCATAAACGGTGTTTTGAATGCGTTTTAGCAGTTTGGTGCGTAAGAAGCACTCAAATGACACGTTTTTAATCAAGCATTTTTATTTTTCCATAAAGAGTGTTTTCCACGATTTTTTTTTTCTTTTAGCATTTGATGCCTTATATAATAATAATAAAAAGCACGTTTCTGGTAATGTTATTTCCTTACCCCAAATAAGGTGATTTGCATGCATTTTCGGGTTTTGCTTCTTAACTTTGTGGAAAAAAAAAAAAAACTCATGATTTTGTTAATGTTGTTCTGTTTTTCCATAAGTGGTGTTTTCCACGCGTTGTAACGTTTTGGTACATAAGAAGCAGAAAACACACAAAAGAAGTTTTTTTATAATGTTGTTTGATTGTCCCAAATACGGTTCTTTGCATGCACTTTAGTGTTTTGTTAAGTAACAAGCACAAAAATAATAATATCTTTTCATTTCCCAATATCATTTAATTTGCATGTATTTTGGCGTTTTAGTACCTAACAAGTTCAAAAACACTCAAAATACCAGTTTTTGATAATGATGTTCTGTTTTCCCATTGAGTTTTTGACCGTTTTAGCGATTTGGTACGTAAGAAGCTCAAAACACTCAAAAGACACGTTTTTGATAATGTTCGTTTCTTTTCTTTTCCGGTAATATAAGTTTTATATTCTTTTTGCCCTTTTGGTGTCTAATATGCAAAAAAAAAAAAAAAGAAAAACTCAAATGGGGCGTTTCAGGTAATGTCGTTTCATTACACAAAGTAGGGTGTTTTGCATGTATTTTGTCGTTGTTTTATATTCTTTTTACCCTTTTGGTGTCTAATATGCAAAAAAAAAAAAAAAAAAAAAAACTCAAATGGGGTGTTTCAGGTAATGTCGTTTCATTACACAAAGTAGGGTGTTTTGCATATATTTTGTCGTTTTGGTACCTAATAAGCTGAAAAACACTCAAAACACACGTTATTTGTCAATAAAGACGTTTTGCATGCGTTTTAGAGTTTTCGTACGTAAGAAAATGAGTAAAAAAAAAATATTCATAAGAGTTTTCGGTAAAGTTCTTTTCTTTTTCAATACAGATTTTTTTGCATGCAGTTTGGCGTTTTGGTACCTGACAACCTTAAGAAGAACACATGTTTTTTGGTAATATTTTTTTTTGTTTTTTTGGTAATATTCTTCTTGTTTCTTCATATAAGGTACTTTGTATGTATTTTGGAGTTTTAATATTTAACATCGGGAAAAAAAAAAATCTCATAATAAACGTTTTTGGTAATGTTGTGTTTCTCGATATTGACTGCTGTTCATATATTTTAGGATTTTGGTAAAAAAAGAAGCTTAAATAAAAACAACAATAATAATAAACTTTTCTGTTAATATCTTTTCGTTTCCCGAAGTTGGGTAGTGTTTTCTTTTTCCACATAGAGTGTTTTCCATACTTTCTAGCGCTTAGATTAAAAATATACTGAAAAACACCCAAATGACACGTTTGTGGTGATGTTCCGTTATCCCAAACAGGGTGGTTTGCATGCATTTTTTGGTTTTGCTATATAACAAAATGAAAAACACTTGAAACACACGTTTTTAATAATGTCGTCCTGTTTCTTCATATATGCTTTATATGTGTTTTGCCGATTTGGTATGTAACATAGGGATAAACACTCATAATACACATTTTTGGCAATGTTGTTCCGTTTCTCAATGCAGACTGGTATTCACAAGTTTTAGCCTTTTGGCACATAAGAAGCTGAAAAAAAGCTCATAATACTTCTTTTCGTTAATATCGTTTAATTTCTAAATATCATGTGATTTGCATGCATTTTTGCATGCATACTCAAAACACCCGTTATTGGTTATGCTATTCTGTTTCTCCATAAAGGGTATTTTGCAAACGTTTTAGGGTTTTGGTGCATTAGAAGCTCAAAAAAAAAAAAAAAAAAAATCAAGACACATTTTGATAATGTTTTGTTTTCCCATGTATAGTGTTTTCTATGCTTTTTTTTTAGCGTTTTTGTCCCTAATATGGTCAAAAACACCCATATGACACGTTTTTGGTAATATCGTCTCGTTGTCCAAATTAGCGTGCTTTGCAAGCATTTTAGCGTTTTGATCCTAACAAGCTGGGAAACACTCGAAACATACGTTTTTGGTAAGGCTGTTCTGTTTCTCCATGATGGATGTTTTACATACGTTTTTGTACCTAAGAAGCTGAAAGCATTAAAAACACACGTTTTAGGTAATGTTTTTATTCTTTTCCCATATAGGATGCTTTGCATGCACTTTGACGTTTTGGTACCTAAGATATTCGAAAACACTTATAATATACGTTTTTGGTAAGGTTGTTGTAATTCTTTTTATAGGGTGCATTGTTTGCATTTTGGCGTTTTGGAATAACTGGAAAAACTCTCATAATACACGTTTTATGTAATGCTGCTTCTCCATATAGAGTGTTTTGGGGTTTTGGTATCATAATACACATTTCTGTTAGAATCGTTTCGTTTCCCCTTTGCATGGATTTTGGCGTTTTGTTATCTAAGAACCTCAAAACAATTAAAACACACTTTTTTTTGCTAATGTTGCATTAATGCATTTTAGCGTTTGATGGTTAATACGCTCAAAAACACCTCAATTACACGTTGTTACTCCAAATAGAGTGGTTTGCATGCATATTAACGTTTTGTTATTTAATCAGCTGAAAAATCTCAAAGTACACGCTTTTATAAAAAAAAAAAAAATTCCTCATAAAGGATGTTTTGAATGCGTTTTAACGCTTTAGTACGTAAGATAAAAAAAAAACACTCAAAAACATGTTTTTATTTATTTATTTATTTATTTATTTTTTTTACATATAAGGTGTTTTGCATATAAAAACACTGAAAAGACACCTTTTTAGTAATGCTGTTCTCTTTTCCCATATAAAATGCCTTGCATGAACAGTTCCGTTTTCGTACCTAAGAAAATAACACGTTTTTCGTAGTGTTTTTCTGTTTCTCCCTATAGATTACTATTCATATGTTTTATCGGTTTGTTACCTAAGAAGGTGGAAAATACTCATAAAACAAAATTCTGTTAATATCGTTTCGTTTCCCCATATCGGGACATTTGCATGCATTTTTGCGTTTTGGTACCTATTAAGCTGGAAAACACTCATGTTATGGGTAAAGTTTCCCCATAAAGGATATTTTGCCCGCGTTTTATTGTTTTGGTACGTACTCGTAAGAAGCTGAAAAATACTCAAAAGTCACGTTTATTTTAATGTTTTCTTTTTCCCAAATAGTGTTTTATATACTATTTTGCGTTTTGTTGCCTAATACGCTCAAAAACACCCAAATGACACGTTTCTGGTAAAGTCCTTTCGTTACCCCAAATAGGGTGTTTTGCAAGCATTTTGGAGTTTTGGTAAATACCAAGCAAGAAAAAACTCGAAACACATGTTTTTGGTCATGTTGTTCTGATTCTCCATAAAGGGTGTTTTCCATGCGTTTTAGCGTTTTGGTACGTAAGAAGCTAAAAAGGAAAAAAAAAAAAAACTGATGACACGTTTTTGGCAATGTTCTCTTCTTTTCCCATATCGGGTGCTTTGCATGCACTTTGGAATTTGTGGTACCTAACAAGATCAAAAACATTCATGATACACGTATTTGGTAATCTTTTTTTTTTTTCATAGAGTTCTTTGCATGTATTTCGTCGTTTTGGTACGCAATATGGGGGAAAACTCACAATAAACGTTTTTGGTATTGTTATTCGGTTTCCCCATATAGACTGATATTCACAAGTTTTAGCCTTTTGGCACATAAGAAGGTGAATAAAGCTTCTAGCGTTCTAGCGTTTTGCTACATAAGCTGTAAAACAATCATAAAACACTTTTGTGTTAATATCGTTTCGCTTCCCAATATCAGTTAATTTGCATGCATTTTGGCGTTGTGTCACCTAACAAGCTCAAAACTTTCAAAACTTCCGTTTTTAGTAATGTAATTCTTTTTCCTCATACAGGGTATTTTGCACGCGTTTTAACTCTTTGGTACGTAAGAGGTTCAAAAAGCCTCTTACGTACCAAAAAGTTAAAACGCGTGCAAAATACCTCAAAAGACACTTAAAAGACACTTTTATAATAATGCCCTTTAGCGTTTTGGTACCTAACAACCTCAAAAATACTCAATACACATTTTTGGTAATGTTGCTTTGTTTCTTCATATAGGGTGCTTTGTATACATTTTTGCATTTTGGTACCTAATATGAGGAAAAACACTCATAATAAAAGTTTTGGTAATGTTTTATTTCTCTATATAGAGTGCTATTCACGTGTTTAAGCGTGTTGGTACATAAAAAGCTGAAAAACACTCATAATAGAAGTTTCTGTTAATATCGTTTTGTTTCCCAATGTCCGGTGATTTTCGTGCATTTTGGTGTTTTGTTACCTAACATGCTCTAAAAAATCTCAAAGCACACTTTTTTGCTAATGTTTTTCTGTTTCTCCATGAAGAGTGTTTTGTATGCGTTTCAGTGTTTTGGTAAGTAAGAAGCTGAGAGATACTCAAAACACAATTTTTTTGTAATGTTTGCTTTTCCCATACAGGATGCTCTGCATGCACTTTAGCATTTTGATACCTAACAAGCTCAAAATTATTGTTAATACACATTTTTGGTAATGTTGTTTTATTTCTTCATATAGGGTGCTTTGCATGAACTTTACCGTTTTGGTACCTTACAAACTCAAAAATATTAATAATACACGTTATTGGTGATATTGTTCAGTTTTTCCATATATTGTGCTATTCACGTGTTTTAGCATTTTCTTACCTATGAAGTTCAAAAACACTTATAATACATATTTATGTAATATCGTTTCGTTTCTCAGTATGTATTGCATGTATTTTGGCGTTCTCGTACCTAACAAGCTCAAAACTTTCAATACACCCGTTTTTGGTAATGCTGTTCTGTTTCTTCATAAATGGTGTTATTCATGCGTTTTAGCACGTTTGGTACGTAAGAAACTCAAAAAAGTTTCAAAAGACACATTTTTAATAATGTTCTTTTCTTTTCCTAAATGGAGTGTTCCTCCAAGGATTTAATCTAATATGCTCAAAACTCCCAAATGACACGTTTCTGTTAAAGTCATTCCGTTACCCGATTGAGGGTGTTTTGCATACTTATTGGTGTTTTGTTACCTAAGGAGCTTAGAAACTCTAAAAAAGCATGTTTTTGGTAATGTTCTTTTTCTCCATAAAGGTTATTTTCCATGCGTTTTAGCGTTTTGTTACATAAGGAACTAAAAACAAAACATTCAAAATTGACGTTTTTAATAAAGTTGTTTTCTTTCGATATAGGGTACTTTGCATGCAGTTTGGCGATTTAATACCTTTGAAGGCAACCCCCCGAAAAAAAGACACGTTTATAATAATGTTGTATTCTTTTCCCATAGAAGGTGTCTTGCATTCACTTTGGGATTTTGGTACCTAACAAGACGTAAAAAGAAAAAAAAAAAAAGTACTTTTACCATTTTGGTGTTTTGGTCCCTAAGAAGCTCAAAGCACTTAAAATCCACGTTTTTGGCAATATTGTTATGTATCTCAATATACAGTGGACGCGTTTTAGCATTTTGGTACGTAAGAAGCTAAAAAAAAAAAAACACCCAAATGACAAGTTTCTGGTAATGTCGTTCCGTTACCCGATAGACGGTGTTTTACATCCATTTTCGCATTTTAATATCTTTAATACCTTGAGCTTGTTAGGTACCAAGATGCAAAAATCCATGCAGATCACATGATATTTGGAAATTAAAGGATATTAACGAAAACGTGTATTATGAGCTTTTTTCAGCTTCTTATGTACCAAAAGGCTAAAACTTGTGAACACCAGTCTGCATTGAGAAACGGAACAACATTATTAAAAATGTGTATTATGAGTGTTTATCCCCATGTTAGATACCAAATCGGAAAAAAGGCATATAAAGCATATATGAAGAAACAGAATGACATTACTAAAAACGTGTATTTTAAATGTTTTTCATCTTGTTATATGGCAAAACCAAAAAAATGCAGGCAAACCACCCTGTTTGGAATAACGGAACATCATTACCACAAACTTGTCATTTGGGTGTTTTTCAGTATATTAGTAATCAAAACGCTAGAAAGTATGGAAAACACTCTATATGGGAGAACAAAACCTTACCCAACTTTGGGAAACGAAAAGATATTAACAGAAAAGTGTATTATTAATGTTTTTTTTTAGCTTCTTTTTTTTTTTTTTACCAAAATCCTAAAATACATGAACAGCAGTCAATATCGACAAACACAACATTACCAAAAACGTATATTATGATTTTTTTTTTTCTGGTAATGTCGTTCTGTTACCCCATAGACGGTGTTTTGCATCCATTTTCGCATTTTAATACCTAAGAATCTGAAAAAAACCACTCAATATACACGTTTTTTTTTTTGGCAATGATGTTCTATTTTCCATAATTGGTGTTTTGCATGAGTTTTAGTATTTTTTTCTTTTTTATGTAGGAAGAACACTGGCCAAGGGCAACAAAAATCTAATAAAAAAAAAAAATGCCCACTGAAATGCCAGTCCCATAAAAGAGTCAAAGCAGTGGTCAAAAATTGATGAATAAGTGTCTTGAAACCTCCCTCTTGAAGGAATTCAAGTCATAGGAAGGTGGAAATACAAAAGCAGGCAGGGAGTTCCATAGTTTACCAGAGAAAGGGATGACTGATTGAGAATACTGGTTAACTCTTGCGTTAGAGAGGTGGACAGAATAGGGGTGAGAGAAAGAAGAAAGTCTTATGCAGCGAGGCCGCGGAAGGAGGGGAGGCATGCAGTTAGCAAGATCGGAAGAGCAGTTAGCATGAAAATAGCGGTAGAAGACAGCTAGCTATGCAACATTGCGGTGGTGAGAGAGAGGCTGAAGACAGTCAGTTAGAGGAGAGGAGTTGATGAGACGAAAAGCTTTTGATTCCACCCTGTCTAGAAGAGCAGTATGAGTGGAACCCCCCAGACATGTGAAGCATACTCCATACATGGACGGATAAGGCCCTTGTACAGAGTTAGCAGCTGGGGGGCGTAAGAAAAACTGGCGGAGACGTTTCAGAACATCTAACTTCATAGAAGCTGTTTTAGCTAGAGATGAGATGTGAAGTTTCCAGTTCAGATTATAAGTAAAGGAGAGACCGAGGATGTTCAGTGTAAAAGAGGGGGACAGTTGAGTGTCATTGAAGAAGAGGGGATAGTTGTCTGGAAAGTTGTGTCGAGTTGATAGATGGAGGAATTGAGTTTTTGAGGCATTGAACAATACCAAGTTTGCTCTACCCCAATCAGAAATTTTAGAAAGATCAGAAGTCAAGCGTTCTGTGGCTTCCCTGCGTGATATGTTTACTTCCTGAAGGGTTGGACGTCTATGAAAAGACGTGGAAAAGTGCTGAAAAATTACCAAAAAGTATATGATTAGAGTGTCATGTACAAAAACACCAAAATCCATGCAAAGGACCCTATTTGAGGAAACGAAACGATATTAACAGGAATGCTTTTTATTAGTGCTTTTTAGCTTCTTAGATAATAAAATGCTAAAACACACGAATAGCACCCTGTATGGAAAAACAAAACAACATTACCAAAAAACGTTCATATTGTATCTTTTAAAACTTGTTACATACCAAAATTCAATGAGAGGCATATGAGAAAAAGAAACATTACCAGAAAAGTGTCTTCTGAGTGTTTTTGAGCTTTTTACCAAATCGCCAAAGTGTTTGCTTAAGTACCCTATATGGGGAAAGAAGACAACATTATTAAAAACATGTCTTTTGAGTTTTTTTTTCGTTTCTTTCATACCAAAACTCTAAAACGCATTCCAAACACAATTTATTAAGGAAAATAATAACATTACCCCAAACGTGCATTTTGAGAGTTTTTGATCTTAACAGGTACCAAAATGTCAAAATATATGTAAAACATCCTATTTCACCATACACATTACCATAAATATGTTTTTATTTTATGCCTAATAGGCACTAAAACGATAAAAAAAAGCATGGAAAACACCCTACTTGGGAAATCAAACAATATTAAAAAAAAAAAAAAACAGGTCTTGTATGTGTTTCTGAGCTTCTTACATAAGAGCTTATATAAGACCCCAGAAGGCATGCAAGATATTTTATACAGGGAAAGGAAAGGATTTTAACAAAAACGTGTTATTTTGTGTTTTTTGAGCATATTATGCTCCAAAACGCTAAAAAGAATGCAAAATACTATATATGGGGGAAAATAACTATGAAAAACGTGTCTTTTGAGTGTTTTTGATCTTCTTACGTACTTAATAGCTAAAACGCGACTGAAACGATTTTTATATAGAAACAGAACAACATTAGCAAAAAGGGTGTTTTGAAAGTTTTTGAGCTTTTAGGTAAAAAAAACGCCAAAATGCATGCAAAGAACACGCGGGATATGGGGAAACGAAATTATATTAAAAGAAAAGTGTATTATGAGTATTTTTTTTAGCTTCTTACGTACCAAAATGCTAAATCACATGAATAGATCTCTATATGGAGGAAAAAAACGCGTATTTATACTGTTTGTCCTCATGTTAGGTACAAAAACGTTAACATACATACAAAGCAGCCTATATAAAGAAACATACCAATATTACCAAAGAATTTGTATTATGGGTATTTTTGAGAAAAAAAAAAAAGTTACTCTTTTGAGTGTTTTGAGCTTCTTACGTACCAAACGCTAAAACACATGCAAAACAGCTTTTATATACAAACAGGACAACACTGTTTTTGAACTTCCTAGTTACCAAAACGCCAAAATACATGCAAATCACCGTCTATGGGGTAACAAAACAGCTTTACGTGAAATGTGTCATTTGGGTGTTTTTGTTTAAAAGAATGGAAAACACGCTAAATAGGAAAACAAAACATTATCAGAAACGTGTCTTTTGTTTTTAAGCTTATGGACCAAAATGTTAAAATGCGTCCAAAACAGAGCAAAATTAGCAAAAAAAAAAAAACTGCGTTTTATGTGATTTTGAATTTGTTAGGTACCAAAAAAAAAAAAAGAAGCCAAAGCAAAGTACCCGATATGGGGAAATGAAACGATATTGACAGAAAATTGTGTTATGAATCTTTTCCAGTCTCTTACGTACTAAACCTCTAAAACACGTGAAGGGCACTCTATATCGAGAAGCAAGAACTTTACCAAAAACGTGTTTTATGAGATATTTTCCAAATGTTAGGCAACAAAACGCCAAAATGCAGACAAAGCATTCGACATTAAGAAACGTATTATCAAAAACGTGTCTTTTGGGTCTTTATGAGCTTCTTACGTACGAAATCGGTAACACGCGTGCAAAACACCTTTTATGGAGAAACAGAAAAAAAAAAAAAACAGGTGTTTTGATTTTTTTTTTCTAAGCTTTTTAGTAAAAGATCGAAACGCATGCAAAGTACTTGATATGAGTAAATGAAACATTATTAATGGAAACGTGTATTATGAGTCTTTTTCAGCTTCTTGGGTAACAAAACGCTAAAACAAGCGTATAGTACTCTATGCGGAGAAACAACATTACCAAAAAGCGTGTATATCGAGTGTTTTTTTTTTTTTTACTTGTTAGGTACTCAAACGCCCAAGAGCATGAGAGGCACCTTAAATGGGAAAAGAAAATAAGATTACCAATAACGTCTCTTTTGGATGTTTATCAGCTACTGACAAACCAAAACGCTAAAACGCATACAAAACCCCCTTTATTGAGAAACAGAACAACATTACCAAAAAACGTGTGCTTTGAGTGTTTTCCAGCTTGTTATAATCAAAATTTTCAAAATATATGTAAAGCACCCTATTTCGGGCAACGAAACGACATTCCTGGAAACGTGTTGTTTTGTTACTTTTAAGCATAGTAGGCACCTAACGCTAGGAAAAAAAAAGACATGGAGAATACTCTATATAGGAAAACAAAACAACTTTATCAAAAAACTTTTTTTCTGTGTTTTGAGCTTATTACCTACCGAAACTCTAAAATGTGTCGAAACCACCCTTTATTAAAGAAACAGAAGAACGTTAGGAAAAAGTGTTTTGATTTTTTCTTGAGCTTATTAGGTAATAAAACGCCAAAATTCATGCAAAATACCTTATATAGGGAAACGAAACGATATTAACGATATTCCCCATGTCAGGTACCAAAACGACAAAATACATACAAAGAACCCTAAATGAAGAAACAGAATAACATTACCAACATCGTGTGTTATGAAAATTTTGGAGCTTGTTAGGTACAAAAATGACAAAGCGCAAGCAAAGCACCTTATATGGGAAAAAAAATAAAAAAATGTTTTTTTTTTATTTCTTATGTACAAACACGTTAAAACGCATACAAAATAACGTGTAATGGAGAAACAGGACAACATTGCCAAAAACGTGTATTTTGAGTGTTTTTGAGCTTCATAAGTACCAAAATGCCAAAATACATGCAAAGAACCCTCGATGCAGTAACGGAACGACATTACCAGAAAATTGTCATATGGGTTGTTTTGGGGTATATTAAGCACCATATCGCTGAATTCTTTTTTTTTTTAGCTTCTTACATACCAAAACGCTCAAACGCGTGGAAAATAACTTTTTTTATGGAGAATTAACATTTGTATTGAATGTTTTTCAGCTTTTTTAGATCGGAAAACACCAAAATACATGCTTATTACCCGATATTAGGAAACGAAACGATATTAACAGAGAAGTGCATTATGAGATTTTCACCAAAACTCAAAAATATATGAATAACATTCTATATAAAGAAACAGAACAACGTTACCAAAACGTGTATTATGAGTTTTTTTTCGCAATGTTAGATAATAAAACTCCAAAATGCATACAAATCACCCTATCGAGGAAACAGAACATTACCAAACACGTGTATTATGAGTGTTTTCCCCTATGTTAGGTACTAAAACGCCAAAATGCATACAAAGTAGTCAACATGAAGAAACAGAACAAATTTATTAGAAAAAAAAAAATATTATGAGTGTTTTTGTGCTTGTTAGGTACCAAAACGCTTAAGTGCATGCAAAGCACGCTATATGGGAAAAATAAAGAACATTCTTTTGAATGTTTTATTTTTTCTGCTTACGTACTAAAACGTTAAAATGCATGCAAAACACCATTCATCGGCAAGTAGAATAACATTACGAACTTGTGTGTTTTAAGCGTTTTCCATCTTGTTAGGTACAAAGACGACAAAATGCATGCAAAATATCCTATTTGGGATAATAAAACGATTTTACCAGAAACGTGTCATTTGGGTGTTTTTTTTTTTTTTTACATCAAAACGCTGATAAGAATGGAAAACACTATACATGGGAAAATAAAACATTATCAAAAACGTGTCTTTTGCGTGTTTTTGAGCTTATTACGTACCAAATCTCTAAAACGCTCCAAAACAATCTTTATGGAGGAACAGAACATTACCAAAACGGGTGTTTTGAGTGTTTTCGAGCTTGAAAGGTACCAAAACGCCAAAATGCATGCAAATTACCCGATATTTTGAAAAAAAAAAAAAAACGATATTAACAGAAAAGTTTATTAAGAGTGTTTTTTGAGCTTGTTATTTACCAAAACGATAATGTGCATGCAAAGCACCCTATTTGAGAAAAGCAAACTTATTATTGTTATCTTATTATTATCATTATTATTATTATTATTATTATTATTATTATCTTATTTAAAAACCTAACAACATTACCGAAAACGTGTGTGTGTGTTTAGTATTTTCCAGCTGGTTAGATACTAGAACGACATTTACAGAAAACGTGCCATTTGGATGTTTTTGAGCATATTAAGCACCAAAACTCTAAAACGCATGAAAAATACCCTACATGCGAAAACAAAATAACATTATCATCGTGTGTATTTTGAGGGTTATCTTCTTATGTACCAAAACGCTAAAACGCGCGAATATTTATATATATGGAGAAACAGAATAATTTTACCTACTGCGAGTGTTTTTCTTTGTGTTTAGGTACCAAAACCCCAAAATGCATACAAAGCACTCATACAAATTGCTTTATATGCATTTTGGATACAAAAACGTGCGTTATGATTTTTTTTTTTCAGCTCGTAACGTACCAAAAAAGTTAAAACATGCGAAACGTTCTTTATGGAGAAACAGAGCAACGTTGCCAAAAAACGTGTTTTGAGTTTTTTTTTTTTTTTTCCAATATGCTGGGTACCAAAATAACAAAACACATGCAAAGCATCCTATTTGAGGTAACGAAACGGCATTCGCAGAGATGTGTCATTTCTGTTTTTTGAGCATATTAGCCACAAAAAAGCTATAAAAACATTGAAAACACTCTTTATCAAAAACACGTCTTTTGAGTGTTTTTGAGCTTCTTCCGAACCAAAAGGTTTAAACAGTGTAACACTGTTTTATAGAGAAACAGAACAACATTACCAAAAAATGTGTTTCTTCATTGTTTTTGGGCTTGTTAGGTAACAAAACACCAAAGTCCATGATAATCACCCGATATGGGGAAACGAAACGATATTAGCAGAAACGTGTGTTATAATTGTTTTTCAACTTCTTCAGTAACAAAACGCTAAAAACACGTGAATATCACTATATTGAGAAACAGAACAGCATCATCAAAACTTGTATTATGAGTGCTTTTCTCAATGTTAGGTACCAAAATGCTAAAATGCATATAAAGCACAGAATAATATTACAAAAATGTGTATTATGAGGGTTTTTACCAAAACGCTTAAGTGCATGCAAACTCCCAATAAGGTAAAAACAAATAACAATAACAAAAACGTGTCTTTTCAACGTTTTTCAGCTTCTTAGTACCAAAACGCGAAAACGCATACAAAACGTTGTTTATGGAGAAACAGAAGTACATAACCGAGAATTTGTCTTTTCATTGTTTTCCAACTTGTTGGGTACCGAAACGTGAAAACGCATGCAAAGCACCCTATTTGGGTAGCGAATCGACATCACCAGAAACGTGTAATTTGTGTAATTTGAGCATATTAGGCACGAAAACGCTAGAAAGCAGAGGGAAACAAAGCAACATTATCAACAACGTGTCTTTTAAGAAATCTTAAGCTTCTTATGTACCAAAACGCTAAAACATATGTAAAACACCCTTTAAGGTGAAACAAAACTATATTAAGAAAAACGTGTGTTTTGAGTGTTTTTGAGCTATTTAGGTAACAAACGCCAAAATGCATCCAAAGTATCCGTTACTGGGAAACGAAACGATATTAACAGAAACGTGTGTTATAAGTGTTTTTCAACATTATTGATACCAAAACACTAAATTACGTGAATCGCTCTCTATATGGAAAAAATAGAACAACATTACCAAAAACGTGTATTATGAGTGTTTTCGCCATGTTACGTACTAAAACGTCAAATGCAGACAAGCACCCTATATGACAAAAAAAAAAAAAAAGATTACTAGAATGGTGTATTATGAGTGTTATTAAGATTGTTAGGTACCAAAACGCCAAAATGCACGCAAATTACCCTATATGTGAATAGCAAATAACAATACCAAAAACATCTTTTCAGTAGTTCCAGCTTATTAGATACCAACCCTCCAAAATATATACAAATCACCCTATCCGGGGTTACAACACGACATTCCCAGAAACGTGTCAAAAGGGTTTTTTTTTTTGAGGATATTAGGCAACAAACGGTAAAAAGGAAGAAAAACATTCATTATAAAATATCAAAACTGTGTATTTTGTGTTTTTTTTCTTTAAGCTTCTTACGTACCAAAACGCTAAAACACGTGTTAAATACCCTTTACAGAGAAACTGAACAATATTACCAAAAACGTATGATTTGTGTGTTTTCCAGATTGTTAGGTTTAGGTATTAAAATGCCAAAATGAATGATTTGATATATCTAAAGGAAACGATATTAACAGAAACGTGTATTATGAGCGTTTTTTTTTTTTTAGCTTCTTATGTACCAAAACGCTAAAACACATGAATAGGAATCTATAAGGAGAAACAGAACAACATTTATTATGGGTGATTTTCTCTATGTTAAGTGCTAAAACGCCAAAATGCATACAAAACACCCTACATAAAGAAATCAGAACATTATCTAAAACGTGTATTATAAGTGTTTTGAGCTTGTTATTTACCAAAACGCTAAAAGTGCATACAAAAAATCCTTCATGGAGAAAGAAAAAAATTGCAAAAAAAGACCATATTGAGTGTTGTTGAGCTTCTTAGCTATCAAAACTGCAAAATGAATGAAATCACCATTTTAGTAGCCGAGCGAGATTACCAAAAAAACAGCTCTTTTTGAGTGTTATATATATATATATATATATATATATATATATATATATATATATATATATATATATATATATATATATATATATATATATATATATATATATATATATATATATATATATATATATATATATATATATATATATATATACCTAAGAAGCACCTAAGAAGCTCAAAAACATATAAAAGACGTTTTTAGTAATGTTGTTCTGTTTCTAGATATAGTGTGCTATTGACGTTTTTTAGCGTTTTTTTTTTATCAAAGAAGCTGAAAATACTCATAATACTCTTTCAATATCCTTTTTTTTTATCCAATATTTTGATATTTTCATTGAATTTGACGTTTTGGTTCCTAACAAGTTGGAAGTCGCTCAAATCACACTTTTTTTTTTTTGTAATGTATCCCCATAAAACGTGTTTTCCAGCTTACGTACTAAAACGGTAAAACGCATGGAAAACACTGTTTGTGGAGAAAAAAAAATACCAACAATGTGTATTATCAGAGTAATAAGTAGTAAAACGCCAAAATGCATGCAGAGCGCCCTATATGAAGTAACGAAACGACATTTCCAAAAACGTGTCATTTAGGTGTTTTTTTTTTAGGGTATTAGGCACCAAAACGCTAAAAAAAAAAAAAAAACATGTAAAATACCCTATATAGGAAAACGAAACTTCAACAAAAACGTGTCCTTTGTGTGCTCTTGAGCTTCTTACGTACCAAAACGATAACAATTTATGAAAAAAAAAACAGAACAATATTAGCAAAAAACGTGTGTTTGAGTGTTTTTGAGCTTGTTAGATAACTAATCGCCAAAATGCATGCAAAGTTTCAGATATGGGGAAAAGAAAAGATATTAACGCTGTTTTTCAGCTTCTTATGTAACGAAACGCTAAAACACGTAAATAGCATTATATATGAAGAAACAGAACATCATTACGAAAAACGTGTATTATGGGTGCTTTTCCCCATGTTAGGGACCAAAACGCCAAAATACATATAAAGCACCCTATGTGAAGAAACAGAACGACATGATCACAAACATGTATTATGAATATTTTTGAGTTTGTTAGTTATCAAAACGCCAAAGTACATGTAAAGCACCCTATACAAGAAGAAAAAAAAAAATACCAGAAACATATCTTTTGAGTGTTTTTCAGCTTCGTATGCACCTAAACTCTAAAAGTGATGCAAAACGCACTTTACTGAGAAATAGAACATTAACAAAAACGTGTGTTTTAAGTGTTTTTAAGTTAGTTAGGTACCAAAACGACAGAATGCATGTAGAATACGTTGTCTGGAGTAACTAAAAGGTAATACCTGCAACGTGCCATTTGGAAATTTTCGAGCAAATTAGGCAACAAAAAGCTAAAAAGCATGGAAATAGCTCTATATGAGAAAAGAAAACAACATTGTCAAAAACGTTTCTTTTTAGTGTTTTTGAGCGTACAAAACGCTAAAATGTGAGCAAAGAAACATTTATGGAAAACTTTGGCAAAAAATTCTTATCTCTGTCTTTTAACTTGTTAGGTACTAGATCCCATATTGCATATAAAGAACCCTATTTAAGGAAACGAAACGATATTAACAGAAACGTGTATTATGAGTGTTTTTATTTTTATTTTTTTATGTACCAAAACGCTAAAACACGTGAATATTACTCTATATGAGAGAGAGAGAAAAAAAACATTAACAAAACCAGTAGCAAAACCACCAGAAACTTGCCATTTAGGTGTTTTGAGCAAAACGTTAAAAAAGCAAGGAAAACACCCTATATGGGAAAACAAGATAACATTAACAAAATCGAGTGTTTTTGAGCTTTTTACGTACCAAAACGATAAAAGGCGTCCAAAACAATATTAGCAAAAACGTATGTTCTGAGATTTTTTTTTAGCTTGTTAGGTAACAAAACTCCAAAATGTATGCAAATTACCCTATATAGGTAAAAGAAACGATATTAACATAAAGGTGTATTATGTCTTTTTCAGCTTCATAGATACCAAAAGTCTAAAACACGTGAATAATACTATATTTGCAGAAACAAAACAACATTACCAAAAGCGTACTTTATGAGTTTTTTTTTTTCCCATGATAGGTACCAAAACGCCTAAAAGCATAGTGAACACCACACATAAAAAAAAAAAAAAATACAGACCAACATTACGAAAAACTTGTATGCTGAGTGTTTTTGAGCTTGTTAGACACAAAAACACCAAAGTGCATGCAAGACAACCTGTATAGGAAAAACAATCAATATTATCAAAAACTTGTCTTTTGAGTGTTTTTCCAGTTTCTTACGTACTAAAACTCTAAAACGCATGAAAAACACCCTTTATGGAGAAAGAGGACAACATTACTATAAACGTGTGTTTTGAGAGTTTTTCCGATCATTAGCTACCAAAACGCCAAAATGCAGACAGCATTTGATGTAAAGAAATTATATTACCGGAAACGTGTCATTTGAGTGTTTTGACCATATTAGAAACCAACTCCACAAAAAAAAAAAAAAAAGAACATGGAAAACACTCTATATAGGAAAAAAAATATATATAACATCGAAAACGTGTCTTTTGAATCTTTTTGAGCTTTTTACGTACCGAATTTCTTAAAAAGCGTGCAAAACATTCTTTATGGTGAAATAGAACATTACCAAAAATGTGTGTTTTGAGTGTTTTTGAGCTTGTTGGGTACGAAAACGCCAAAATGCACACAAATTAACGGACATTGAGAAACGAAAAGTTATTAAGAAAAAATATTATTATGAGTGTTTTTCAACATCTTATGTACGAAAACACTAAAACACATGAATATCACTCTATATGGAGAAAAAAAGCATTAACCAAACAAATGGGTTTTTCCTCATGTTAGGTACGACAATCTATACAGAATACCATATATAAAAAACAGAACATTACCAAAAACGTATATTAAGTGTTTTTGAGCTTCTTAGGTAATAAAATACTGAAACACGTGATTAGCACATCCATTTAGGCGTTTTGGTTTCTAAAAAGCTGGAAAACGCTTAAATCATACGATAAAGGCTATTGTGCACGCGTTTTAGCATTTTGGAACGTAAGAAGCTCAAAAACACTCAAAAGTCACCATTTTGATAATGTTGTTTTGATTTTTATATAGAGTGTCTTCCATGCTCTTTAGAGTTTTGGTACCTAACGCTGAAAATCCCCGAAATAACATTTTTTTCTGGGAATGTCGTCTCTTTACCCTATAGAGGGTGAAATGGATGAATTTTTGCGTATTGGTACGTAATAAGCTTAAAAACATTCAAAATACATGTTTTTGGCAATATTATTCTGTTTCTCCAGGAAGTTTCTTTTCTATGCATTTTAGTGTTTTAGTACTTAAAAAGCTGAAAACGCTCAAGAGACACGTTTTTGTTTGTTTCTCCCGTATAGCTTACTTTGCATGCACTTTGACGTTTTCGAAAACACTACTAATACATGTTTTTGTACCCTATATGAGGAAAGGAAACCCGATTTCCAGAAAAATGCCTTTTGAATGTTTATTGGCGTGCTAGGCACCAAAACGCTAAAAAGCATGGAAAGCACCCTATAAAGGAAAACAAAACAACTTAACCATAAAACGTCTGTTTTCAGTGTTTTTGAGTTTCTTACCTACCGAAACGTTAAATCGCATGAAAAAAAAAAAAAACATAGAGAAATAATATTATCAAAAACAAATATTTCGAGTGTTTTTGAGTTAGTTAAGTAGAAAAACACCAAAATGCATGTATAGTATCTTAACTGGGAAAATGAAAAGACGTTACTAAAATGTGTACTATTGGTGTTTTTTTTTAACTTATTAGGTACGAAGTCGCTAAAATGCATGAATAACACTCTATATGAAATAACATTACCAAAAACGTATATTTTCAGTGTTTTCACATTGTTATGAATGAAAACGCCATAATGCATGTAAAGCCCCCTATTTGGGGAAAGGAAACGAGATTTCAGAAACGTGTCTAAAATATGTTCTTCAGCGTGTTAGGCACAAAAATGCTAAAAAGCATACAAATCACCTGATACAAATACCAGAATACAAAACAACATTAAGAAAACGTTTCTTTTGAGTGTCCTACGTACCAAAACGAAAAAAAAAAACAGAAAACATCCTTTATGGAGAAACAGAATAACATTACCAAAAACAAGTATTTTTTTTAATGTTTTAAAAGATTGTTACATAAAAAAATGCCTAAATGAATCGAAAATACCCTATATGGGAAAAATCAAAAGACATTACGAGAAACGTGTATTATGAGTGTTTTTGACCTTCTTAGTATCAAAAGGGTAAAACGCATGAATAACGCTCTATATTGCCAAAAAAAAAAAAAAAAACGTGCATTTTGAGTGTTACGACATTGTTAGTTACCAAAAAGCCAAAATGCATGCAAAGACCCATATATAGATATATGAAACATCAAAAACGCATGAAAATACCCTATATGGAGAAACAGAATACATTTACCAAAAACGTGTATTTTGAGTGTCTTTGAGCTTATTATGTACAAAATCGCCTATCATCAAACAAAACACCCTGCATATGGAAATGAAAGGACATTACGAGAAACGTTTGTTATGTTTTTTTTTTTTATTACTCTCTTAAGTACCAAATCAGTAAAAAGCTTCAATAGTGCTCTGAAGAAAAAGAACAAACTTAACAAAAACGTGTATTTTTTTACATTAATAATTACCAAAATGCCAACATGCATGTAAAGCAACCTATATGAAGAAATGAAACGAAATCACTAGAAACTTGTCTTTTGTTATTTTTTGAGCGTGTTCGGCACCAAATCAGTAAGAAGCAACGAAATCACCCTATAGGGGAATACAAAACTACTAAAACGTCTCTTCAGAGTGTTTTTTCTTACGAACTAAAATGTCAAAATACACTCCTATATGGAGAAGCAGAATTAACAAAAGTAAGTGTTTTTGAGTGTTTTTTTTTTTATCATGTTACCTGTAAAAAACGCTTAAATACATGCAAAGATCCCTATATTTGGGAAACGAAAGGACATTACGAGAAATGTGTATTATGAATGTTTTTAAGTTCCTTAAGTACCAAAACGTTAAAACCTACAAATAACACTCTTTATAGAGAAAAAATAAATAAATAAAAAAATAGCATTTTTATTTTTTTGTTATTGATGTTCATAGGTACCAAGATGCCAAAATTCTGCAAAAATTCAGGGAAATTATGTGGAAAAAAGAACATTATCGAAAAAGTTAATTTTACCTTTTTTTCGGAGTTATGTACCAAACCATAAAGTGTATGCAAAGCCACCTATTTGGGAAAATTTAACGACTTTACAAGAAACCTGTCTTTTGAGTGTTTTTCCACATGTTAGGCACCAAAACGATAGCTAATATGAAAGTCACTCTATATGGAAATCCAAAACAAAATTACTGAAAACGTGTCTTTTAAAGGATTTACGTAGAAAAATGCTAAAACGGATGCAAACCAACCAATATGAAAAAATAGAATAACATTACCAGAAAAGTATATTTTGTGTGTTTTTGAGCTTGTTACATAAAAAAAACGCAAAAATGGATGCAAAGCACTGTATATTATGAAAAAAAAAAGGACATAACGAGAAACATGTATAATGAGTGTTTTATAGTTTCACCAGAATCACAAGGCAAAAAACGCACAAACTCGTTTGTGTGGAGAAGTTTCTAAGATAATATAATGCTGAAACTCATGAATAACACTGTTAATCAATAAACAGAGCAACCTTGCTAAATGCGTGTATTTTAAGTGTTTTTTACATTCTTAGTTACCGAAACCCCAAATTCCATGCGGAACTAGCTTTATGTCGGAAAAAAATGACATTACCAGAAAAGCGTCTTTGAGTGTTTTTGAGCGTGTTAGGCAATAAAGCACTAAAAAGCAGGGCAATCATATTACATGGGAATAAAATCAACTTTTACGAAGAACTTGCCTTTTAGTGTTTTTGACACGCATTTAGTAAGGTTGTTCTGTTTCTCAATTAAGAGTGTTATTCATGAGTTTCAGCATTTTGGTATCTAGGAAACTTCTCCATATACACGAGTTTTTGCGTTTTTTGCCTTGTGGTTTTTTTGAACTATAAAACATTCATTATACACTTTTCTCGCAATGTCCCTTTGTTTCCCAATATAGAGTGCTTTGTATTAATTTTTGCGTTTTTTTGTAGGTAACAAGCTCAAAAACACTCAAAATATACATTTTTGGTAATGTTTTCTGCTTCTTGATATTGGTTGGTTTGCATCAGTTTTAGCGTTTTTCTACGTAAAACACTGAGAAGACAGGTTTTCAGTAGTTTTCTTTTAGATTCCCACATAGAGTGAGTTCCTTATTATTTATCGTTTTGGTGCCTAACATGATGAAAAACACTCAAAAGACAGATTTCTGGTAATATCTTCAATTTCCTCATATGCAAGGCCTTGCATGTCTTTTGAGTGTTTTTGAACGTGTTACGCAATAAAGCACTGAAAGGAAGGGCAATCACATTACATGGGAATAAAACCATATTTTACCAAGAACTTGCCTTTAAGTGTTTTTGAGCTCCTTACATACCAAAACGCTAAAACGCATGCAAAATACATTTTATAGAGAAACAGAATAATATTACCAAATACATGTATTTTGAGTGTTTTTGATCATGTTATCTATAAAAACGCTTAAATACATGCAAAGAACCATATGTTTGGGAAACGAAAGGACATTACGAGAAACGTGTATTATGAGTGTTTTTTTAAGTTCCTTCAGTACCTAAAAGCTAAAACCCACAAATAACACTCTTTATTTACAAAAAAAAAAAAATAATAATAATAATTATAAACAAAAAAAATTAAAAAATAGGATTTTTTTTTGTTATTCATCCTTATAGGTACCGAGATGCAAAAATTCTGCTAAAATTCAGGGAATTTATGTGGAAAAAAGAACATTACCTAAAAAGTTAATTATAGCTTTTTTTTCGGATTGTTATGTACCAAACCCTAAAGTGCATGCAAAGCCACCTATATAGGGAAGTTAAACGACTTTACCAGAAACCTGTCTTTTTAGTGTTTTTCAGCATGTTAGGCACCAAAACGATAAATAATATGGAAGTTAATTACTGAAAACTGAAAATTACTGAAAACGTGTCTTTTCAGTGTTTTACGTAGAAAACGCTAAAGCGGATACAAAG
Organism: Scylla paramamosain; assembly: GCF_035594125.1. Classification (NCBI taxonomy): domain Eukaryota; kingdom Metazoa; phylum Arthropoda; class Malacostraca; order Decapoda; family Portunidae; genus Scylla; species Scylla paramamosain. The sequence continues at coordinate 15,799,109 of NC_087166.1, forward strand.
CAACCTATATGAAGAAATAGAATAACATTACCAAAAAGATATATTTTGAGTGTTTTTGAGCTTTTTACCTACAAAAATATGCAAAAAATGAATGTAAAGCACTCTATATTAGGAAACAAAAGGACATTACGAGAAACGTGTATAATGAGTGTTTTATAGTTTTAAAAGAACCACAAGGCAATAAACGCAAAAACTCGTGTATATAGAGAAATTTCTTACATACCAAAATGAAGAAATGCATGAATAACACTTTTAATCGATAAACAGAACTACCTTACCAAATTGTGTATTTTGAGTGTTTTTCACATTCTTAGTTACGAAAATGCCAAATTACATGCGAAACTAACTTCATGTGGGAAAAAAATGACATTACCAAAAATGAGTCTTTTTAGTGTTTTTGAGCATGATATGCAACATAGCACTAAAAAGCACAACAATCACATTACATGGGAATAAAACCAACTTTTACGAAGAACTTGCCTTTAAGTGTTTCTTAACTCCATACATACCAAATCGCTAAAACGCATGCAAATCACTCTTTACGGAGAAACAGAATAACATTATGAAAAACATGTATTGTAAGTGTTTTTGATCATGTAACCTGTAAAAACGCTTAAATACTTGTAAAGAACCCTATGTTTGTATAACAAAAGGACATTACGAAAATCTTATATTATGAGTGTTTTTAAGTTCCTTAAGTACCAAAAAGCTAAAACCCACAAATAACCCTCTTTATAGAGAGAGAATTTTTTTCTTTTTCTTTGTTATTCATCTTCATAGGTACCGAGATCCCAAAATTCTGGCAAAATTCATGGAAATTTTATAAAAAAAAAAAATCAATATAAAAAAAAAGCTTTTTCCGGAGTTATGTACAAACCTTAAAGTGCATGCAAATCCACCTATATGGGGAAATTACACGATTTTACCAGAAACCTGTCTTTTGAGTGTTTTCAGCAATTTCAACAATATTACTGAAAACGTGTCTTTTCAGTGATTTACGTAAAAAAAACGCTAAAACGGATGTAAATCAACCAATATGAAGAAATAGAATAATATTACCAAAAAGATATATATTGATGTGTTTTTGAGCTTGTTACCTACAAAAAATGCAAAAATGGATGGAAAGCATTTTATATTGGCAAAGAAAAGGACATTACGAGAAACGTGTATGAGTGTTTTATAGTTTGAGACGAACCACAAGGTAAAAAACTCAAAAACTCTTACATACCAAAAAGCTGAAACTCATGAATAAAACTTTTAATTTTGAAACAGAAATACCTTACCAAATATGTGTATTAGAAAAGTTTCTTACATACCAAAATGCTGAAAATCATGAATAACACTTTTAATTAAGAAATAGAACAACCTTACTAAATGCCTGTGTTTTGAGTTTTTTTCATATTCTTAGTTACCAAAACCCCAAATTCCATGCAAAACTAGCTTTATATGGAAAAAAAAAAGATATTACCAGAAAAGTGTCTTTTGAGTGTTTTTGAGCGTGTTAGGCAATAAAGCACTAAAAAGCAGGGCAATCACGTTACATGGAAATAAAAAAAACTTTTACCAAGAACATGCCTTTAAGTATTTTTGAGGTCATTACATACCAAAACGCTAAAACGCATGCAAAACACTTTTTATGGAGAAACAGAATAAAATTACCAAAAACATATATTTTGAGTATTTTTTTGATCATGTTTTCTATAAAAACGAATAAATACATACAAAGAAACTTATGTTTGCGAAACGAAAGGACATGATCAAAAACACTCAAAATACATATTTTTGGTAATGTTACTCTGTTTCTCCATAAAGGGTGTTTTGCATGCGTTTTAGCGTTTTGGTATGTAAGGAGTAAAAAAAAAACGCTTAAAGGCAAGTTCTTCGTAAAAGTTGGTTTTATTCCCATGTAATGTGATTGTTCTGCTTTTTAGTGCTTTGTTGCATATCACGCTCAAAAACACTCAAAAGACACTTTTCTGGTAATATCTTTTTTTTTTTTTCACACATAAAGCTAGTTTCGCATGTAAAACGCTTAAAGGCAAGTTCTTCGTAAAAGTTGGTTTTATTCCCATGTAATGTGATTGTTCTGCTTTTTAGTGCTTTGTTGCATATCACGCTCAAAAACACTCAAAAGACACTTTTCTGGTAATATAATTTTCTTTTTTTTTCACACATAAAGCTAGTTTCGCATGTAATTTGGGATTTTCGTAACTAAGAATGTGAAAACACTGAAAAAAAAACCACATTTGGTAAGGTAGTTCTGTTTCTCAATTAAAAGTGTTATTCATGCATTTCACCATTTTGGTATGTAAGAAACTTCTCTATATACACGAGTTTTTGCGTTTTTTGCCTTGTGGTTCGTGTGAAACTATAAAACACTCATTAGACACGTTTCTCGTAATGTTCTTTTGTTTCCCAATATAGAGTGCTTTCCATCAATTTTCGCAGTTTTTGTAGGTAACAAGCTGAAAAACACTCAAAATATATCTTTTTGGTAATGTTATTCTATTTCTTCATATTGGTTGGTTTGCATCCGTTTTAGCGTTTTTCTTCGTAAATCACTGAAAAGACACGTTTTCAGTAATATTGTTGAAATTGCTGAAAAAAACACTCATAAGACAGGTTTCTGGTAAAGTCGAGTAATTTCTCTATATAGGTGGCTTTGCATGCACTTCAGGGTTTGGTACATAACTGCGGAAAAATGCTAAAATTATTTTTTTATAATAATTTTTTTTTACAAAATTTCCCTGAATTTTTCCAGAATTTTCGTATCTCAGTACCTATGAAGATGAATAACAAAATTTGTTTTCTTTCTATAAAGTGTTATTTGTGAGTTTTAGCTTTTTGGTACTTAAGGAACTTAAAAACACTCATAATACACGATTTTCGTAATGTCCTTTTCTTATACAAACATAGGGTTCTTTACATGTATTTAAGCGTTTTTATAGGTAACATGATCAAAAACACTCAAAAAACATATTTTTTGGTAATTTTATTCTGTTTCTCCCTAAAATGTGTTTTACATGCGGGTTAGCGTTTTGATATGTAAGGAGTTAAAAAACACTTAAAGGCAAGTTCTTCGTAAAAGTTGGATTTATTCCCAAGTGATGTGATTATTCTGCTTTTTAGTGCTTTGTTGCATTTCACGCTCAAAAACACTGAAAAGACATTTTTCTGGTAATGTCATTTTTTTTCCCATATAAAGGTAGTTTCGCATGTAATTTGGCAATTTCCTAACTAAGAATGTGAAAAACACTCAAAATACACAATTTGGTAGGGTAGTTCTGTTTCTCGATTAAAAGTGTTATTCATGCATTTCATCATTTTGGTATGTAAGAAACTTCTTTATATACACGAGTTTTTTGCGTTTATTGCCTTGTGGTTCTTGTGAAACTATAAAACACTAATTTTTTCTCATTTCTCGTAATGTTCTTTTGTTTCCTAATATAGAGTTCTTTCCATCCATTTTTGCATTTTTTGTAGGTAACAAGCTTAACAACACCCAAATATATATTTTTGGTAATGTTATTCTACTTCTTCATATTGGTTGGTTTTCATCCGTTTTAGCGTTTTTTTTTTTTTTTGTAAATCTCTGAAAAGACTCGTTTTCAGTAATCTGGTACAGGTTTATGGTAAAGTTGTGTAATTTTCCCATAGAGATGGCTTTGCATGCACTTCAGGGTTTGGTACATAACTCCTGAAAAAAGCTAAAATTATTTTTATTTCTTAATTTTTTTTCTTTACCTAATTTCCCTGAATTTTGCCAGAATTCTAGCATCTCGGTACCTATGAAGATGAATAAGAAAAAAAAAATATTCATTTATTTCTATTTTTTTTTTCTCTATAAAGAGTGTTATTTGTGTGTATTAGCTTTTTGGTACTTAAGGAACCTAAAAACTCTCATAATACATATTTTTCGTAATATCCATTCGTTTCACAAACATAGGGTTCTTTACATGTATTTTATAGGTAACATCATCAAAAACACTTAAATTCATGTTTTTAGTAATGTTATTTTGTTTGTCCATAAAGGGTGTTTTGCATGCGTTTTAGCGTTTTCTTATGAAAGGAGTTAAAGGAGTTAAAAACACTTAAAGGCATGTTTTTGGTAAAAGTTGAATGTATTCCCATGTAATGTGATTGTTCTGCTTTTTAGTGCTTTGTTGCATATCACGCTCTAAAACACTGAAAAGACACTTTTCTGGTAATGTAATTTTTTCCCACATAAAACTAGTTTCGCTTGTAATTTCGGATTTTCGTAACTAAAAATGTGAAAAACACTAAAAATACTCACATTTGGTAAGATACTTCTGTTTCTCAATTAAAAGTCTAATTCATGAGTTTCAGCATTTTGGAATGTAAGAAACTTCTTTATATACACGAGTTTTTGCGGTTTTTGCCTTGTGGTTCTTGTGAAACTATAAAACACTCATTATACTCGTTTCCCGTAATATCCATTTGCTTCCCAATATAGAGTGCTTTCCATCCATTTTCGCGTTTTTTGTAGGTAACAATTTCAAAAACACAAAATATACCTTTTTGGTAATGTTATTCTATTTCTTCATTTTGGTTGGTTTGCATCCGTTTTAGCGTTTTCTACGTAAAACACCGAAAAGACACGTTTTCAGTAATTTTGTTTTGGATTCCCATATAGATTGACTTTCTTGGGTTTTATCGTCTTGGTTCCTACCATACTGAAAAACACTAAAAAGACAGTTTTTTGGCAAAGACGTTTAATTTCCCCATATAGGTGGCTTTGCATGCACTTTAAGGGTTTGGTACATAAGAGTCCGATAAATAAAGCTAAATTTAACTTTTTTGATAATGTTCTTATTTCATATAATTTCCTGAACTTTGACTGAATTTTGGCACCTCGTTACCTGTGAAGATGAATAAGAATGAAAAAAAAATATCGTATTTTTTTTCTCAATAAAGAGTGTAATTTGTGGCTATTAACTTTTTCGTACTTAATGAACTTAAAAACACTCATAATACACGTTTCTCGTAATGTCCTTTCATTTCCCAAAAATAGGGCTTTTTGCATGTATTTAAGCGTTTTTATTGGTAACATGATCAAAAACACTCAAAATACATGTTTTTGGTAATGTTATTCTGGTTCACCATAAAGTGTATTTTCCATGCATTTTAGTGTTTTGGTATATAAGGAGCTCAAATACACTTAAAGGCAAGTTCTTGTTAAAAATTGGTTTTATTCCAATGTAATGTGATTGCCCGGCTTTTTAGTGCTATATTGCCTAACACGCTCAAAAACACTCAAAAGACATTTTTCTGGTAATGTCATTTTTTTCCCACATAAAGCTGGTTTCGCATGCAATTTGGGGTTTTCGTAACCAAGAATGTGAAAAGCACGCAAATTACACGCATTTAGTAAGATTGTTCCGTTTCTCAATTAAGAGTGTTGTTCCAGATTTTCAGCATTTTGGAATGTAAGAAACTTCTCTATATACAAGAGTTTTTGCGTTTTTTGCCTTGTAGTTCTTCTGAAACTATAAAACACTCATTATATACGTTTCTCGTAATGTCCCTTTGCTTCCCAATATAGAGTGCTTTCCATCCATTTTCGCGTTTTTTGTAGATAACAATTTCAAAAACACTTAAAATATACTTTTTTGGTAATGTTATTTTATTTCTTCATATTGGTTGGTTTACATCCGTTTTAGTGTTTTTCTACGTAAAACACCGAAAAGACACGTTTTTAGTAATTTTGTTTTGGATTCCCATATAGATTGACTTTCATGTTATTTATCGTGTTGGTTCCTAACATGCTGAAAAACACTCATAAGACCGTTTTCTGGCAAAGACGTTTAATTTCCCCATATAGGTGGCTTTGCATGCACTTTAGGGGTTTGGTACATAAGTCCGAAAAAAAAAAATTTAACTTTTTTAATAATGATCTTATTTCACATAATTTCCTGAATTTAGACCAAATTTTGGCATTTCGGTACCTGTGAATATGAATTCGAAAGAAAAAAAAATATTGCATTTTTTTATTTATTTATTGTTTCTCAATAAAGAGTGTTATTTGTGGCTTTTACCTTTTTGGTAATTAATGAACTTAAAAACACTCATAATACACGTTTCTCGTAATCTCCTTTCATTTCCCAAAAATAGTGTTCTTTGCATGTATTTAAGCGTTTTTATTGGTAACATGATCAAAAACACTCAAAATACATGTTTTTGGTAATGTTACCAAAAAGGTATATTTTGAGTGTTTTGCATGCGTCTTAGTGTTTTGGTATATAAGGAGCTCAAAAATACTTAAAGGCAAGTTCTTGGTAAAAATTCGTTTTCCTCCAATGTAATGTGATTGCCCTCCTTTTTAGTGCTTTATTGCCTATCACGCTCAAAAACACTCAAAAGACATTATTTCTGGTAAAATCTTTTTTTTCCCACAAATCTATTTTAGCATGCAATTTCGATTTTGGTAACTAAGAATGTGAAAAGCACTCAAAATACACGCATTTATTAAGGTTGTTCTGTTTCTCAATTAAGAGTGTTATACATGAGTTTTAGCATTTTTGTATCTAGGAAACCTCTCCATATACACGAGATTTTGCGTTTTTTGCCTTGTGGTTCTTTTGAACTATAAAACACTCATTATACACATTTCTTGCAATGTCCTTTTGTTTCCCAATATAGAGTGCTCTGCATCAATTTTCGCGTATTTTGTAGGTAACAAGCTGAAAAACACTCAAAATACACCTTTTTAGTAACGTTTTTCAATTTCTTGATATTGGTTGCTTTGCATCCGTTTTAGCGTTTTTCTACGTAAAACACTGAGAAGACACGTTTTCAGTAACTTTGTTTTGGATTCCCATATAGAGTGAGTTCCTTATTATTTATCGTTTTAGTGCCTAACATGCTAAAAAAACACTCAAAACACAGATTTCTGGTAAGGTCGGTTAATTTCCTCATATAGGAGGCTTTGCATGCACTTTAGGGTTTGGTACATAACATTCCGATAAAAAAAAGTTAAAATTAACTTTTTTGATAATATTCTTTTATTAACAGAATTTTGGCATCTCGGTACCTATGAATATGAATAACAAAAAAAAATATATATATTCCAATTTTTTATATTTTTTTATTTTTTATTTGTGGGTTTTAGCTTTTTGGTACTGAAGGAAATTAAAAAACACTCATAATACAAGTTTCTCGTAATGTCCTTTTGTTTCCCAAACATAATGTTCTTTGCATGTATTTAAGCGTTTTTATAGATAACATGATCAAAAACATTCAAAATACATGTTTTTGGTAATGTTGTTCTGTTTCTCCATAAAGTTTGTTTTGCATGCGTTTTACCGGTTTGGTATATAAGGAGCTCAAAAACACTCAAACGCAAGTTTTTGGTATAAATTGGTGTTATTCTAATGTAATATGATTGCCCTGCTTTTTAGTGCTTTATTGCCTATCACGCTCAAAAACACTTAAAAGACACTTTTCTGGTAATGTCATTTTTTTCTCACATAAAGGTTGTTTAGCATGCAATTTGGGGTTTTGAAGAATGTGAAAAAACACTCAAAATACACACATTTAGTAAGGTTGTTCTGTTTCTCAATTAAGAGTGTTATTCATGAGTTTCAGCATTTTGGTATGTAGGAACCTTCTCAATATACACGAGTTTTTGTGTTTTTTTACCTTTTGTTTCTTTTGAACTATAAAAAAAACTCATTATATACTTTTCTTGCAAAGTCCTTTTGTTTTCTAATATAGAGTGCTTTGCATCAATTTTCACGTTTATTGTAACAAGATCAAAAACACTCAAAATATACCTTTTTGGTAATGTTTCTCTATTTCTTAATATTGGTTGGTTTGCATCCGTTTTAGCGTTTTTTCTACGTAAAACACATAAAAAACACGTTTTCAGCAATTTTGTTTCGGATTCTCATATAGAGTGAGTTCCTTATTATTTATCCTTTTGGTGCCTAACATGCTGAAAAACACTCAAAAAACAGATTTCTGTTAAGGTCGTTTAATTTCCTCATATAGGAGTCTTTGGATGCACTTTAGGGTTTGGTACATAATACTCCGAAAAAAAGCTAAAATTAACTTTTTTGATAATTTTCTTTTATCATATAATAGTCCTGAATTTCCCCAGAATTTTAGCATCTCGGTACATATGAAAATGAATAACAAAAAAAAAAAAATCCTATTTTTTCATTTTCTTACTTTTTTTTCTAAATAAAGAGTCTTATTTGTGGGTTTTAGCTTTTTGGTACTTAAGGAACTTAAAAACACCTTTAATACACATTTCTCATAGTGTTCTTTCGTTTCGCAAACATAAGGTTCTTTGCATGTATTTGAGCGTTTTTATAGATAACATGATCAAAAACACTCAAAATATATGTTTTTGGTAATCTTATTTTGTTTCTCCATAAAAGGTGTTTTGCATGCATTTTAGCGTTTTGGTATGTAATGAGCTCAAAAACACTTAAAGGCAAGTTCTTGGTAAAAGTTGTTTTTATTCCCATGTAATGTGATTGCCCTGCTTTTTAATGCTTTATTGCCTAACACGCTCAAAAACACTCAAAAGACACTTTTCTGCTAATATCATTTGTTTTCCCACATAAAGCTAGTTTTTCATGGAATTTGGGGTTTTGGTAACTAAGAATGTGAAAAAAAACTCAAAACACAGGCATTTAGTAAGATTGTTCTATTTCTTAATTAAAAGTGTTATTCATGATTTTCAACATTTTGGTATGTAAGAAACTTTTCTAATACACACATTTGCTAAGGTATTTCTGTTTCAAAATTAAAAGTGTTATTCATGAGTTTCAACTTTTTACTATGTCAGAAACTTCTTTATGTACACGAGTTTTTTAGTTTTTTACCTTGTGGTTCTTCTCAAACTATAAAACACTCATACACGTTTCTCGTCATGTCCTTTTCTTTGCCAATATAAAGTATTTTCCATCCATTTTTGCATTTTTATAGGTAACAAGCTCAAAAACACATCAAAATATTTCTTTTTGGTAATGTTATTCTATTTCTTCATATTGGTTGGTTTACATCCGTTTTAGCGTTTTTCTTCGTAAATAACTGAAAGACACGTTTTCAGTAATATTGTTGAAATTGCTGAAAAACACTGAAAAGACAGGTTTCTGGTAAAGTCGTGTAATTTCCCCATATAGGTGGATTTGCATACACTTCAGGGTTTGTACATAACTCCGGAAAAAAGCTAAAATTATTTATTTATTTATTTTTTTTTTACAAAATTTCCATGAATTTTGCCAGAATTTTGGCATCTCGGTACCTATGAAGATGAATAATAAAAAAAAAAAAAATTTCTCTATAAAGAGTGTTATTTTAGGGTTTTAGCTTTTTGGTACTTATGTAACTTAAAAACACTCATAATACACGATTTTCGTAATCTTCTTTTGTTATAGAAACATAGGATTCTTTGAATGTATTTAAGCGTTTTTATAGGTTACATGATCAAAAACACAGAAAATATATGTTTTTGGTAATGTTATTCTGTTTCTCCATAAAGGGTGTTTTGCATGCGTTTTAGAGATTTGGTATGTAAGGAGTTAAAAAACACTTAAAGGCAAGTTCTTCGTAAAAGTTGGTTTTATTCCCATGTAATGTGATTGTTTTGCTTTTTAGTGCTTTGTTGCATATCACGCTCGAAAACACTAAAAACACACTTTTTTGATAATGTCATTTTTTTTCCCACATGAAGTTACTTTCGCATGTAATTTGGCATTTTCGTAACTAAGAATGTGAAAAACACTCAAAATACACAATTTGGTAAGGTAGTTCTGTTTATCGAATAAAAGTGTTATTCATGCATTTCATCATTTCCGTATGTAAGAAATTTCTCTATATACAGGAATTTTTGCGTTTATTGCCTTGTGGTTCTTTTAAAACTATAAAACACTCATTATACACGTTTCTCGTAATGTCCTTTTGTTTCCTAATATAGAGTACTTTACATCCATTTTGCATTTTTTTTGTTGGTAACAAGCTCAAAGACACTCAAAATATATGTTTTTGGTAATGTTATTCTATTTCATAATATAGGTTGGTTTGCAACCGCTTTAGCGTTTTTCTACGTAAAACACTGAAAAGACACGTTTTCACTAATTTATTTTGGATTCACATATTGACTGACTTCCATATTATTTATCGTTTTGGTGCCTAACATGCTGAAAAACACTGAAAAGACAAGTTTCTCTTAAAATTGTTTAATTTCCATATATATGTGTCTTTGCATGCACTTTAGGGTTTGGTACATAACAATCCGAAAAAAAAACTATAATTAATTTTTTTTGATAATTTTCTTTTTTCCACATAAATTCCCTGAATTTTAGCAGAATTTTGGCATCTTGGTACCTATAAGGATGAATAACAAAAAAAAAAATAAAAAGAATCTCATTTTTTTTTGTTTATTATTTTTTTTTCTAAATAAAGAGTGTTATTTGTGCGTTTTAGCTTTTAGGTACTGAAAGAACTTAAAAAACACTCATAATACACGTTTCTTTGCATGTATTTAAGCGTTTTTATAGATAATATGATCAAAAACACTCAAAATACATGTATTTGGTAATATTATTCTGTTTCTCCATAAAATGTATTTTGCATGCGTTTTAGCGTTTTGGTATGTAAGGAGCTCAAAAACACTTAAACTCAAGTTCTTGGTAAAATTTGGTTTTATTCCAGTGTAATGTAATTGCTCTTCCTTTTAGTGTTTTATTGCGTAACACGCTCAAAAACACTAAAAAGACACTCAAGGTCTCGCATATGAGGAAATTAGAGATCTTACCAGAAGTCTGTCTTTTGAGTATTTTTCAGCATGTTATGCACCAAAACGATAAATAATAGGGAACTCACTCTATGTGGGAATCCAAAAGAAAATTACTGAAAACGTGTCTTCTCAGTGTTTTACGTAGAAAAACTCTAAAACTGATGCAAACAAACCAATATCAAGAAGCAGAAAAACATTACCAAAAAAGTATATTTTGAGTGTTTTTGAGCTTGTTACCTACAAAAAAACGCAAAAATTGATACAAAGCACTCTATATTGGGAAACAAAGGGACATTGGGAGAAAAGTGTATAATGAATGTTTTATAGTTCAAAAAAACCACAAGGCAAAAAAACGCAAAAACTTGTGTATATGGAGAAGCTTCCTAAATACTAAAATGTTGAAACTCATGAATAACACTCTTAATTAAGAAACAGAACAACCTTACTAAATGCGTGTCAAAAACACTAAAAGGCAAGTTCTTCGTAAAAGTTGGTTTTATTCCCATGTAATGTGATTGCCCTGCTTTTTAGTGCTTTATTGCCTAACACGCTCAAAAACACTCAAAGACACTTTTCTGGTAATGTCATTTTTTTTCCCACATAAAGTTAGTTTTGCATGTAGTTTGGGGTGTTGGTAACTAAGAATGTAAAAAAAAAAAACACTCAAAATACACGTATTTAGGAAGGTTGTTCTGTTTCTTGATTAAGAGTGTTATTCATGAGTTTCAGCATTTTGGTATCTTAGAAACTTCTCCATACAGACGAGTTTTTGCGTTGTTTCCCTTGTGATTCTGGTGAAACTATAAAACACTCATTATACACGTTTCTTGTTATGTCCTTTTTTTTCCTAATATACAGTGCTTTGCATCCATATTTGGGTTTTTTTTTTTTCATGTAACAAGCTCAAAAACACACAAAATATACTTTTCTGGTAATATTATTCTATTTTTTCATATTGGTTGGTTTGCATCCGTTTTAGCGTTTTTCTACGTAAATCTTTTAAAAGACACGTTTTCAATCATTTTGTTTTGGATTTCCATATAGAATTACTTTAATATTATCTATCGTTTTGGTGCCTAACATGCGTAAAAACACTCAAAAGACAGGTTTCTTGTAAAGACGTTAAATTTTCCCAAATAGGTGGCTTTGCATGCACTTTATCGTTTGGTACATAACTCCAAAAAAAATAAAAAGGTAAAATTAACTTTTTCGATAATGTTCTTTTTTCCACATAATTTCCCTGAATTTTTGCAGAATTTTGGCATCTTGGTGCCTATTAACATGAATAACAAAAAAATAAAAATGCTATTTTTTTATTTATTTAATTTTTTTCTCTATAAAGAGTGTTATTTGTACGTTTTAACGTTTCGGTACTTAAGCAACTTAAAAACATTCATAATACACATTTCTCGTAATATCCTTTCGTTTCCCAAATATAGGGATCTTTGCATGTATTTAAGCGTTTTTATTGGTAACATGATAAAAAAAAAAAACTCAAAAACACTTGTTTTTGGTAATGTTATTCTGCTTTTCCATAAAGGAGTGTTTTGCATGCGTTTTAGCGATTTGGTATGTAAGGAGCTGAAAAACACTTCAAGGCAAGTTCTTGGTAAAAGTTGGTTTTATTCCAATGTAATATGATTGCCCTGCTTTTTAGTGTTTTATTGCCTAACAAGCTCAAAAACACTCAAAAGACACTTCTGGTAATGTCATTTTTTTCCCTCATAAAGCTAGTTTCGCATGCTATTTGAGGTTTGGTAAGAATGTGAAAAAACACTCAAAATACACGCATTTGGTAATGTTGTTCTGGTTCTGAATTAAGATTGTTATTCATAAGTTTCAGCATTTTGGTGTCTAAGAAACTTCTTTATATACACGACTTTATGCGCTTTTTGCCTTGTGGTTCTTGTGAACCACAAGTTCTTTTGCCCGAATATAAAAAGACACTCATTATAGATGTTTCTCGTAAAGTCCTTTTCTTTTCCAATAGGGAGTGTTTTGCATTCATTTTCGCGTTTTTTCTAGGTAACAAGCTCAAAAACACTCAAAATATACCTTTTTGGTAATGTTATTCTATTTCTTCATATTGGTTGGTTTGCATCCGTTTTAGCGTTTTTCTACGTAAAACACCGAAAAAAACACGTTTTCAGTAATTTTTGTTTTCGATTCCCAAAGAATATTGCCAGAATTTTTGCATCTTAGTACTTATGAAGATGAAAAACAAAAAAAATAAATTATTTTATTTTTTTTTCTCTATAAAGAGTTTTATTTGTGGGTTTTAGCTTTTTTAGTACTTAAGAAACTTAAAAACACTTATAATACACGTTTCTCGTAATGTCCTTTCGATTCCCAAACAAAAGGTTCTTTGCATGTATTTAAGCGTTTTCATAAATAACATGATCAAAAACACTCAAAATACATGTTTTTGGTAATGTTACTCTGTTTCTCCATAAAAGGGTGTTTTTGCATGCGTTTTAGCGTTTTGGTATGTAAGGAGTTAAAAAAAACCCTTAAAGGCAAGTTCTTCGTAAAAGACACTAGCTAGTTTCGCATGTATTTTGGGATTTTCGTAACTAAGAATGTGTAAAACACTCAAAATACACACATTTGGTAAGATAGTTCTGTTCTCAATTAAAAGTGTTTTTCATGAGTTTTAGAATTTTGGTATGTAAGAAACTTCTCAATATACACGAGTTTTTGCGTTTTTTATGTTGTGGTTCTTGTGAAACTATAAAACAATCATTATACACGTTTCTCTAAATATCCTTTTGCTTCCCAATATAGAGTGCTTTTACATCCATTTTCGCGTTTTTTGTAGGTAAAAAGCATTATAAACGTTTCTCGTAATGTCCTTTTGTTCCCCAATATAGAGAGATTTGTATCCATTTTCGCTCAAAAACACAAAAAATTCCTTTTTGGTAATATTATTCTATTTCATGATATTGGATAATTTGCATTCTTTTTAGCATTTTTCTACGTAAAACACTGAAAAGACACGTTTTCAGTAATTTTGTTTTGGATTCCCATACAGAGTGATTTCCGTATTATTTAATGTTTTGGTGCCTAACATACTGAAAAAACAGGCAAAAGACAGGTTTCAGGTAAAGTCGTTTAATTTCCCCATATAGGTGGCTCTACATGTACTTTAGGGTTTGGTACATAACGGTCTGAAACAAAGCTAAAATTAACTTTTATGATATTCTTTTTTCACATAATTTCCCTGAATTTTGCCAGAATTTTGACATGTCGATACCTATGAAGATCAATAACAAAAAAAAAATGCTATTTTTTCATTCTTTTTTCTCTATAAAGAGTGTTATTTGTAGGTTTAAGCTTTTTGGTACTTAAGGAACGTAAAAGCACTCATAATACTTGTTTCTCGTAATGTCCTTTTGTTTTTTTTTTAAATAAAGTTCTTTACATGTATTTAAGCGTTTTTATAGGTAACATGATCAAAAACACTCAAAATATACCTTTTTGGTAATGTTATTCTATTTCTTCATATTGGTTGGTTTCCATCCGTTTTTAGCGTTTTTCTACGTAAAACACAGAAAAGACACAGTTTCAGTAATTTTGTTTTGGATTCCCATATAGAGTGACTTCCATGTTATTTATCGTTTTGATGCCTAACCTGCTGAAAAACACTCAAAAGACAGGTTTCTTGTAAAGTCGTTTAATTTCCCCATATAGGTGGCTTTGCATACACTTTAGGGTTTGGTACATAACAGTCCGAAAAAAAAGCCAAAATTAACCTCTTTCATAATTTTCTTTTTTCACGTAATTTTCCTGAATTTTGCTAGAATTTTGGCATCTCGTTGCCTATGAAGATCAATAAAAAAAATGTTTTTTTTATTTATTTTTATTTTTTTTCTGTATAAAGAGTGTTATTTGTGGGTTTTAGCTTTTTGGTACTTAAGGAACTTATAAACACTCATAATACACATTCCTCGTAATGTCCTTTTATTCCCAAACATAAGGTTCTTTGCATGTATTTAAGCGTTTTTATTGGTAACAAGCTCAAAAACACTCAAAATACATGTTTTTGATAATGTTATTCTGTTTTTCCATACAGGGTGTTTTGCATGGTTTTTAGCGTTTTAGTGTGTAAGGAGCTCAAAAAAAATTAAAGGCAAGTTCTTGGTAAAAGTTGGTTATATTCCCATGTGATGTGATTGCCCTACTTTTTAATGATTTTTTGCCTAACACGCTCAAAAACACTAAAAAGACACTTTTCTAGTAATTTCATCTTTTTTTCCAGTTTCGCATGTAATTTGGGGTTGGACCACTAAGAATGTGAAAAAAACACTCAAAATACACACATTTCCTAAAATTGTTCTGTTTCTCAATTAAGAGTGTTATTCATGAGTTTCAGCATTTTGGTATCTAAGAAACTTCTCCATATATACGAGTTTTGCGTTTTTTGCCTTATGGTTCTTGAAAACTATTAATACATTCATTATACAATTTTCTTGTAATATCCTTTTGTTTCCCAATATAGACTGCTTTGCATTCATTTTTGGGTTTTTTGTAGGTAACAAGCTCAAAAACACTGAACTTTTTTGTAATGTTATTCTATTTCTTCATATTGGTTGGTTTGCGTCCGTTTTAGCGTTCTACGCTAAAACTGAAAAGACACGTTTTCAGTAATATTGTTGAAATTGCTGAAAACACCTATAGACACGTTTCTTGTAA
Organism: Scylla paramamosain; assembly: GCF_035594125.1. NCBI lineage: Eukaryota > Metazoa > Arthropoda > Malacostraca > Decapoda > Portunidae > Scylla > Scylla paramamosain. The sequence continues at coordinate 15,814,569 of NC_087166.1, forward strand.
AGTCGTGTAATTTCCCCATATAGGTGGCTTTGCATGCAGTTCCGGGTTTCGTACATAACTCCGGAAAAAGCTAAAGTCATTTTTTTTTATGTATTTTTTTTTACATAATTTCCCTGAATTTTCTCAGAATTTTGGCATCTCCTTACCTATGAAGATGAATAACAAAACAAAAATCTATTTTTTTTAATATTTTTTTCTCTATAAAGAGTGTTATTTGTGGGTTTTAGATTTTTGGTACTTAAGGAACATAAAAATACTCATAATACACGATTTTCGTAATGTCCTTTCGTTTCACAAACATAGGGTTCTTTGCACCTATTTAAGCGATTTTATAGGTAACATGATAAAAAACAATCAAAATACATGTTTTTGGTAATGATATTCTGTTTCTCCATAAAGGTTGTTTTGCATACGTTTAGCGTTTTGGTATGTAAGGAGTTAAAAAACACATAAAGGCAAGTTCTTCGTAAAATTTGGTTTTATTCCAATGTAATGTGATTGTTCTGCTTTTTAGTGTTTTGTTGCATATAACGCTCAAAAACACTCAAAAGACACTTTTCTGGTAATGTCATTTTTTTCCCACATAAAGGTAGTTTCGCATGTAATTTGGGATTTTCGTAACTAAGAATGTGAAAAACACTCAAAGTACACACATTTGGTAAGGTAGTTCTGTTTTTCAATTAAAAGTGTTATTCATGAGTTTTAGCGTTTTGGTATGTAAGAAACTTCTCTATATACACGAGTTTTTGCGTTTTTTGCCTTGTGGTTCTTGTGAAACTATAAAACACTCATTATACACGTTTCTCGTAATGTCCTTTTGCTTCCCAATATAGAGTGTTTTCCATCCATTTGCGCGTTTTTTATAGGTAAAAACACTTTTTGGTAATGCTATTCTATTTCTTCATATCTGTTGGTTTGCATCCGTTTTAGCGTTTTTCTACGTAAAACACTGAAAAGACACGTTTTCAGTAATTTTGTTTTCGATTCACATATTGACTGACTTCCATATTATTTATCGTTTTGGTGCCTAACATGCTGAAAAACACTGAAAAGACAGGTTTCTGGTAAAGTTGTTTAACTTCCTTATATAGGTGGCATACACTTTAGAGTTTGGAATATAAAAATCCGAAAAAGAGCTATAATTAACTTTTTTGATAATGTTCTTTTTTCCACATAAATTCCCTGAATTTTGGCAGAATTTTGGCATCTTGGTACCTATGAAAGTAAATATAAAAAAAAGCTATTTTTTCTTTTTTTTTCTCTCTATAAAAAGTGTTATTTGTAGGTTTTAACGTTTTTTTACTTAAGGAACTTAAAAACGGTCCTAATACACGTTTCTCGTGATGTCCTTTCGTTTCCCAAACATAGGGTTCTTTGCATGTATTTAAGCGTTTTTATAGATAACATGATCAAAAGGACTTAAAACACATGTTTTTAGTAATTTTATTCTCCTTCTCCATTAAGGAGTTTTTTTTGCATGCGTTTTAGCGTTTTGGTTTGTATGGAGGTCAAAAACACTTCAAGGCAAGTTCTTGGTAAAAGTTGGTTTCATTGCCATGTAATGTGATTGCCCTGTTTTTTTTTTTTTTTTATATAATTTATTGCCTAAAACGCTCAAAAACACTCAAAAGACACTTCTGGTAATGTCATTTTTTTTCCAACATGAATTCGCGTGCTATTTGGGGTTTTGCTAACACTAAAAAATACACGCAATTGGTAAGGTTGTTCTGTTTCTCAATTAATATTGTTATTCATGAGTTTCAGCATATTGGTATCTAAGAAACATCTTTATATACACGAATTTTTGCGTTTTTTGCCTTGCAGTTCTTGTGAACCACAAGTTCTTTTGCACAAAAATAATAAGACACTCATTATACACGTTTCTCGTAATGTCCTTTTGTTTCCCAATAGGGAGTGCTTTGCATCCATTTTCGCGTTTTTTGTAGGTAACAAGCTCAAAAACACTCAAAATGTACCTTTTTGGTAATGTTATTTTATTTCTTCTTATTGGTTGGTTTGCATCCGTTTAAGCGTTTTTCTACGTAAAACACCGAAAAGACACGTTTTCAGTAATTTTGTTTTAGATTCCCATATAGAGTGACTTGCATGTTATTTACCGTTATGGTTCCAAACAAGCTGAAAAACACTCATAAGACAGTTTTCTGGCAAAGACGTTTAATTTCCCCATATAGGTGGCTTTGCATGCACTTTAGGGTTTGGTACATAACAGTACGAAAAAAAAGTTAAAATTAACTTTTTTGATAATTGATTCATAATTTCTTGAATTTTGCCCAAATATTGCCAAAAACATGCAAAATGTATGTTTTTGGTAATGTTATTCTCTTTCTCCATAAAGTGTGTTTTGCATGCGTTTTAGCGTTTTGAAAACACGTAAAGGCAAGTTCTTCGTAAAAATTTACTTTATTGCCATGTAAAGTGATTCCCCTGCTTTTTAGTGCTCTATTCCCTATCACGTTCAAAAACACTCAATAGACACTTTTCTGGTAATGTAATTTTCTTCCCACATAAAGCTGGTTTCGCATGGAATTTGGGATTTTGGTAACTAAGAATGTGAAAAGTACTCAAAAAACACGCATTTAATAAAGTTGTTCTGTTTCTCAATTAAGAGTGTTATTCATGAGTTCAAGCATTTTGGTATCTAGGAAACTTCTCCATATACACGAGATCTTGCGTTTTGGTTCTTTTGAACTATAAAACATTCATTATACACTTTTCTCGCAATATCGTTTTGTTTCCCAATATAAAGTGCTTTTTTATCAATTTTCGCGTTTTTTTATAGGTAACAACCTCTAAAACACTCAAAATATACCTTTTTGGTAATGATTTTCTAAGTTTTGATATTGGTTGGTTTGCATCCTTTTTATCGTTTTTCTACGTAAAACACTGAGAAGACACGTTTTCAGTAATTTTGTTTTGGTTTGCCTTATAGAGTGAGTTCCTTATTATTGATCGTTTTGGTGCCTAACATGCTGAAAAACACTCAAAACACAGATTTGTAGTAAGGTCGTTTAATTTCTTCATATAGGAGGCTTTGCATGCACTTTATTGTTTGGTACATAACAGTCCGAAAAAAAAAGCTAATATCAACTTTTTTGATAATATTCTCTTATCATATAAATGCCCTAATTTTTCCCAGATTTTTGGCATCTCAGTACCTATGAAGGTGAATAACAAAAAAAAAAAAAAAAAAAAAAAAAGAGTCCTTTTATTTATTTATTTTTATTTATTTTTTCTAAAGAACGAGTGTTATTTGAGGGTTTTAGCTTTTTAGTAGTTAAAGAACTTAAAAACACTCATAATACACGTTTCTCGTAATGTCCTTACGTTTCCCAAACATAAGGTTCTTTGCATGTTTTTAAGTGTTTTTATAGATAACATTATCAAAAACACTCAAAATACATGTTTTTTTGGTAATGTTATTCTGTTTCTTCATAAAGTTTGTTTTCCATGCCTTTTAGCGGTTTGGTATGTGAAGAGCTCAAAAACACATATTGGCAAGTTCTTGGTAAAAATTGGTTTTATTTCTATGTAATGTGATTGCCCTGCTTTTTAGTACTTCATTGCCTAACACGTTGAAAAACAATTAAAACCCACTTCTGGTAATGTCATTTTTTTCCCTCATAAAGCTAGTTTCGCATGCTATTTTGGTTATTGCTAACTAGGAATATGAAAAACACTCAAAATACAGGCATTTGCTAAGGTTCTTCTGTTTCTCAATTAAGATTGTTATTCATGAGTTTCAGGATTTTGGTATATAAGAAACTTCTTTATATACACGAGTTTTTGCGTTTTTCTACGTAAAACACTGAGAAGATACATTTCCAGTAATTTTGTTTTGGATTCCCATATAGAGTGAGTTCCTTATTATTTATCGTTTTGGTGCCTAACATGCTGAAAACACTCAAAAGACAGATTTCTGGTAAGGTCGTTTAATTTCCTCATATAGGAGGCTTTGCATGCACTTTAGTGTTTGATACAAAACAGTCCGAAAAAAAGCTAAAATTAACTTTTTTTATAATATTCTTTGGTTCATAAAATTTTCCTGAATTTTCCCAGAATTTTGGCATCTCGGTACCTATGAAGATGAAAATAAAAAATTCCTATTTTTTTCTAAATAAAGAGTGTTATTTGTGGGTTTTAGCTTTTCGGTACTTAAGGAACTTAAAAAAAACACTCATAATACACGTTTTTCGTAATGTCCTTTTGTTTCCCAAACATAATGTTCTTTGCATGTATTTAAGCGTGTTTTATAGATAACATGATAAAAACACCCAAATTACATGTTTTTGGTAATGTTATTCTGTTTCTCCATAAAGTTTGTTTTGCATGCGTTTTAGCGGTTTGGTAAATAAGGAGCTCAAAAACATTTAAAGGCAAGTTCTTGGTAAAAATTGGTTTTATTCCAATGAAAAGTGATTGCCCTGCTTTTTAGTGCTTTATTGCCTATCACGCTCAAAAACATTCAAAAGACATTTTTCTAGAAATTTCATGTTTTCCCATATAAATTTGGTTTCGCATGAAATTTGCGTTTTTAGTAACTAAGAATATGAAAAAACACACAAAACACACGAATTTGGTAAGGTAGTTCTGTTTCTCAATTAAGAGGAAACTTTTCCATATACACGTGTTTTTGCGTTTTTTGCCTTTTTGTTCTTTTGAACTATAATACACTCATTATACACTTTTCTCGCAATGTCCCTCTGTTTCCCAATATAGAGTGCTTTGTATCAATTTCAGCATTTTTTTTTTGTAGGTAACAAGCTCAAAAACACTCAAAAAATAACTTTTTGGTATTGTTTTTTCTATTTCTTGATATTGGTTGGATTACGTCCATTTTAGTGTTTTTCTACGTAAAACATTGGGAAGACACGTTTTCAGTAATTTTGTTTTGGATTCCCATATAAAGTGAGTTCCTTATTTATTTATCTTTTTGGTGCCTAACATTCTGAAAAACACTCAAAAGAAAGATATTTTTTAAGGTCGTTTAATTTTCTCATATAGGAGGCTTTGCATGCACTTTAGGGATTGGTATATACCAGTCCGAAAAAAAAAACTAAAATTAATTTTTTTGATAATTTTCTTTTATCATATAATAGCCCGAAATTTCCCCAGAATTTTGGCATCTCGGTATCTATGAAGATGATTAACAAAAAAGAAATAAATCCTATTTTTTTTTTTATTTATTTAGTTTTTCTAAATAAAGAGTGTTATTTGTGGGTTTTAGCTTTTTGGTACTTAAGGAACTTAAAAACACTCATAATATATATTTCTTGTAATGTCCTTTTGTTTCCCAAACATAATGTTCTTTGTATGTATTTAAATACATGTTTTTGGTAATGTTATTCTTTTTGTCCATAAAAGGTGCTTTGCATGCATTTTAGCGTTTTGGTATGTAATGACCTCAAAAACACCTAAAAGCAAGTTCTTGGTAAAAGTTTGTTTTATTCCCATGTAATGTGATTAACCTGCTTTTTAGTGGTTTATTGCCTAACACTCTCAAAAACACTCGAAAGACATTTTCTGGTAATATTATTTTTTTTCCCGCATGGAATTTGGGGTTTTGGTAACTAAAAATGTGAAAAACACTCAAAATACAGGCATTTAGTAAGGTAGTTCTGTTTCTCAATTAAAAGTGTTATTCATGAGTTTCAGCATTTTGGTATGTAAGAAACTTCTTTATGTACACGAGTTTTTGAGTTTTTTGCCTTGTGGTTCATGTGAAAGTATAAAACACTCATTATACACATTTCTTGTAATGCCTTTTTCTTTCCTAATACAGAGTGCGTTTCATAAATTTTCGAATTTTTTTTGTTGGTAACAAGCTCAAAAACACATCAAAATATATCTTTTTGGTAATGTTATTCTATTTCTTCATATTGGTTGGTTTCCATTCGTTTTAGCGTTTTTCTACATAAATCACTGAAAAGACACGTTTTCAGTAATATTGTTGAAATTGCTGAAAAAAACACTCAAAAGACAGATTTCTGGTAAATTCGAGTAATTTCTCCATATAGGTGGCTTTGCATGCACTTCAGGGTTTGGAACGTAACTCCGGAAAAAAGCTAAGATCATTTTTTTCATAATGAATTTTTTTTACAAAATTTCCATGCATTTTTCCAGAATCTGGTATCTCGGTACCTATGAAGATGAATAACAATTTTTTTTTCTCTATAAAGTATTATTTGTGAGTTGTAGCTTTTTGGTACTTAAGGAACTTAAAAACACTCATAATACATGATTTTCGTAATGTCCTTTTCTTATACAAACATGAGGTTCTTTACATGTATTTAAGCGTTTTTATAGGTAACATGATCAAAAACACTCAAAATACATATTTTTGGTAATGTTATTCTGTTTCTCCATAAAGTGTGTTTTACATGCGTTTTAGCGTTTTGGTATGTAAGGAGTTAAAAAACAATTAAAGGCAAATTCTTCGTAAAAGTTGGTTTTATTCCCAAGTAATGTGATTGTTCTGCTTTATAGTGCTTTGTTGCATCACGCTCAAAAACACTCAAAAGACATTTTTCTGGTAATGTCATTTTTTTCCCACACAAAGCTAGTTTCGCATGTAATTTGGCAATTTCGTAACTATGAATGTGAAAAACACTCAAAATACACAATTTGGTAGGGTAGTTCTCTTTCACGATTAAAAGTGTTATTCGTGCATTTCATCATTTTTGTATATAAGAAACTTCTCTATATACGCAAGTTTTTGCGTTTATTGCCTTGTGGTTCTTGTGAAATAAAAAAAAAAAAACTATTTATACACGTTTCTCGTGATGTTCTTTTGTTTCCTAATATAGAGTGTTTTCCATCCATTTTTGCATTTTTTCTAGGTAACAAGCTTAAAAACACTCAAAATATATCTTTTTGGTAATGTTATTCTATTTCTTCACATTGGTTGGTTTGCCTCCGTTTTAGCTTTTTTCTTCGTAAATCTCTGAAAAGACTCGTTTTCAGTAATTTTGTTGAAATTAAATCTGGTACAGGTTTTTTGGTAAAATCGTGTAATTTTCCCATATAGGTGGCTTTGCATGCACTTTAGGGTTTGGTACATAACTCTAAAATTATTATTATTTTTTTTTCTTTACCTAATTTCCCTGAATTTTACCAGAATTTTGGCATCTCGGTACTTATGAAGATAAATAACAGAAAAAAAAATTGTTTTCATTTATTCTATTTTTTCTTTATAAAGAGTGGTATTTGTATGTTTTAGGTTTTTGGTACTTCAGGAACCTAAAAACTCTCATAATACACAATTTTCGAAATATCCTTTCGTTTCACAAACATAGGGTTCTTTGCATGTATTTAAGCGTTTTTATAGGTAACATGATCAAAAACACTTAAAATTCATGCTTTTGGTAATGTTATTTTGTTTCTCCATAAAGGGTGTTTTGCATGCGTTTTAGCGTTTTGTTATATAAAGAGTTAAAAACACTAAAAGGCATATTTTTGGTAAAAGTTTGTTTTATTCCCACGTAATGTGATTGTTCTGCTTTTTAGTGCTTTGTTGTATATCACGCTCTAAAACACTCACAAGACACTTTTCTGGTAATGTCATTTTTTTCCCACATAAAAATAATTTCTCTTGTAATTTCGGATTTTCGTAACTAAGAATGTGAAAAACACTCAAAATACTCACATTTGGCAAGATAGTTCTGTTTCTCAATTAAAAGTCTTATTCCTGAGTTTCAGCATTTTAGAATGTAAGAAACTTCTTTATATACGCGAGTTTTTGCGTTTTTTGCCTTGTGGTTCTTGTGAAACTATAAAACACTCATTATACACGTTTCTCGTAATATCCTTTTCCTTTCCAATATAGAGTGCTTTCCATCCATTTTCGCGTTTTTTTGTAGGTAACAATTTCAAAAACACTCAAAATATACCTTTTTGGTAATATTATTCTATTTCTTCATTTTGGTTGGTTTGCATCCGTTTTAGCGTTATTGTACGTAAAACTCCGAAAAGATACGTTTTCAGTAATTGTGTCTTGGATTCCCATATAGATTGACTTCCTTGGGTTTTATCGTGTTGGTTCCTAACATGGTGAAAAACACTCATAAGAAAGTTTTTTGGCAAAGAGGTTTAATTTCCCCATATAGGTGGCTTTGCATGCTTTGCATGCACTTTAGGGGTTTGGTACATAATAGTCCGTAAAAAAAGCTAAATTTAACTTTTTTGATAATGTTCTTATTTCATATAATTTCCTGAACTTTGACTGAATTTTGGCACCTCGTTACCTGTGAATATGAATAAGTATGAAAAAATAATATTGTATTTTTTTATTTCTTTATTTATTTTTTCTCAATAAAGAGTGTAATTTGTGGCTTTTAGCTTTTTCGTACTTAATGAACTTAAAAACACTCATAATCCACGTTTCTCGTAATGTCCTTTCGTTTCCCAAAAATAGTGTTCCTTGCATGTATTTAAGCGTTTTTATTGGTAACATGATCAAAAACACTCAAAATACATGTTTTTGGTAATGTTATTCTGTTTCACAATAAAGTGTATTTTGCATGCGTTTTAGTGTTTTGGTATATAAGGAGCTCAAAAACACTTATAAGCAAGTCCTTATTAAAAATTGGTTTTATTCCAATGTAATGTCATTGCCCTGCTTTTTAGTGCTTTATTACCTAACACGCTCAAAAACACTTAACAGACATTTTTCTGGTAATGTTATTTTTTCCCATATAAAGCTGGTTTCGCATGCAATTTGGGTTTTGGTAACCAAGAATGTGAAAAGCACGCAAATTACACGCATTTAGTAAGACTGTTCCGTTTCTCAATTAAGAGTGTTGTTCCAGATTATCAGCATTTTGGTATCTAGGAAACTTCTTCATATACACTAGTTTTTGCATGTTTTGCCTTGTGGTTCTTTTGAACTATTAAATACTCATTATACACTTTTCTTGCAACGTCCTTTTCTTTTCCATTATAGAATGCTTTGCATCAATTTTCGTGTTTTTTTTATAGGTAACAAGCTCAAAAACACTCAAAATATACCTTTTTGGTAATGTTTTTCTTTTTCTTTATATTGGTTTGTTTGCATCCGTTTTAGTGTTTTTCTACGTAAAACACTGAGAAGACACGTTTTCAGTAATTTTGTTTTGAATTTCTATATATAGTGAGTTGCTTATTATTTATTGTTTTGGTGCCTAACAAGCTGAACAACACTCAAAAGAGAGATTTCTGATAAAGTCGTTTAATTTCCTCATATGGGAGGCTTTGCATGCACTTTAGTGTTTGGTACATAACAGTCTAAAAAAAAAGCTAAAATTAACTTTTTTGATAATATTCTTTTATCATAAAATTGCCCTGAATTTTTACCAGAATTTTGGCATCTCGGTACTTATGAAGATAAATAAAATAAAAAAAAATGCTATTTTTTTATTTTAGATTTTTTTTTTTCTCAATGAAGAGTGTTATTTGTGGGATTTACCTTTTTGGTACTTAAGGAACTTAAAAACACTCATAATACACGTTTCTCGTAATGTCCTTTCGTTTCCCAAACGAAAGGTTCTTTGCATGTATTTAACCGTTTTTATAGATATCACGATCAAAAGTACTCAAAATACAAGGTTTTGGTAATGTTATTCTGTTTCTCCATAAAGTGTGTTTTGCATGCGTTTTAGCAGTTTTGTATATAAGGAGCTCAAAAACACTTATGGCAAGTTCTTGATAAAAAATGATTTTATTCCAATGTAATGTGATTGCCCTGCTTTTGAGTGTTTTATTACCTATCACGCTGAAAAACACTCAAAAGACACTTTTCTGGTAAATTATTATTTTTTCCCCACAAAGCTATTTGTGGTTTTTGGTAACTAAGAATGCAAAAAGCACTTAAAATCCACGCATTTAGTGTTATTCATAAGTTTCAGCATTTTGGTATCTAGGAAATCTCTCCATATACACGAGTTTTTGCGTTGTTTGTTTTGTGGTTCTTTTAAACTATAAAACACTTATTATACACTTTTCTTGCAATGTCCTCTTGTTTCCCAATATAGAGTGCTTTGCATCAATTTTCGCGTTTTTGTAGGTAAAAAGCTCAAAAAACACTCAAAATATACCTTTTTGGTAATGTTTTTCTATTTCTTGATATTGGTTGGTTTGCATCCGTTTTAACGTTTTTCTACGTAAAACACTGAGAAGACACGTTTTCAGTAACTTTGTTTTGGATTCCCATATAGGGTGAGTTCCTTATTATTTATCGTCTCGGTGCCTAACATGCTAAAAAACACACAAAACATAGATTTCTGGTAAGATCGTTAAATTTCCTTATAATGAAGGCTTTGCATGCACTTTAGAGTTTGGTACATAAGTCCGAACAAAAAAAGCTGAAATTAACTTTTTTTGATAATATTCTTTTATCACATAATTGCCCTGAAATTACCCAGAATTTTGGCATCTCGGTACCTATGAAAATGAATAATAATACAAAAAAATCATATTTATTTATTTATTTATTTATTCTAAATAAAGAGTGTTATTTGTGGGTTTTAGCTTTTTGGTACTTAAGGAACTTATAAAAACACATAATACACGTTTCTCGTAATGTCCTTTTGTTTTCCAAACATAATGTTCTTTCCATGTACTTAAGCGTTTTTATAGATAACATGATCAAAAACACTCAAAATACATGTTATTGGTAATGTTATTCTGTTTCTCCATAAAATTTATTTTGCATGCGTTTTAGCGGTTTGGTATATAAGGGGTTAAAAAACACTTAAAGGCAAATTCTTCGTAAAAGTTGGTTTTATTCCCATGTAATGTAATTGTTCTGCTTTTTAGTGATTTGTTGCATATCACGCTCAAAAACACTCAAAAGACACTTTTCTGGTAATGTCATATTTTTTCCTACATGAAGCTAGTTTTGCATGCAATTTGGCATTTTCGTAACTAAGAATGTGAAGAACTCTCAAAATACACAATTTGGTAAGGTAGTTCTGTTTATCGACTAAAAGTGTTATTCATGCATTTCATCATTTTGGTGTGTAAAAATTTCTCTATATACACGAGTTTTTGCGTTTATTGCCTTGTGGTTCTTTTAAAACTATAAAACACTCATTATGCACGTTTCTCGTAATGTCCTTTTGTTTCCTAATATAGAGTGCTTTACATCCATTTTTGCATTTTTTGTAGGTAACAAACTCAAAAACCTTCAAAATATATCTTTTTGGTAATGTTATTCTATTTCTTCATATAGGATGGTTTGCATCCGCTTTAGCGTTTTTCTACGTAAAACACTAAAGACACGTTTTCAGTAATTTTGTTTTGGATTCGCATATTGACTGATTTTCATATTATTTATCGTATTGGTGCCTAACATGCTGAAAAACACTGAAAAGACAGGTTTTTGGTAAAGTCGTTTAACACACATAAAGCTAGTTTCGCATGCTATTTGGGATTCTGCTAACTAAGAATGTGAAGAAAACACTCAAAATACACGCATTTGGTAATGTTGTTCTGTTTCTCAATTAAGATTGTTATTCATGAGTTTCAGCATTTTGGTATCTAAGAAACTTCTTTATATACACGAGTTTTTGCGTTTTTTGCCTTGTGGTTCTTGTGAACCACAAGTTCTTTTGCCGGAAAATAATATGACACTCATTAGACACGTTTCTCGTAATGTCCTTTTCTTTCCCAATAAGGAGTGCTTTGCATCCATTTTCGCGTTTTTTGTAGGTAACAAGCTCAAAAACACTCAAAATATACCTTTTTGGTAATGTTATTCTATTTCTTCATATTGGTTGGTTTGCATCCGTTTTAGCGTTTTTCTACATAAAACAACGAAAAGACACGTTTTCATTCATTTTGTTTTCGATTCCCAAAGAATATTGCCAGAATTTTGGCTTCTTAGTACCTATGAAGATGAATAAAAAAAATATTATTTTATTTTATTTTTTTTTCTCTATAAAGAGTGTTATTTGTGAGTTTTAGCTTTTTTTGTACTTAAGGAACTTAAAAACACTCATAATACACGTTTCTCGTAATGTCCTTTCGTTTCCCAAACATAAGGTTCTTTGCATGTATTTAAGCGTTTTTATAAATAACATGATAAAAAACACTCAAAATACATGTTTTTGGTAATGTTTTTTCATAAAGGGTGTTTTGCATGCGTTTTAGCGTTTTGATATGTAAGGAGTTAAAAAAACATTTAAAGGTAAGTTCTTCGTAAAAGTTGGTTTTATTCCCATGTAATATGATTGTTCTGCTTTTTAGTGCTTTGTTGCACATCACGCTAAAAAACACTCAAAACACATTTTTCTGGTAATATTTTTTTTTTTCCCACATTAAGCTAGTTTCGCATGTAATTTGGGATTTTCGTAACTAAGAATGTGAAAAACACTCAAAATACACACATTTGGTAAGGTAGTCCTGTCTCTCAATTAAAATTGTTATTCATTCATTTCAGCATTTTGCTATATACATTTTTTTGCTATATACATTTTGCTATATACATTTCTCTATATACAAGAGTTTTTGCGTTTTTTGCCTTGTGGTTCCTGTGAAATTATAAAACACTCATTATACAAGTTTCTCTTAATGTTCTTTTGTTTCCCAATATAAAGTGCTTTCCATCCATTTTCGCATTTTTCTTAGGTAAAAAGCTGAAAAATCTCAAAATATATCTTTTTTGGTAATGTTATTCTATTTCTTCATATTGGTTGGTTTGCATCCGTTTTAGCGTTTTTCTTCGTAAATCACTGAAAAGACACGTTTTTCAGTAATATTGTTGAAATTGCTGAAAAACACTCAAAAGACAGATTTCTGGTAAAGTGTAATTTCCCCATATAGGTGGCTTTGCATGCCCTTCTGGGTTTGGTACATAATTTCGGAAAAAAGTTAAATTTTTTTTTCTACAATGTTTTTTTTTACACAATTTCGCTGAATTTTGCCTGAATTTTGGCATCTTCATACCTATGTAGATGAATAAAAAAGAATTTAAAAAAATTTATTTTTTTTTAGTTATTTATTTTTTCTCTATTTTTGGGTTTTAGTTTTTTGGTACTTAAGGAACTTAAAAACAATCATAATACACAATTTTCGTAATGTCCTTTCGTTTCACAGACATAGGGTTCTTTGCATGTATTTAAGCGTTTTTATAGGTAACATGATCAAAAACACTCAAAATACATGTTTTGGTAATGTTATTCTGTTTCTCCATAAAGGGTGTTTTGCATGCGTTTTAGCGTTTTGGTATGTAAGGAGTTAAAAAAAACACTTAAAGGCAAGTTCTTCGTAAAAGCTGGTTTTATTCCTATTTAATGTGATTATTCTGCTTTTTAGTGCTTTGTTACATATCACGCTCAAAAACACTCAAAAGACACTTTTCAGATAATGTCATTTTTTTTCCCACATAAAGTTAGTTTCACATGTAATTTGGGATTTTCGTAACTAAGAATGTGAAAAACACTCAAAATACACACATTTGGTAAGGTAGTTCTGTTTCTCAATTAAAAGTGTTATTCATGAGTTTTAGCGTTTTGGTATATAAGAAACTTCTATATATACACGAGTTTTTGCGTTTTTTGCCTTGTGGTTCTTGTGAAACTATAAAACACTCATTATACACGTTTCTCGTAATGTCCTTTTGCTTCCCAATATAGAGTGCTTTCCATCCATTTGCATGTTTTTTGTAGGTAAAAAGCTCAAAAACACTTTTTGGTAATGTTATTCTATTTCTTCATATTTGTTGGTTTGAATCCGTTTTAGCGTTTTTCTACATAAAACACTGAAAAGACACGTTTTCAGTAATTTTGTTTTGGATTTACATATTGACTGACTTCCATAATATTTATCGTTTTGGTGCCTAACATGCTGAAAAAAACAGTGAAAAGACAGGTTTTTGGTAAAGTCGTTTAACTTCCTTATATAGGTGGCATGCACTTTAGAGTTTGGTACATAAAAATCCGAAAAAGAGCTATAATTATTTTTTTTTATAAAGTCCTTTTTTTCCACATAAATTCCCTGAATTTTGGCAGAATTTTTGCATCTTCTTACCTATGACAATCAATATAAAAAAAAGCTATTTTCATTTATTTATTTTTTTTTTCTCTATAAAGAGTGTTATTTGTGGGTTTTAACGTTTTGGTACTTAAGGAACTTAAAAACGGTCCTAATATACCTTTCTCGTAATGTCCTTTCGTTTCCCAAACATAGGGTTCTTTGCATGTATTTAAGCGTTTTTATAGGTAACATGATCAAAAACACTTAAAACACATGTTTTCAGTAATGTTATTCTGCATCTCCATAAAGGAGTTTTTTGCATGCGTTTTAGCGTTTTGGTTTGCAAGGAGATCAAAAACACTTCAAGGCAAGTTTTTGGTAAAAGTTCGTTTTATTCCCATGTAATGTGATTGCCCTGTTTTTTTTTTGTGTGTGTGATTTATTGCCTAACACGCTGAAAAACACACAAAAAACACTTTTGGTAATGTCATTTTTTTTCCAACATAGTTTCGTGTGCTATTTGGGATTTTGCTAAGAATGTGAAAAAAAAAAACCCTCAAAATACACGCATTTGGTAAGGTTGCTCTGTTTCTCAATTAATATTGTTATTCAAGAGTTTAAGCATTTTGGTATCTAAGAAACTTCTTTATATACACGAGTTTTTGCGTTTTTTACCTTGTGGTTCTTGTGAACCACAAGTTCCTTTGCTCAAAAATAATATGACACTCATTATACACGTTTTTCTTAATGTCCTTTTCTTTCCCAATAGGGAGTGCTTTGCATCCATTTTCGCGTTTTTTGTTTGTAGCAAGCTCAAAAACACTCAAAATGTACCTTTTTGGTAATGTTATTTTATTTCTTCTTATTGGTTGGTTTGCATCCGTTTTAGCGTTTTTCTACGTGAAACACCGAAAAGACACGTTTTCAGTAATTTTGTTTTAGATTCCCATTTAGAGTGACTTGCATGTTATTTACCGTTATGGTGCCTAACAAGCTGAAAAACACTCATAAGACAGTTTTCTGGCAAAGACGTTTAATTTCCCGATATAGGTGGCTTTGCATGCACTTTAGGGTTTAGTACATAACATTACGAAAAAAAAGCTAAAATTAACTTTTTTGATAATTGACTCATAATTTCCTGAATTTTGCCCCAATTTTGGCATCTCTGAAGATGAAAAAGAAAGAAAAAAATATCGTATTTTTTTATCTATTTTTTTGTCTCAATAAAGAGTGTTATTTGTGGATTTTAGGTTTTTAATAAATAATGATCTTAAAAACACTCATAATACACGTTTCTCGCAATGTCCTTTCATTTCCCAAAAATAGGGTTCTTTGCATGTATTTAAGCGTTTTTATTGGTAACATGATCAAAAACACTCAAAATATATGTTTTTGGTAATGCTACTCTCTTTCTCCATAAAGTGTGTTTTGCATGCGTTTTAGCGTTTTGGTATAAAAAGAGCACAAAACACTTAAAGGCACGTTCTTGGTAAAAATTGATTTTATTGCCATGTAAAGTGATTCCCCTGCTTTTTAGTACTTTATTGCCTATCACGCTCAAAAACACTCAATAGACACTTTTCTGGTAATGTCATTTTTTTCCCACATAAAGCTGGTTTCGCATGCAATTTGGGATTTTGGTAACTAAGATTGTGAAAAGCACTCAAAATACACGCATTTAGTAAAGTTGTTCTGTTTCTCAATTAAGAGTGTTATTCAGGAGTTTCAGCATTTTGGTGTCTAGGAAACTTCTCCATATACACGAGTTTTTGCGTTTTTTCCCTTGTGATTCTTTTAAACTAAAAAACATTCATTATACACTTTTCTCGCAATGTCCTTTTGTTTTCCAATATAGAGTGCTTTGTATCAATTTTCGCGTTTTTTTTAGGTAACAACCTCTAAAACACTCAAAATATACCTTTTTGGTAAAGTTTTTCTACTGCTTGATATTGGTTGGTTTCCATCCGTTTTAGCGTTTTTCTACGTAAAACACTGAGAAGACACACTTTCAGTAATTTTGTTTTGGTTTGCCATATAGAGTGAGTTCCATATTATTTATCGTTTTGGTGCCTAACATGCTGAAAAACACTCAAAACACAGATTTCTGGTAAGGTCGTTTAATTTCCTCATATGGGAGGCTTTGAGTGCACTTTAGTGTTTGGTACATCACAGTCCGAAAAAAAGCTAATATCAACTTTTTTTTATAATATTCTCTTATCATATAATTGCCCTAATTTTTCCCGGAATTTTGCCATCTCGGTACATATGAAGGTGAATAACAAAAAAAAAAAAAAAAAAAGGAAAACCTTTTATTTATTTATCTATTTATTTATTTTTTTTGTAAATAACGAGTGTTATTTGTGGGTTTTAGCTTTTTGGTAGTTAAGGAACTTAAAAACACTCATAATACACGTTTCTCGTAATGTCCTTACGTTTCCCAAACATAATGTTCTTTGCATGTATTTAAGCGTTTTTATAGATAACATTATCAAAAACACTCAAATTACATCTTTTTGGTAATGTTATTCTGGTTCTCCATAAAGTTTGTTTTCCATACGTTTCAGCGGTTTGGTATGTAAGGAGCTCAAAAACTCATATTGGCAAGTTCTTGGTAAAAGATGGTTTTATTCCCATGTAATGTGATTGCCCTGCTTTTTAGTACTTCATTGCCTAACACGCTCAAAAATAATTAAAAGACACTTCTGGTAATGTCATTTTTTTCTCTCATAAAGCTAGTTTCGCATACTATTTTGGGTATTGCTAACTAGGAATATGAAAAAAAAACACTCAAAATACGGCATTTGCTAAGGTTGTTCTGTTTCTCAATTAATATTGTTATTCATGAGCTTCAGCATTTTGGTATCTAAGTAACTTCTTCATATACACGACTTTTTGTGTTTTTCTACGTAAAAAACTGAGAAGATACATTTTCAGTAATTTTGTTTTGGATTCCCATATAGAGTGAGCTCCTTATTATTTATCGTTTTGGTGCCTAACATGCTGAAAACACTCAAAAGACAGATTTCTGGTAATGTCGATTAATTTCCTCAAATAGGAGGCTTTGCATGCACTTTAGGGTTTGGTAAATAACAGTCCGATAAAAAAGCTAAAATTAACTTTTTTTCATAATATTCTTTTGTTCATATAATTTTCCTGAATTTTCCCAGAATTTTGGCATCTCGGTACCTATGAAGATGGAAAAAAAATTCCTAGTTTTTTTTCTAAATAAAGAGTGTTATTTGTTGATTTTAGCTTTTTGGTACTTATAATACACGTTTCTCGTAATGTCCTTTTGTTTCCCAAACATAATGTTCTTTCCATGTATTTAAGCATTTTTATAGATAACATTATAAAAAACACCCAAATTACATGTTTTTGGTAATGTTATTCTGTTTCTCCGTAAGGTTTGTTTTGCATGCGTTTTACCGGTTTGGTATATAAGGAGCTCAAAAATATTTAAAGGCAAGTTCTTGGTAAAAATTGGTTTTATTCCAATGAAAAGTGATTGCCCTTCTTTTTGGTACTTTATTGCCTATCACGCTCAAAAACACTCAAAAGACATTTTTCTGGAAATGTCATGTTTTCCCAAATAAATCTGGTTTCGCATGAAATTTGGGTTTTTGGTAGCTAAGAATATAAAAAAACACTCAAAATACACGAATTTGGTAAAGTTGTTCTGTTTCTCAATTAAGAGTGTTATTCTTGAGTTTCAGCATTTTGGTATCTAGGAAAGTTCTCCATATATACGAGTTTTTGCGTTTTTTGCCTTGTTGTTCTTTTGAACTATAATACACTCATTATACACTTTTCTCGCAATGTCCCTTTGTTTCCCAATATAGAGTGCTTTGTATCAATTTTAGCGTTTTTTTTTTTTTTTTGTAGGGAACAAGCTCAAAAACACTCAAAATATATCTTTTTGGTAATGTTTTTTTTCTATTTCTTGATATTGGTTGGTTTGCATCCATTTTAGCGTTTTTCTACGTAAAACACTGGGAAGACACGTTTTCCGTAATTTTGTTTTGGATTCTTATATAAAGTGAGTTCCTTATTATTTACAATTTTGGTGCCTAACATGCTGAAAACACTCAAAAGACAGATTTCTGGTAAGATCGTTTAATTTCCTTATATACGAGTAAAAGGCTTTGCATGCAGTTTAGGGTTTGGTACATAACAGTCCGATAAAAAAGCTAAAATAAACTTTTTTGATAATATTCTCTTATCATATAATTGTCTTGAATTTTCCTAGAATTTTGGCATTTCATTACCAATAAAGATGAATAACAAAAAATAAATAAATAAATAAATAGAATTCCGATTTTTTATTTATTTATTTATTTATTTATTTTTCTAAATAAAGACTGGGTTTTAGGTTTTTGGTACTTAACAAACTTAAAAACACTCATAATATACATTTCTCGTGATGTCCTTTTGTTTCCCAAACATAAGGTTCTTTTCATGGATTTAAGCGTTTTTATAGATAACATGATCAAAAACACTCAAAATACATGTTTTTGGTAATTTCATTTTCTTTCTCCATAAAGTTTGTTTTGCATGCGTTTTAGCAGTTTAGTATGTAAGGAGATCAAAAACACTTAAAGGCATGTTCTTGATAAAAATTGGTTTTATTCAAATGTAATGTGATTGCACTGCTTTTTAGTGCTTTATTGCCTATCAGGTTCAACAACACTCAAAAGGCATTTTTCTCGTAATGTCATTTTTTTCTCACATAAAGCTGGTTTCGCATGCAATTTGGGATTTTGGTAACTAAGAATGTGAAAAACTCTCAAAATACAGGCATTTAGTAAGGTTGTTCTGTTTCTCAATTAATAGTGTTATAAATGAGTTTTAGCATTTTGGTATCTAGGAAACCTCTCCATATACTCGAGATTTTGCGTTTTTTGCCTTTTGTTTCTTTTGAACTATAAAACAGTCATTATATACTTTTCTTGCAATGTCCTTTTCTTTCCCAATATAGAGTGCTTTGCATCAATTTTCGCTTTTTTTGTAGCTAACAAGCTCAAAAACACTCAAAATATACCTTTTTAGTAACGTTTTTCTATTTCTTGATATTGGTTGTTTTGCATCCGTTTTAGCGTATTTCTACGTAAAACACTGAGAAGACACGTTTTCAATAACTTTATTTTGGATTCCCATATAGAATGAGTTCCTTATTATTTACCGTTTTGGTGCCTAACATGCAAAAAAACACTCAAAACACAGATATCTGGTAAGGTCGTTTAATTTCCTTATATAGGAGGCCATGCTTGCACTTTAGTGTTTGGTACATAACAGTCCGAAAAAAAGCTGAAATTAACTTTTTGATAATATTGTTTTATCATATGATTGCCTTGAATTTTCACAGAATTTTGGCATCTCGGTACCTATGAAGATGAATAACAAAAAAAAAATAAATAAAAAAAATTCCAATTTTTTATTTTTATTTTTTTATTTTCTAAATAAAGAGTGTTATTTGTGGGTTTTAGCTTTTTGGTACTTAATGAACTTAAAAAAACACTCATAATACACGTTCCTTGTAATGTCCTTTTGTTTCCCAAACATAATGTTCTTTGCATGTATTTAAGCGTTTTTATAGATAACATGATCAAAAACACTAAAAATACATGTTTTTGGTAATGTTATTCTGTCTCTCCATAAAGTGTGTTTTCCATACGTTTTAGCAGTTTTGTATATAAGGAGCTTAAAAACACTTAAAGGCAAGTTTTTGGTGTAAATGGTGCTATTCCAATGTAATATGATTGCCCTGCTTTTTATTGCTTTATTGCCTATCACGCTCAAAAACACTTAAAAGACATTTTCTGGTAATGTCATTTTTTTTTTTTTCACATAAAGGTGGTTTTGCATGCAATTTGGGGTTTTGGTAACTAAGAATGTGAAAAGCACTCAAAATATACGCATTTAGTAAGGTTGTTCTATTTTTTTTTTTTTTAATTAAGAGTGTTATTCATGAATTTCAGCATTTTGCAATCTAGGAAATCTCTCTATATACACGATTTATTGCGTTTTTTTGCTTAGTGGTTCTTTTGAACTATAAAACACTTATTATACACTTTTCTTCCAATATCCTTTTCTTTCCCAATATAGAGTTTTTTGCATCAATTTTCGCGTTTATTGTAGGTAAAAAGCTCAAAAACACTCAAAATATACCTTTTTGGTAACGCTTTTCTATTTCTTGATATTGGTTGGTTTCCATCCGTTTTAACGTGTTTCTACGTAAAACACTGAGAAGACACGTTTTCAGTAACTTTGTTTTGGATTCCCATATAAAGTGAGTTCCTTATTATTTATCGTTTTGGTGCTTAACATGCTAAAAAACACTCAAAAACACAGATTTCTGGTAAGGTCGTTTAATTTTATCATATTGGAGGCTTTGCATGCACTTTAGGGTTTGGTACATAACAGTCCGAAAAAAAAAGAAGCTGAAATTAACTTTTTTGATAATATTCTTTTATCACATAATTGCCCTGAATTTTCCTAGAATTTTGGCATCTCGGTACCTATGAAGATGAATAACAAAAAAAAAATCCAATTTTTTTTTATTTATTTTTTTATTTTTCAAATAAAGAGTGTTATGTGTGTGTTTTATCTTTTTGGAAGGAACTTAAAAATCACTCATAATACACGTTTCTCGTAATGTTCTTTCGTTTCCCAAACATAAGGTTCTTTTCATGTATTTAAGCGTTTTTATAGATAATATGATCAAAAACACTCAAAATACATGTATTTGGTAATGTAATTCTGTTTCTTCATAAAATGTATTTTGCTCGCGTTTTAGCGTTTTGGTACGTAAGGAGCTCAAAAACACTTAGAGGTAAGTTCTTGGTAAAATTTGGTTATATTCCCATGTAATGTGATTACCCTGGCTTTTAGTGCTTTATTGTGTAACACGCTCATAAACACTGAAAACACACGCAAAGCGTCCCATATGAGGAAATTAAAGACCTTACGAGAAATCTGTCTTTTGAGTGTTTTTCAGCATGTTAGGCACCAAAACGATAAATAATAAGAAACTCACTCTATGTGGGAATCGAAAAGAAAATTAGTGAAAACGTGTCTTTTTCAGTGTTTTACGTAGAAAAACGCTAAAACTGATACAAACCAACCAATATCAAGAAGCAGAAAAACATTTCCAAAAATGTATATTTTGAGTGTTTTTGAGCTTGTTACCTACAAAAAAAAAAAAAAACGGGAAAATGGATACAAAGCACTCTATATTGGGAAACAAAGGGACATTGCGAGAAATGTGTATAATGAATGTTCTATAGTTCAGAAAAACCACAAGGCAAAAAACGCAAAAACTCGTGTATATGCTGAAACTCATGAATAACACTAAAAACACTAAACTTCGTAAAAGTTGGTTTTATTTCCATGTAATGTGATTGCCCTGCTTTTTAGTGCTTTATTGCCTAACACGCTCAAAAACACTGAAAGACACTTTTCTGATAATGTCATTTTTTTCCTACATAAAGCTAGTTTCGCATGGAATTTGGGGTTTTGGTAACTAAGAATGTAAAAAAAAAACACTCAAAATGCACGCATTTAGTAAGGTTGTTCTGTATCTTCATTAATAGTGTTATTCATGAGTTTCAGTATTTTGGTATCTTAGAAACTTCTCCATACAGTCGAGGTTTGCGTTTTTTGCCTTGTGATTCTGGTGAAACTATAAAACACTCATGATACTTTTTTCTCGTTATGTCCTTTTTTTTTTCCTTATATAGTGCTTTGCATCCATATTTGCGTCTTTTTTTATGTAACAAGCTCAAGAACACAGAAAATATATTTTTTTGGTAATGTTATTCTATTTCTTCATATTGGTCGGTTTGCATCCGTTTTAGCGTTTTTCTACGTAAAGCACTGAGAAGACACGTTTTTCAGTTTTCAGTTTTCAGTAGAGTGAGTTCCTTATTATTTATCGTTTTGGTACCTAACATGCTGAAAAACACTCAAAAGACAGATTTCTCGTAAGGTCTTTAATTTCCTCATATGGGACGCTTTACATGTGTTTTCAGTGTTTATGAGCGTGTTACAGAATAAAGCACAATAAAGCTTTGCATGCACTTTAGGGTTTGGTACATAACAGTTCGAAAAAAAAAAGCTGAAATTAACTTTTTTGATAATATTTTTTATCATACGATTCCCCTGAATTTTCCCAGAATTTTGGCATCTTGGTACTATGAAGATGAATAAAAAAAAAAAAATCCTATTTTTTTTATTTATTTTTTTCTAAATAAAGAGAGTTATTTGTGGGTTTTAGCTTCTTGGTACTTCAGGAACTTAAAAACACTTATAATCCACATTTCTCGTAATGTCCTTTCGTTTCGCAAACATAAGGTTCTTTGTATGTATTTAAGCGTTTTTATAGATAACATGATCAAAACCATCAAAATATATGTTTTTGGTAATTTTATTCTGTTTATCCATAAAAGGTGTTTTGCATGCGTTTTAGCGTTTTGGTATGTAATGACCTCAAAAACACTTAAAAGCAAGTTATTGGTAAAAATTGTTTTTATTCCCATGCAATGTGATTACCCTGGTTTTTAGTGCTTTATTGCCTAACACGCTCAAAAACACTTAAAAGACACTTTTCTCATAATATAATTTTTTTTCCCATATAAAGCTAGTTTTGCATGGAATTTGGGGTTTTGGTAACTAAGAATGTGAAAAAAACTCCAAACACAGGCATTTAGTAAGGTTGTTCTATTTCTTAATTAAAAGTGTTATTCATGATTTCCAGCATTTTGGTATGTAAGAAACTTTTCTAATACACACATTTGGTAAGGTATTTGTTTCAAAATTAAAAGTGTTATTTATGAGTTTCAGCTTTTTGGTATGTAAGAAACTTCTTTATGTACACGAGTTTTTCAGCTTTTTACCTTGTGGTTCTTGTCAAACTATAAAACACTCACAAGTTTCTCGTAATGTTCTTTTCTTTGCCAATATAAAGTGCTTTCCATCCATTTTTGCATTTTTTGAAGGTAAAAAGCTCAAAACCACATCAAAATATATCTTTTTGGTAATGTTATTCTATTTCTTCATATTGGTTGGTTTACATCCGTTTTAGCGTTTTTCTACGTAAATCACTGAAAAGACACGTTTTCAGTAATATTGTTGAAATTGCTGAAAAACACTCAAAAGACAGATTACTGGTAAAGTCGTGTAATTTCCCCATATAGGTGGATTTGCATACACTTCAGGGTTTGTACATAACTTCGGAAAAAAGATAAAATTATTTTTTTTATAATGTTTTTTTTTTTTTTTTTACAAAATTTCCATTAATTTTGCCAGAATTTTCCCATCTTGGTACCTATGAAGATGAATAACAAAAAAAAAATAAAATTTCTCTCTATAAAGAGTGTTATTTGTGGGTTTTAGCTTTTTGGTACTTGAGTAACTTAAAAACACTCTTAATACACGATTTTCGTAATGTCCTTTTGTTATACAAACATAGGGTTCTTTATATGTATTTAAGCGTTTTTATAGGTTACATGATCAAAAACACTCAAAATACATGTTTTTGTAATATTATTCTGTTTCTCCATAAAGGGTGTTTTGCCTGCGTTTTAGCGATTTGGTATGTAAGGAGTTAAAAAACTTTTTTGTTAATGTCATTTGTTCCCACACATGAAGGTTGTTTCGCATATAATTTCGCATTTTCGTAACTAAGAATGTGAAAAACACTCAAAATACACAATTTGGTAAGGTAGTTCTTTTTATCGATTAAAAGTGTTATTCATGCATTTCATCATTTCGGTATGTAAGAAATTTCTCTATATACACGAGTTTTTGCGTTTATTGCTTTGTGGTTCTTTTAAAACTATAAAACACTCATTATACACGTTTCTCGTAATGTCCTTATAGTTCAAAAGAACCAAAAGGCAAAAAACACAAAAACTCGTGTATATGGACAAGGTTCCTAGATACCAAAATGCTGAAACTTAAGAATAACACTCTTAATTGAGAAACAGAACAACCTTACTAAATGCGTGTATTTTAAGTGCTTTTCACATTCTTAGTTACCAAAACTCCAAATTGCATGCGAAACCACCTTTATGTGAGGAAAAAATGACATTACGAGAAAAGTATCTTTTAAGTGTTTTTGAGCGTGATAGGCAATAAAACACTAAAAAGCAGGGCAATCATATTACATTGGAATAACACGAATTTATACCAAAAACTTGCCTTTAAGTGTTTTTGAGCACCTTATATACGAAACCACTAAAACGCATACAAAACAAACTTTATGGAGAAACAGAATAACATTACCAAAAACATGTATTTTGAGTGTTTTTGATCATGTTATCTATAAAAACGCTTAAATACATGCAAAGAACATTATGTTTGGGAAACAAAAGGACATTACGAGAAACGTATATTATGAGTGTTTTTTAAGTTCTTTAAGTACCAAAAAGCTAAAACCCACAAATAACACTCTTTATTTAGAAAATAATAATAAAAAAATAGGAATTTATTTTTATTTTTTTTATTTTTTTTTATTTATTTATTTATTTTTTTTTGTTATTCATATTCATAGGTAGCGAGATGCCAAAATTCTGGGAAAATTCAGGGCAATCATATGATAAAAGAATATTATCAAAAAAATTAATTTCAGCTTTTTTTTTCGGACTGTTATGTACCAAACCTTAAAGTGCATGCAAAGTCTCCTATATGAGGAAATTAAACGACCTTACCAGAAATATGTGTTTTGAGTGTTTTTTAGCATGTTAGGCACCAAAACGATAAATAATAAGAAACTCACTCTATATGGGAATGCAAAAAAAAAGTTGCTGAAAACTTGTCTTCTCAGTGTTTTACGGAGAAAAACGCTAAAACGGATGTAAAGCAACCAATATCAAGAAATAGAAAAACGTTACTAAAAAGGTATATTTTGAGTGTTTTTGAGCTTGTTACCTACAAAAAACGCGAAAATTGATGCAAAGCACTCTATATTGGGAAAGAAAAAGACATTGCAAGAAAAGTGTATAATGAGTGTTTTATAGTTAAAAAGAACTACAATGCAAAAAACGCAAAATCTCGTGGATATGGAGAGGTTTCCTATGTACAATAATGCTAAAACTCATGTATAACACTCCTAATTGAGAAACAGAACAATCTTAATAAATGCGTGTATTTTGAGTGCTTTTCACATGCGAAAATAGATTTGTGGACAAAAAAAAAGATTTTACGAGAAAAGTGTGTTTTGAGTGTTTTTGAGCGTGATAGAAAATAAAGCAC
This sequence comes from Scylla paramamosain, assembly GCF_035594125.1. Taxonomy (NCBI): domain Eukaryota; kingdom Metazoa; phylum Arthropoda; class Malacostraca; order Decapoda; family Portunidae; genus Scylla; species Scylla paramamosain. Next base: position 15,839,787 of record NC_087166.1, read on the forward strand.
TAAAAAGGAGGGCAATCACATTACATTGGAGGAAAACGAATTTTTACTAAGAACTTGCCTTAAAGTGTTTTTGAGCTCCTTATATACCAAAACAATAAAATGCATGCAAAACACTCATTATGGTGAAACAATAACATTACCAAAAACATGTATTTTGAGTGTTTCTGATCATGTTACCAATAAAACCACTTGAAAAAAGGCAAAGAACACTATTTTTGGGAAACGAAAGTAGATTACGAGAAACGTGTATTATGAGTGTTTTTAAGTTTATTAATTACCAAAAAGCTAAAAGCCACAAATAACACTCTTTATTGAGAAACAATAAATAAATAAAAAAAAAATACAAAATTTTTTGTTCCTTCTTATTCATCTTCGCAGGTACCGAAATGCCAAAATTCGGGGAAAATTCAGGAAATTAAGTGAAATAAGAATATTATCAAAAAAGTTAAATTTAGCTTTTTTTTCCGGACTGTTATGTACCAAACCCGTAAAGTGCATGCAAAGCCACCAATATGGGGAAATTCAACGTGTTTGCCAAAAAACTGTCTGATGAGTGTTTTTCAGCATGTTAGGAATCATCACGATAAAACCCAAGGAAGTCAATCTATAACGGAATCCAAAACAAAATTAATGAAAACGTGTTTTTCGGTATTTTACGTAGAAAACGCTAAAACGGATGGAAACTAACCAAAATGAAGATATAGAATAACATTACCAAAAAGGTATATTTTGAATGTTTTTGAAATTGGTACCTACAAAAAACGCAAAAACGGATGGAAAGCACTCTATATTGGGAAACAAAAGGCACCAAAAAGAATGTTAGGCACGAAAACGATAAATAATATGAAAGTCACTCTATATGGAAATCCAAAACAAAATTACTGGAAACGTGTCTTTTAAAAGATTTACGTAGAAAAACGCTAAAACGAATGCAAACCAACCAATATGAAGAAATAGAATAACATTACCAAAAAAGTATATTTTGTGTGTTTTTGAGCTTGTTACATAAAAAGAAACGCGAAAATGGATGCAGAGCACTCCATATAAGGAAAAAAAAAGGACATAACGAGAAACGTGTATAATGAGTGTTTTATAGTTTCACCAGAATCACAATGCAAAAAACGCAAAAACTCTACTATATGGAGAAGTTTCTAAGATACCAAAATACTGAAACTCATCAATAACACTCATAATCATGAAACAGAACAACCTTACTAAATGCGTTTATTTTGAGTGTTTTTTTTACATTCTTAGTTACCAAAACCCAAAATTCCATGCGAAACTAGCTTTATGTGGGATAAAAAAAATGACATTACCGGAAAAGTGTCTGAGTGTTTTTGAGCGTGTTAGGCAATAAAGCACTAAAAAGCAGGGCAATCATATTACATGGGAATAAAACCAACTTTTACGAAGATCTTGCCTTTTAGTGTTTTTGACACGCATTTAGTAAGGTTGCTCTGTTTCTCAATTAAGAGTGTTATTCATGAGTTTCAGCATTTTGAGTTTCTCCATATACATGAGTTTTTGCGTTTTTTGCCTTGTGGTTTTTTTGAACTATAAAACATTCGTTATACAGTTTTCTCGCAATGTCCCTTTGTTTCCCAATATAGAGTGCTTTGTATCCATTTTCGCGTTTTTTTGTAGGTAACAAGCTCAAGAACACTCAAAATATACATTTTTGGTAATGTTTTTCTGCTTCTTGATATTGGTTGGTTTGTGTCAGTTTTAGCGTTTTTCTAAGTAAAACACTGAGAAGACACGTTTTCAGTAATTTTCTTTTGGATTCCCACATAGAGTGAGTTCCTTATTATTTATCGTTTTGGTGCCTAACATGCTGAAAAACACTCAAAAGACAGATTTCTGGTAAGGTCTTTAATTTTCTCATATGGGAGGCTTTACATGTCTTTTCAGTGTTTTTGAGCGTGTTACGCAATAAATCATTAAAAGCCACGGCAATCACTTTACATGGGAATAAAACCAAATTTTACGCAGAACTTGCCTTTAAGTGTTTTGAGCTCCTTACATACCAAAACGCTAGAACGCATGCAAAGTACATTTTATGGAGAAACAGAATAACATTACCAAATACATGTATTTTGAGTGTTTTGATCATGTTATCTATAAAAATGCTTAAATACATGCAAAGAGAATTTTATGTTTGGGACACGAAAGGACATTACGAGAAACGTGTATTATGAGTGTTTTTTAAGGTCCTTCAGTAAGAAAAAGCTAAAACCTACAAATAACACGTTTTAGAAAAAAAATAATAATAAATAAAAAAATATAAAAAATGGGATTTTTTTTTTCATCTTCATAGGTACCGAATTGCCAAAATTCTGCCAAAATACAAAGAATTTATGCGAAAAAAAAGAACATTGTCGTAAAAGTTAATTATAGTTTTTTTTTTTCTGATTGTTATGTACGAAAACCTAAAGTGCATGCAAAGCCACCTATTTAGGGAAGTTAAACGACTTTACCAGAAACTTGTCTTTTCAGTGTTTTTCAGCATGTTAGGCACCAATACGATAAATAATATGAAAATCAGTCAATATGTCAATCCAAAATAAAATTACTGAAAACGTGTCTTTTCAGTGTTTTACGTAGAAAAACGCTAAAACGGATGGAAACCATCCTATATGAGGAAATATAATAGCATTACCAAAAAGATATATTTTGAGTGTATTTGAGCTTGTTACCTACAAAAAATGCAAAAATGGATGTAAAGCACTCTGTATTAGGAAACAAAAGGACATTACGAGAAACGTGTATAATGAGTGTTTTATAGTTTTAAAAGAACCACAAGGTAATAAACGCAAAAACTCCTGTATATAGAGAAATTTTTACATACCAAAATGATGAAATGCATGAATAACACTTTTAATCGATTTAATCTTACTAAATTGTTTTTTTTTTGTGTTTTTCACATTCTTAGTTACAAAAATGCCAAATTACATGCGAAACTAGCTTCATTTGGGAAAAAAAAAATGACATTACCAGAAAAGTGTCTTTTGAGTGTTTTTGAGCGTGATATGCAACAAAGCAATAAAAAGCAGAATAATCACATTACATGAAAATAAAACCAACTTTTACGAAGAATTTGCCTTTTAGTATTTTTTAACCCCTTATATACCAAACCGCTAAAACGCATGCAAAACAAACTTTATAGAGAAACAGAATAACATTACCAAAAACATGTATTTTGAGTGTTTTTGATCATGTTATTTATAAACATGCTTTAGTACATGCAAAGAACATTATGTTTGGGAAACAAAAGGATATTACGAGAAACGTGTATTATGAGTGTTTTTATAAGTTCCTTAAGTACCAAAAAGCTAAAACTAACAAATAACACTCTTTTTTTAGAAAAAATAAATAAAAAAATAAAATAAATAGGATTTTTTTTTTTTTTTTTGTTATTCATCTTCATAGGTACCGAGATGCCAAAATTCTGGGAAAATTCAGGGCAATTATGTGTGAAATAAGAACATTATCAAAAAAAGTTAATTTCAGCTTTTTTTTTTCGGACTGTTATGTACCAAACACTAAAGTGCATGCAAAGCCTCCAATATGAGGAAATTAAACGACCTTACAAGAAATCTGTGTTTTGTGTGTTTTTTAGCATGGTAGGCACCAAAACGATAAATAATAAGGAACTCACTCTATATGGGAATCCAAAACAAAGTTACTGAAAACGTTTCTCAGTGTTTTACGTAGAAAAACGTTAAAAAGGATGCAAACCAACTAATATCAAGAAATAGAAAAACGTTACCAAAAACGTATATTTTGAATGTTTTTGAGCTTTTTATCTACAAAAACGCGAAAATTGATGCAAAGCACTCTATATTGGGAAACAAAAGGACATTGCAAGAAAAGTGTATAATGAGTGTTTTATAGTTCAAAAGAACTACAAAGCAAACAACGCAAAAACTCTTGTATATGGAGAGTTAATTTCAGCTTTTTTTTTTAGACTGTTATGTACCAAACCCTAAAGTGCATGCAAAGCTTCCAATATGAGGAAATTAAACGACCATACCAGAAATCTGTGTTTTGTGTGTTTTTTTAGCATGTTAGGCACCAAAACGATAAATAATAAGGAACTCACTCTGTATGGAAATCCAAAACAAAGTTACTGAAAACGTGTCTTCTCACTGTTTTACGTAGAAAAAACGTTAAAACGGATGCAAACCAACCAATATCAAGAAATAGAAAAACGTTACCAAAAAGGGATATTTTTAGTGTTTTTGAGCTTTTTACCTACAAAAAAACGCGAAAATTGATGCAAAGCACTCTATATTGGGAAACAAAAGGACATTGCAAGAAAAGTGTATAATGAGTGTTTTATAGTTCAAAAGAACCACAAAGCAAGCAACAGAAAAACTCCTGTATATGAAGAGATTTCTTAAATACCAAAATGCTGAAACTCATGAATAACACACTTAACAGAGAAACAGAACAACCTTACTAAATGCGTGAATTTTGAGTGCTTTTCACATTCTTAGTTACCAAAAACCCAAAATTACATGCAAAAAATAGCTTTGTGTTGAAAAAAATGAATTTACCAGAAATGTATCTTTTGAATGTTTTTCAACGTGATAGGTAATAAAGCACTCAAAAGCAGGACAATCTCATTACATTGGATTAAAACCATTTTTTACCAAGAACTTGCCTTTAAGTGTTTTTGAGCTCCTTATATACATAACTGCTAAAACGCATGCAAAACACACTTTATGGAGAAACAGAATAACATTACCAAAACCTTGTATTTTGAGTGTTTATGATCATGTTATCTATAAAAAAGCTTAAATACATGGAAAGAACCTTATGTTTGGGAAACGAAAGGACATTACGAGAAACGTGTATTATGAGTGTTTTTAAGTTCCTTAAGTACCAAAAAGGTAAATCCCACAAATAACACTCTTTATTGAGAAATAAATAAATAAATAAATAAAAAAAAAAAATTAGGATTTTTTTAACTTTTTTTTTATTTATCTTCATAGGTACCGAGATGCCAAAATTCTGGAAAAATTCAGGGATATTATATGATAAAAGAATATTATAAAAAAAAATAATTTTAGCTTTTTTTTCGGACTGTTATTCGGACCAAAAAGAAAACAAAACAAAATCACTTAACACTTGTCTTTTCAGTGTTTTACGTAGAAACACGCTAAAACGGATGAAAACAAACCAATATTAAGAAATAGAATAACATTGCCAAAAAGGTATATTTTGAGTGTTTTGAGCCTGTTACCTACAAAAAACGCGAAAATGGATGCAAAGGACTCTATATTGGGATACAAAAGGACATTACGAGAAACCTGTATAATGAGTGTTTTATAGTTTCACGACAACCACAAGGCAAAAGTTTCTTAGATACCAAAATGCTGAAACTCATGAATAACACTTGATTGAGATACAGAACAACCTTACCAATTGCGTGTATTTTGAGTGTTTTTCACATTCTTAGTTACCAGAACACGAAATTCCATGCGAAACTAGGTTTATGTGGGGAAAAAATTATATTGCCAGAAAATGTTTTTTGAGTGTTTATGAGCTTGTTAGGCAATAAGGTATTTAAAAGAAGGGCAATCACATTACATGTGAATAAAAAAAAACTTTTAGCAAGAACTTGCCGTTAAATATTTTTGAGCTCCTTACATACCAAAACGCTAAAACAAATGCAAAAAATTCTTTATGGAGAAACACAATAACATTACAAAAAAAACATGTATTTTGAGTGTTTTTGATCATGTTACCTATAAAAATGCTTAAATACATGCAAAGAATGCTATGTTTTTCAAAAACGAAAGGACATTACGAGAAACGTGTATTATAAGTGTTTTTAAGTTACTTAAATACCAAAAAGCTAAAACCCACAAATAACACTCTTTATGAAGAAACAAAAAATAAATAAATAAAAATAAATAAATGAAATAAAAGAAAATAATAATTTTTTTTTTCTTATTCATCTTCAGAGGTACCGAGATGCCAAAATTCTGTTAAAATTCAGGGAAATTATGTGGATAAAGGAACATTATCGAAAAAGTTAATTTTAGCCTTTTTTTTCGGGACTGTTATATACCAAACCCTAAAGTGCATGCAAAGCCATCTATATGGGGAAATTAAACGACTTTACAAGTCTTTTGAGTGTTTTTCAGCATGTTAGGCACCAAAACGATAAGTAATATGGAAGTCACTCTATATGGGAATCCAAAAAATAATTACTGAAAACGTGTCTTTTCAGTGTTTTACGTAAAAAAACGCTAAAACGGATGCAAACAGACCAATATGAAGAAATAGAATAACATTACCAAAAAGGTATATTTTAAGTATTTTTGAGCTTGTGACCAACAAAAAAAAAAAAACGTGAAAATGGATGCAAAGCACTCTATATTGGGAAATAAAAAGACATTACGAGAAACGTGTATAATGAGTATTTTATAGTTTCACAAGAACCACGAAGCAAAAAACGCAAAAACTAGTGTATATGGAGAAGTTTCTTAGATACCAAAATGCTGAAACTCCTAAATAACACTCTTAATTAAGAAACAGAATTACATTACTAAATGTGTGTATTTTGAGTGTTTTTCACATTCTTAGTTAAAAGAACCCCAAATTGCATGCGAAAATAGCTTTATGTGGGGAAAAAAATGACATTACCAGAAAAGTATCTTTTGAGGGTTTTTGAGAGAGTTAGGCAATAAAGCAGTAAAAAGGAGGGCAATCACATTACATGGGAATAAAACCAACTTAAGTGTTTTTTAACTCCCTATATACCAAAACGCTAAAACACATGCAAAACACCCTTTATGGAGAAACAGATTAACATTACCAAAAACATTTATTTTAAGTGTTTTTGATCATGTTACCTCTAAAAACGCTTAAATACATGCAAAGAACCCTATGTCTGGGAAACGGAAGGACATTATGAGAAACGTGTATTATGTGTGTTTTTTAGTTCCATAAGTACCAAAAAGATAAAACCTCTTTATAGAGAAAAAAAAAAAAAAATAATAAAAAAATAGTTTTTTTTTTTGTTATTCTTCTTCATAGGTACTGACATGCCAAAATTCTTGCAAAATTTAGGGAAATTCTGTGTAAAAAGAACATTATCGAAAAAGTTAATTTTAGCTTTTTTTTCGGACTGTTATGTACCAAACCATGAAGTGCATGCAAAGCCAACTATATTGGAAAATTAAACGACTTCATGAAAAACCTATGTTTCTAGTGTCTTTGAGCATGTTAGTCACCAAAACAATAAATAATATTGAAGTCATTCTATGTGGGAATTCAAAACAAAATTACTTTTAACGTGTCTTTTTCGTGTTTTACGTAGAAAAACGCTAAAATGGATGCAAACCAACCAATATGAAGAAATAGAATAAGATTACGAAAAAGGTATAATTTGAGTGTTTTTTAGCTTTTTACTTACAAAAAACGCGAAAATGGATGCAAAGTTCTCTCTCTTAGTTAACAAAAGGACATTACGAGAAACGTGTATAATGAGTGTTTTATAGATTGTCAAGAATCACAAGGGAAAAAACGCAAAAACTCATATATATGGAGAAGTTTCTTACATACCAAAATGTTGAAACTCCTGAATAACACTCTAAATTGAGAAACAGAACAACCCTACCAAATGCATGTAGTTTGAGTGTTTTTCACGTTCTTAGTTACCAAAACACCAAATTTTATGTGAAAGTAGCTTTATATTGGAAAAAAAATGACATTACCAGAAAAGTGTCTTTTAAGTGTCTTTTTTTTTTTTTTAGCATGATAGGCAATAAAGCACTAAAAAGCAGAGCAATCATATTACATGGGAATAAAAATAACTTTTACTAACAACTTGCCTTTAAGTGTTTTTGAGCTCCTTATATACCAAAACGCTAAAACGAATGCAAAACACTCTTTATGGAGAAAGAGAATAACATTACCAAAAACATGTATTTTGAGTGTTTTTGATCATGTTTCCTATAAAAACTCTTAAATACATGCAAAGAACTTTATGTTTGGGAAATTATAGAGCATTTCGAGAAACATGTATTACGAGTGTTTTTAAGTTCTTTAAGTACCATTTAGCTAAAACCCATAAATAACACTGTTTATAGAAAAAAAAATAAATGAATAAAAAGATAGGAATTTATTTATTTTTTTGTTATTCATCTTCATAGGTACCAAGATGCCAAAATTCTGGCAAAATTCAGGAAAATTATGTGAAAAAAGAAAATTATGAAAAAAATTAATTTAACCTTTTTTTCGGACTGTTATGTACCAAACCCTAAAGTGCATGCAAAGCCACCTATATGAGGAAATTAAACGACTTTACGAGAAACCTGTCTTTTGAGTGTTTTTCAGCATGTTAGGCACCAAAACGATTTATAATATGGAAGTCACTCAATATGGGAATCCATCACAAAATTACTGAAAAAGTGTCTTTTCAATGTTTTACGTAGAAAAACGCTAAAAAGGATGCAAACCAACGATTATGAAGAAATAGAATAACATTACCAAAAAAGGCATATTTTCAGTGTTTTTCAGCTTCTTATCTACAAAAAACAAGAAAATGGATATGAAGCACTCTATATTGAGATACAAAAGGACATTACGAGAAAATTGTATAATGAGTGTTTTATAGTTTCACAAGAACCACAAGGCAAAAAACGCAAAAACTCGTGTATATGGATAAGTTTCTTAGATACCAAAATGCTGAAACTGAGGAATAACACTCTTAATTAAGAATACAGAACAACCTTACGATATGCGTGTATTTGACTGTTTTTCACATTCTTAGTTACCAAAACCCCAAATTGCATGCAAAACTAGCTTTATGTGGTAAAAAAAAAAGACATTTCCAGAAAAGTGTCTTTTGAGTGTTTTTGAGCGTTTTAGGCAATAAAACACTAAAAAGGAGGTCAATCACATTACATGGGAATAAAACCATCTTTTACCAAGAACTTGCCTTTAAGTGTTTTTGAGCTCCTTATATACCAAAACGCTAAAACGCATGCAAAACACCCTTTATGGAGAAACAGATTAACATTACGAAAAACATGTATTTTGAGAGTTTTTGATCATGTTACCTCTAATAACGCTTTAATACATGCAAAAAACCCCTATGTCTGGGAAACGAAAGGACATTAGGAGAAACGTGTATTATGAGTCTTTTTAAGTTCCATAAGTACCAAAAAGCTAAAACCTCTTTATAGAGAAAAAAATAAATAAAAAAAATAAATAGGATTTTTTTTTTGTTATTCTTCTTTATAGGTACCGAGATCACAAAATTTTGGCAAAATTCAGGGAAATTATATGAAAAAAGAACATTATCAAAAAAGTTAATTTTAGCTTTTTTGGGGGGACTGTTATGCACAAAACCCTAAAGTGCATGCAAAGCCAACTATATGGGAAAATTAAACGACTTTACGAGAAACCTGTGTTTCTTGTGTTTTGCAGCATGTTAGTCACCAAAACAATTAACAATATGGAATTCATTCTATTTGAGAATCCAAAACAAATTACTGAAAACGTGTCTTTTCCGTGTTTTAAGTAGAAAAATGCTAAAACGGATGCAAACCAGCCAACATGAAAAAAATAGAATAAGATTACCAAAAAGGTATATTTTGAGTATTTTTTGAGCTTTTTACAAAAGAAAAAAAAAAACGCGAAAATGGATGGAAAGCTCTCTATATTGGTTAACAAAAGAACATTACGAGAAACGTGTATAATGAGTGTTTTATAGATTATCAAGAAGCACAAGGCAAAACACGCAAAAACTCGTATATATGGAGAAGTTTCTTAGATACCAAAATGATGAAACTCCTGAATAACACTCTTAATTGAGAAACAGAACAACCTTACCAAATGCGTGTATTTTGAGTGTTTTTTCAAATTCTTTGTTACCAAAACCCCAAATTTTATGTGAAAGTAGCTTTATTTGAGAAAAAAAAATGACATTACCAGAAAAGTGTCTTTTAAGTGTTTTTTTTTTTTTTTTTAGCATGATGGGCAATAAAGTACTAAAAAGCAGGGCAATCACATTACATGGGAATAAAATCAACTTTTACCAAGTGTTTTTTCTAAGTGTTTTTGAGCTCCTTATATACCAAAACGCTAAAACGCATGCAAAACACCCTTTATTTAGAAACAGAATAACATTACCAAAAACATGTATTTTGAGTGTTTTTGATCATTTTACCTAAAAAAACGGTTAAATACATGCAAAGAATCTTCTGTTTGGGAAACGAAAGGACATTTCGAGAAACATGTATTATGAGTGTTTTTAAGTTCTTTAAGTACAAAAAAGCTAAAACCCACAAATAACACTTTATAGAGAAAAAATAAATAAATCAATAAAAAATAGGATTTTTTTTTATTCATGTTCATAGGTATCAAGATGCTAAAATTCTGCCAAAATTCAGGGAAATTATGTGAAAAAAGAATATTATGAAAAAGAGTTAATTTTAGCTTTTTTTTCGGACTGTTATGTACCAAACCCTAAAGTGCATGCAAAGTCACCTATATGGGGAAATTAAAGGACCTTACCAGAAACCTGTCTTTTGTGTTTTTTTTCAGCATGTTAGGCAACAAAACGATAAATGTAGGAATCCATCACAAAATTACTGAAAAAGTGTCTTTTCAATGTTTTACGTAGAAAAACGCTCAATCGGATGCAAACCAACGAATATGGAGAAATAGAATAACATTACCAAAATGTATGTAAGGAGCTCAAAAACACTTTACGTGTTTTTGAGCTTACATACCAAAACGCTAAAACGCATGCAAAACACCCTTTATTGAGAAACAGAATAACATTACCAGAAACATGTATTTTGAGAGTTTTTGATCATGTTACCTATAAAAATGCCTAAATACATGCAAACCCTATGTTTGGAAAATGAAAGGACATTACGAAAATCGTGTATTATGAGTGTTTTTAAGTTACTTAAGTACCAAAAACCTAAAACTTACTAATAACTCTTTAGAGAGAGAAAAAAAAAAAAATTTCATCTTCATAGGTACCAAGATGCCAATATTCTGGGAAAATTCATGGAAATTTTTGTAAAGAAAAATCATTATAAAAAATAATTTTACTTTTTATTTCCGGAGTTATGTACAAACTCTGAAGTGCATGCAAATCCACCTATATGGGGAAATTACACGACTTTACCAGAAACCTGTCTTTTGAGTGTTTTTCAGCAATCTCAACAATATTACTTAAAACGTGTTTTTTCAGTGATTTACGTAGAAAAACGCTAAACCGGATGGAAACCAACCAATATGAAGAAATAGAATAACATTACCAAAAAGATATATTTTCATGTGTTTTTGAGCTTGTTACCTACAAAAAATGCAAAAATAGATGGAAAACACTTGATATTGGCAAAGAAGAGGACATTACGAGAAACGTGTATGAGTGTTTTATAGTTTGACAAGAACTACAAGTTAAAACACTCAAAAACTCGTGTACATAAAATAGTTACTTACATACCAAAAAGCTGAAACTCATCAATAACACTTTTTATTTTGAAACAGAAATACCTTACCCAATGTGTGTATTAGAAAAGTTTCTTACATACCAAAATGCTGAAACTCATGAATAACACTTTTAATTAAGAAATAGAACAACCTTACTAAATGTTTTGAGTTTTTTTTCACATTCTTAGTTACCAAAACCCCAAATTCCATGCAAAACTAGCTTTATGTGGGAAAAAAATGATATTACCAGAAAAGTGTATTTTGAGTGTTTTTGAGCGTGTTAGGCAAAAAAGCACTAAAAAGCATGGAAATCACATTACATGGGAATAATAACAACTTTTACCAAGAACTTGCCTTTAAGTGTTTTTGAGCTAATTACATACCAAAACGCTAAAACGCATGCAAAACACCTTTTATGGAGAAAGAGAATAAAATTACCAAAAACATATATTTTGAGTGTTTTTGATCATGTTATCTATAAAAACGCTTAAATACAGACAAAAAACCTTATGTTTAAGAAACAAAAGGACATTACGAGAAATGTGTATTATAAGTGTTTTTAAGTTCCTTAAGTACCAAAAAACTAAAACCCACAAATAACACTCTTTATTTAGAAAAAAAGTAAAAAAATAAAAAAATAGGATTTTTTTTGGTTATTCATCTTTATAGGTACCGAAATAGAAAAAGGTACAAGGTACAAGGTACAAAATAGAAAAAGGTACATAGGTACAAGAAATAGAAAAACATTACCAAAAAGGTATATTTTGAGAGTTTTTGAGCTTTTTACCTACAAAAAAAAACGCGAAAATTGATGCAAATTACTCTATATTAGAAAACAAAAGGATTTTGCAAGAAAAGTGTATAATGAGTTTTTTATAGTTCAAAAGAACCAAAAGGCAAAAAACACAAAAACTCGTGTATATAGAGAAGGTTCCTAGATACCAAAATGCTGAAACTTATGAATAACACTCTTAATTGAGAAACAGAACAACCTTACTAAATGCGTGTATTTTGAGTGCTTTTCACATTCTTTGTTACCAAAACCCCAAATTGCATGCGAAACCACCTTTATGTGAGAAAAAAATGACATTACCAGAAAAGTGTCTTTTAAGTGTTTTTGAGCGTGATGGGCAATAAAGCACTAAAAAGCAGGGGAATCATATTACATTAGAATAACACAAATTTATACCAAAAACTTGCCTTTAAGTGTTTTTGAGGTCCTTATATACCAAACCGCTAAAAGGCATACAAAACAAACTTTATGGAAAAACAGAACAACATTACCAAAAACATGTATTTTGAGTGTTTTTGATCATGTTATCTATAAAAACGTTTAATTACATGCAAAGAACATTATGTTTGGGATAGAAAAGGACATTACGAAAAACGTGTATTATGAGTGTTTTTTAAGTTCCTTAAGTACCAAAAAGCTAAAATCGACAAATAACACTCTTTATTTAGAAAAAAAAAATATATAAAAAAAATAGGACTTTTTTTTTTGTTATTCATATTCATAGATACCGAGAAGCCAAAATTCTGGGAAAATTCAGGGCAATCATATGATAAAAGAATATTATCAAAAAAGTTTATTTATGTTTTTTTTCGGACTGTTATGTACCAAACCTTAAAGTGCATGCAAAGACTCCTATATGTGGAAATTAAACGATCTTACCAGAAATATGTATTTTGAGTGTTTTTTAGCATGTTAGGCACCAAAACGATAAATAATAAGGAACTCACTCTATACGGGAATCCAAAAAAAAAGCTACTGAAAACGTGTCTTCTCAGTGTTTTACGTAGAAAAACGCTAAAACGGATGCAAAGCAAACAATATCAAGAAATAGTAAAACGTTACTAAAAAGGTATATTTTGAGTGTTTTTGAGCATGTTACCTACAAAAAACGCGAAAATTGATGCAAAGCACTCTATATTCGGAAACAAAAGGACATTGCAAGAAAAGTGTATAATGAGTGATTTATAGTTCAAAAGAACCACAAGGCAAAAAACGCAAAATCTCGTGTATATGGAGAGATTTCCTAGATACAAAAATGCTAAAACTCATGTATAACACTCCTAATTGAGAAACAGAACAGCCTTAATAAATGCGTGTATTTTGGGTACTTTTCACATTCTTAGTTAGCAAAACCCCAAATTGCATGCGAAAAATAGATTTGTGGGAAAAAAAAGATTTTACCAGAAAAGTGTCTTTTGAGTGTTTTTGAGCGTGATAGAAAATAAAGCACTAAAAAGGAGGGCAATCACATTACATTGGAGGAAAACGAATTTTTACCAAGAACTTCCATTTATGTGTTTTTGAGCTTCTTATATACCAAAACACTAAAACGCATGCAAAACACTTTATGGTGAAACACAATAACATTACCAAAAACATGTATTTTGAGTGTTTTTGATCATGTTACCAATAAAAACGCTTAAATAAATGCAAAGAACACTATTTTTGGGAAACGAAAGGAGATTACGAGAAACGAGTATTATGAGTGTTTTTAAGTTCATTAATTACCAAAAAGCTAAAAGCCACAAATAACACTCTTTATTGAGAAACAATAAATAAATAAAAAAGAATAGTATTTTTTTCTTTCTTATTCATCTTCACAGGTACCGAAATGCCAAAATTCGGGCAAATTTCTGGAAATTATGTGAAAGAAGAACATTATCAAAAAAGTTAAATTTAGCTTTATTTTTTAAACTGTTATTACCAAACCCTTAAAGTGCATGCAAAGCCACCTATATGGGGAAATTAAACGTCTTTGCCAGAAAACGGTCATATGAGTATTTTTCAGCATGTTAGGAACCAACACGATATGGAACACCAACACGAACATGGAAGTCAATCTATATGGGAATCCAAAACAAAATTACTAAAAACGTGTCTTTTCGGTGTTTTACGTTTTACGTTTTACGTTTACGGATGTAAACCAACCAATATGAAGAAATAAAATAACATTACCAAAAAGGTATTTTTTAAGTGCTTTTGAAATTGTTACCTACAAAAAACTCGAAAATAGATGGAAAGCACTCTATATTGGGAAGCAAAAGGACATTACGAGAAACGTGTATAATGAGTGTTTTATAGTTTCACAAGAACTACAAGGCAAAAAACGCAAAAACTCGTGTATATTGAGAAGTTTCTTACATTCCAAAATTCTGAAACTCTGGAACAACACTCTTAATTGAGAAACAGAACAATCTTACTAAATGTGTGTATTTTGAGTGCTTTTCACATCCTTTGTTACCAAAACCCCAAATTGCATGCGAAACCAGCTTTTTGTGGGAAAAAAATGGCATTACCAGAAAAATGTCTTTTGAGTGTTTTTGAGCGTGTTAGGCAATAAAGCTCTAAAAAGCAGGGCAATCACATTACATTGGAATAAAAGCAATTTTTAACAAGAACTTGTCTTTAAGTGTATTTGAGCTCCTTATATACCAAAACACTAAAATGCATGCAAAATACACTTGATGGTGAAACAGAATAACATTACCAAAAACATGTATTGATAGTGTTTTTGATCATGTTACCAATAAAAACGCTTAAATATATGCAAAGAACCGTATTTTTTTGAAATGAAAGGACATTATGAGAAACGTGTATTATGAGTGTTTTTAACTTCATTAAGTACGAAAAAGCTAAAAGCCTCAAATTACACTTTTTATTGAGAAAAAAATAAATAAAAAATAATACGTTTTTTTTTTCATTCTTATTCATCTTCACAGGTAACGAGGTGCCAAAATTCGGGCATAGTTCAGGAAATTATATGAAATAAGAACATTATAAAAAAAACTTAAATTTAGCTTTTTTTTCGGATTGTTATGTAATGTTCTTATTTCATATAATTTCCTGAACTTTGCCCGAATTTTGAGCACCTCGTTACCTGTGAAGATGAATAAGAATGAAAAAAAATCGTATTATTTTTTATTTATTTATTTTTTTCTCAATAAAGAGTGTAATTTGAGGCTTTTAGCTTTTTCGTACTTAATGAACTTAAAAACACTCATAATACACGTTTCTCATAATGTCCTTTCATTTCCAAAAAATACGGTTCTTTGCATATATTTAAGCGTTTTTATTGGTAACATGATCAAAAACACTCAAAATACATGTTTTTGGTAATGTTATTCTGTTTCACCATCAAGTGTATTTTGCATGCATTTTAGTGTTTTGGTATATAAGGAGCTCAGATACACTTAAAGACAAGTTCTTGCTAAAAATTGCTTTTATTCCAATGTAATGTGATTGCCCTGCCTTTTAGTGCTTTATTGCCTAACACGCTCAAAAAAACTTAAAAGACATTTTCCTGGTAATGCCATTTTTTTTCCCATAAAAAACTGGTTTCGCATGCAATTTGGGGTTTTGGTAACAAAGGATGTGAAAAGCACTCAAAACACGCATTTAGTAAGATTGTTCTGTTTCTCAATTAAGAGTGTTGTTCCAGAGTTTCAGCATTTTGGAATGTAAGAAACTCCTCAATATACACGAGTTTTTGCGTTTTTTGCCTTGTAGTTCTTGTGAAACTATAAAACACTCATTATACACGTTTCTCGTAATGTCCTTTTGCTTCCCAATATAGAATGCTTTCCATCCATTTTCGCGTTTTTTGTAGGTAACAATTTTAAAAGCACTTAAAAAATACCTTTTTGGTAAAGTTATTTTATTTCTTCATATTGGTTTGTTTACATCCGTAAACGTAAAACGTAAAACGTAAAACACCGAAAAGACACGTTTTTAGTAATTTTGTTTTGGATTCCCATATAGATTGACTTCCATGTTCGTGTTGGTGTTCCATATCGTGTTGGTTCCTAACATGCTGAAAAACACTCATAAGACCGTTTTCTGGCAAAGACGTTTAATTTCCCCAAATAGGTGGCTTTGCATGCACTTTAAGGGTTTGGTAATAACAGTTCGAAAAAAAAAGCAAAATTTAACTTTTTTGATAATGTTCTTCTTTCACATATTTTCCTGAAATTTGCCCGAATTTTGGCATTTCGGTACCTGTGAAGATTAATAAGAAAGAAAAAAAAAACTATTTTTTTTTATTTATTTATTGTTTCTCAATAAAGAGTGTTATTTGTGGCTTTTAGCTTTTTGGTAATTAATGAACTTAAAACACTCATAATACTCGTTTCTCGTAATCTCCTTTCGTTTCCCAAAAATAGTGTTCTTTGCTTTTATTTAAGCGTTTTTATTGGTAACATGATCAAAAACACTCAAAATACATGTATTTGGTAATGTTATTCTGTTTCACCATAAAGAGTGTTTTGCATGCGTTTTAGTGTTTTGGTATATAAGGAGCTCAAAAACACATAAATGCAAGTTCTTGGTAAAAATTCGTTTTCCTCCAATGTAATGTGCCCTCATTTTAGTGCTTTATTTTCTATCACGCTCAAAAACACTCAAAAGACACTTTTCTGGTAAAGCTTTTTTTTTTCCCACAAATCTATTTTCGCATGCAATTTGGGGTTTTGCTAACTAAGAATGTGAAAAGCACTCAAAATACACGCATTTATTAAGGCTGTTCTGTTTCTCAATTAAGAGTGTTATACATGAGTTTTAGCATTTTTGTATCTAGGAAACCTCTCCATATACACGAGATTTTGCGTTTTTTGCCTTGTGGTTCTTTTGAACTATAAAACACTCATTATACACTTTTCTTGCAATGTCCTTTTGTTTCCCAATATGGAGTGCTTTGCATCAATTTTCGCGTTTTTTGTAGGTAACATGCTCAAAAACACTCAAAATATACCTTTTTAGTAACGTTTTACTATTTCTTGATATTGTTTGCTTTGCATCCGTTTTAGCGTTTTTCTACGTAAAACACTGAGAAGACACGTTTTCAGTAGCTTTTTTTTTGGATTTTCATATACAGTGAGTTCCTTATTATTTATCGTTTTGGTGCCTAACATGCTAAAAAACACTCAAAACACATATTTCTGGTAAGGTCGTTTAATTTCCACATATAGGAGTCTTTGCATGCACTTTAAGGTTTGGTACATAACAGTCCGAAAAAAAAACCGGAAATTAACTTTTTTTATAATATTCTTTTATTATATGATTGCCCTGAATTTTCCAAGAATTTTGGCATCTCGGTATCTATGAATATGAATAACAAAAAAAAAATTCTTATTTTTTTATATTTTTATTTTTTATTTTCTAAATAAATAGTGTTATTTGTGGGTTTTAGCTTTTTTGGTACTTAAGGAACTTAAAAAAACACTCATAATACACGTTTCTCGTAATGTCCTTTTGTTTCGCAAACATAATGTTCTTTGCATGTAATTAAGCGTTTTTATAGATAACATGATCAAAAACACTCAAAATACATGTTTTTGGTAATGTTGTTCTGTTTCTCCATAAAGTTTGTTTTGTATGCCTTTTAGCGGTTTGGTATATAAGGACCTCAAAAACACTTAAAGGTAAGTTTTTGGTTGTTATTGGTGTTATTCCAATGTAATATGATTGCCCTGCTTTTTAGTGCTTTATTGCCCATCACGCTCAAAAACACTTAAAAGACACTTTTCTGGTAATGTCATTTTTTTCTCACATAAAGGTGGTTTCGCATGCAATTTGGGGTTTTGGTAACAAAGAATGTGAAAAGCACTCAAAATACACGCATTTAGTAAGGTTGTTCTGTTTCTCAATTAAGAGTGTTATTCATAAGTTTCAGCATTTTGGTATCTAGGAACCTTCTCTATATACACGAGTTTTTGTGTTTTTTGCCTTTTGGTTCTTTTGAACTATAAAAAACTCATTATACACTTTTCTTGCAAAGTCCTTTTGTTTTCTAATATAGAGTGCTTTGCATCAATTTTCGCGTTTTTTTTGTAGGTAACAAGCTCAAAAATTCTCAAAATATACCTTTTTGGTAATGTTTTTCTATATCTTGTACCTATGTACCTTTTTCTATTTCGTACCTTGTACCTTGTACCTTTTTCTATTTCGGTACCTATGAAGATGAATAACAAAAAAAAATCCTATTTTTTTATTTTCTTACTTTTTTTTTTCTAAATAAAGAGTGTTATTTGTGGGTTTTAGCTTTTTGGTACTTAAGGAACTTAAAAACACTTATAATACATATTTCTCGTAATGTTCTTTTGTTTCTTAAACATAAGGTTTTTTGCCTGTATTTAAGCGTTTTTTATAGATAACATGATCAAAAACACTCAAAATATATGTTTTTGGTAATTTTATTCTCTTTCTCCATAAAAGGTGTTTTGCATGCGTTTTAGCGTTTTGGTATGTAATTAGCTCAAAAACACTTAAAGGCAAGTTCTTGGTAAAAGTTGTTATTATTCCCATGTAATGTGATTCCCATGCTTTTTAGTGCTTTTTTGCCTAACACGCTCAAAAACACTCAAAAGACACTT
>NC_087166.1:16228735-16236165 GCF_035594125.1 Scylla paramamosain
AAAAACGTATAGAGGAATAGTAAAAAATTACAAAAGAAACGTTTTTTTAGTGCTTTTCAACTCAATACGTAGAAAACGCCAAAATGCATGTTAATTAATTCTATATCTAGTAACGAAAAGATATTACAAGACACATGTATTTTTTTTGTGTTTTTGAGCTTCTTTGAGTACGAAACGAGAAAAGTATGCATAGTACCCTATATAGAGAAACATAATAAGATAACCAAAAAATTGGTATTTTGAGTGATTTTTCACATTGTTAGATACTAAAACGCTAAAAATGTACGGAAAGTACCTTATATCGGGATAGGAAACGAGATTTCAAGAAACGGGTCTTTTGTGTGTTTTGTCAGCGTGTGCTAGGCACAAAAAATGCTAAAAAAAAAAAAAACGTAAAACAAACATTAATAAAACATCTGGAGAGTTTTTGAGCTACTTACGGCCGTAAAATGATAAAACGCATGCAAATGCTTTATGGAAAAACAAAATAATCCTTTAGCAAAAAACCTTGCATTTTTTTCGAGAAGCTTTTTATGCGTACAAAAAACGCTGAATTGCACGGAAAATAGTTTATAAGGGGAAACGAAAGAACTTTACGAGAAACGTGTATTATGATTGTTTTTGAGCTTCTTAGGCACCAAAACCAGGAAAAAAATGTATGAATATCACACTATATAAAAGAAACATAAATTATTATAAAAAAAACTTGTATTCTAAATGTTTTTAACATTGTTAGGTATCAAAACGGTGAAGTGCATGGAAATATCCCTATAGGGGGAAACAGAACTACGTTTCCAGAATCATATATTTTCAGTGTAATAGCGCGGAAAATGGTAAAAAAAAAAACGGTAAAAAAAAATCCTTATGGAAAATAAGTATCGAGGGTTTTGAGTTATTTTTTACGTCAAAAACACCAAAATGCATACAAACTATCCACTATATGGGGAACCAAAACGACATTACAAGAAACGTTTATTATCATTATGTTTTTTTTTTTTTTTAAGCTTCTTAGGTTCATTTCCAAACGTTAAAAAACGCATGAATAGCTTTTATTTGGAGAAAAAGATTAATACCAAAAAAGTGTATTTTAAGTGTATTTCACATTATTAAGGAGGTATAACAGCGAAATGCATGCAAAGCACTCGATATGGAGAAACTAAAAGTCTTTACGAGAAATCTGTTTTTTTAACTTTAGAGTACCAAACACTAAAATGCATGAATAACCTTCAGAACAGAAACAGAACAATAGTACCAAGAACCGTGTCTTTTGAGTGTTTTTTTTTTTCAGTATCTTACGTACCAAAAACGCAAAAAAACGCATGCAAAACACACTTGTATGGAGAGAAAAGACTAATATTACCAAAGACAAGTTTTTTTGGGGTGTTTTGTGAGCTTAGGTGGAAAAACGCCAAAATACATCCTTCTTAGGTACGAAAATTTTCTATGGAGAAACGAAAAGGCATTACAAGAAACGTAAGCTATGAATGTTTTTGAGCTTCTTAGAGTACCAAAACGCAATAAACCACGAATAACATTCTATATGAAGATACAAAACAACATTACC
This sequence comes from Scylla paramamosain, assembly GCF_035594125.1. Classification (NCBI taxonomy): domain Eukaryota; kingdom Metazoa; phylum Arthropoda; class Malacostraca; order Decapoda; family Portunidae; genus Scylla; species Scylla paramamosain. Next base: position 16,230,300 of record NC_087166.1, read on the forward strand.
GAATACGTGTTTTGAGTGCTTTTTTTTTTCACATTCATAGATACCAAAACACCAAAATGCATCCAACGATCCCTATATAGAGAAAACAAATTAAATTTCTAGTAACGTGTCTTTTATGAGTTTATTAGCGTGTTAAGTACCAAAACGACAAAAAAAAAAAAAAAAATAAGTAAATAAAAAATTAAAAAAAACACCCTATATGGAAAACAAACCGTCACCGAAACCGTCTCTTTTCAGTGTTTTCAGAGTAATTACGTAATCGAGTAATGCTAAAACGCATGAAAAAAAAAAAAACATTTATGGCGAAACATTATATATTTGCGAAAAAAAAAAAATGTTTTTTGGAGTTTGTTACAAAAACGACAAAATGCACACAAAGTACAATTATGGGAAACGAAAGGGCATTACCTGAAACGTGTGTATTATTAGTGCTTTTGAGCTTCTTAGGTACCAAAATATTAAAAGGTATTAATAGTACTCAATGGAAAAGAAAAAAAAACATTACCAAAATTCTGTGTTTTATGTGTATTACACATTATTAGGTGCCAAAAAGCCAAAAAAACAGGAAAAAATAGGCTATAAAGCTGGGAAAGAAAATGATATTACGTGAAACGTGTCTGTTGAGTGTTTATGATCGTGTTAGGCACCAAAATGTTTTTGAGCTACTTACGTACCAAAAAGCTAAAACGCACGTGAAACATGATTTATGGAGAAACACAATAAAAATTACGAAAAAAAACAGGTATTTTAAGGGTTTTCAGATTGTTAACTACGAAAACGCCAAAATGTATGCAAAGAAACGAAAAGACATTACAAGAAGAAAGTGTATTATCAGTGTTTTTAAGCTTTTTAGGTACCAAAACGCTAAAAGACATAAATAGCATTACTCTATATGGAAAAAAAAGTAAGATAAAAACACCTAAAAAACGTAGGATTTTTTAGTTTTATTTCACATTGTAAGATAGCAAAAACGCCAAAATGCATGCAAAGCGTGCCCTCTCTAGGAAACAAAAACGACATTTCCAGAAACATGTATTTTTTTTTCTTTTTTTAAGTGTTTTATGAGCGTGTTAGGCACAAAAACGCTAAAAGGCACGGAAAAGTTCCTCTATTGGGAAAGCAAAACAACATTTCTAAAAACGTGTGTTTGGTGTGTTTTTGAGCTATTTATGTACAAAAACCATAAAACGAATGGAAAACACTCTTTTAAATAGAAAAGAGAATAACCTTTAACAAAAACAAGTATTTAAATGCTTTTGAGCTTGTTACGTACAAAATCGCCAAAATGCATGCAATAAATGAGGAAATAAAAAGACATTGCGAGAAATGTGTGTTATGAGTGCGTTTTTGAGTTTCCCGTCTACGAAAACGCGAAAACCCTGTAATAACACTCTAAACGGAGAAACAAAACAACATCAAAAGAAAAAAAAAACAAACGTGCTTTGTGTATTCTTTTACAATAAGTTAAGTAATTAAATGCATAAATATATGTAAGGTACCCTATATGAGGAAAAAAAAAAAAGACATTTCCAGGAACATGTTTTTTTGAGTGATTATGATCTTGTTAAATACCAAAAACGCAAAAATGGCATGCAAAACACTCCTCTTCATGTAGAAAACATGATAATATTACTGGAAAACCAAGTATTTCGAGAGTTTTGAGTTTATTACCTAGAAAAACGCCAAAATCCTTGATTACACGATCTGAAGAAACAAAAAAGCATTACGAAAAACTTGTGTTATGTGTGTTTTTTTTTTTCAGTTTCTTAGGTCACTAAAACGCTAAAACGCCTAAATATATGGAGAAAATTAACATTATAAAACTTGCATTTTGAGTGTATTTCACATGGTTAGGTACCAAAATGCCAAAATGTACGCAAAAGCATAATTTATAGGAAAAGGAAACGATATATCCAGAAATGTGTTTTTTGAGCATTTATGAGCGTGTATAGGCACCAAAACGGTTAAAAAAGCATGAAAAGTACCCTATATGGAAAAAAGAAACATCATTACCAAAAACGTTTCTCTTCGGTCTTTTTGAGCGAAATAGACTCAAAATATATGTTATTAATAATGTTATGTGTCTTCCTATAAAGTGTTATTCATGCGTTTTAGCGTTTTTGTACCTAAGAACCAAAAACTTTCATAATACACGTTTCTCGTAAAGTCTTTACGTTTCGAAACATGCTTTCTTGCGTTAACAATTTCATTTCCCCATATCAAGGGCTTTTCCATGCATTTTGGCGTTTCGGTACCTAATAATGTGAAATATGCTCAAAACACACGTTTTTTGTTAATGTTGTTCTGTTTCTTCATAGAGTGTTGTTTATAGGTTTAGCGTTTCAATACCTAAAATGTTAAAAAAAAAAATCATTATAATACATGTTTTTCGTAATGTCATTACGTCTACCTATTAAGAGTATTTTGCATCCATTTTATCGTTTTTGTATGCAACAAACTCAAAAAAACTCTCAAAATACTTGTTTTTGGTAATATTATTCTTCTACATAAAAGGTGTTTTGCATGCTTTTTTAGGGTTTCGGCACGTAAGAGGTTGAAAAACACTCAAAAGACACGTTTTTGGGTAAAGTTTTTTTCTATTCCCATTTAGGGTGTTTACCATTGCATTTTAAACACTCAAAAAAAAAAAAACACATTTCTTGAAATGTAGTAATGTTTCCAAATATATTGGTACTTTAACAATGTGGAAAAAAAAAACACTCAAATTACGCGGTTTTTGGTAACGTTGTTCTGTTTCTTTTGTATAAAATGGTATTAACGCGGTTTCGCATTTCGGTACCTCAAGCTGAAAAACACTTTTCTTTTCTAATGTCTTTTTCTTCCCCCACATAGTATACTTTTCATATATTTTGGTGTTATTCTGTAACAACAAGTTCAAAAACACTCAAAATACTTCTGTTTGTGGTAATGTTATTCTGTTTCTGCATAAAGGGTGTTTTGCATGCATTTTACCTATAAAAACGCTAATTAAATACATGCAAAGAACATTATGTTTGGGAAACAAAAGAACATTTTGAGAAACGTGTATTATATGAATGTACCAAAAACCTAAAACCCTAAAATAACACTCTTAAAAGAGAGAAAAAAAAAAATTAAAAAAGTTTGATTTTTTTTTTTTTGTTATTCATCTTCATAGGTACCGAGATGCCAAAATTCCGGCAAAATTCAGGAAAATTATGTGAAAAAAGAATATTATGAAAAAAAGTTAATTTTAGCTTTTTTTTCGGACTGTTATGTACCAAACCCTAAAGTGCATGCAAAGCCACCTATATTGGGAAATTAAACGACTTTTACCAGAATCCTGTCTTTTGAGTGTTTTTCAGCATGTTAGGCACCAAAACGATAAATAATATGGAAGTCACTCAAAAATGGGAATCCATCACAAAATTACTGAAAAAGTGTCTTTTCAGTGTTTTACGTAGAAAAAACGCTAAAACGGATGCAAACCAACGAATATGAAGAAATAGAATACCAAAAGGTATATTATGAATGTTTTTGGAGCTTCTTACCTGCAAAAAAAAAGCGAAAATGGATGGAAAGCAGTCTATATTGGGATACAAAAGGACATTACGAGAAAACGTGTATAATGAGTGTTTTATAGTTTCACAAGAACCACAAGGCAAAAAACGCAAAAACTCGTGTATATAAAGAATTTTCTTAGATACCAAAATGCTGAAACTCAGGAATAAACGCTCTTAACTAAGAATACAGAACAACCTTACCAAAATGCGTGTATTTTGACTTTTTTTTCAACTTTTGAAGTACCAAAACCCCAAATTGCATGCGAAACTAGCTTTATGTGGGAAAAAATGACATTACCAGTGCGTCTTTTGAGTGTTTTTGAGCGTGATAGGCAATAAAGCACTAAAAAGCAGGGTAATCACATGACATGGGAATAAAACATACTTTTACCAAGAACTTGCCTTTAAGTGTTTCTTGAGCTCCTTACATATCAAAACGCTAAAACGCATGCAGAACACCCTTTATGGAGAAACAGAATAACATTACCAAAAACATGTATTTTGAGTGTTTTTGATCATGTTACCTATAAAAAAGCTTAAATACATGCAAAGAACCCTATGTTTGGAAAATGAAAGGACGTTAAGAGAAACGTGTATTATGAGTTTTTTTTTAAGTTCGTTAAGTATGAAAAAGGTAAGACTCCACAAATAACACTCTTTATAGAGTGCTTTTCGTACCTAACATTTTTGGTAATTTTGTTCTTTTCTCCATATAGAGTGCTCTTCAATGCGTCAAATAGGTCTTGGTACCTAAGAAAAAAAAAAAAACACTCATTATAAAAGTTTCTTCTAATGTTCTTTTTCGTTTCCTCATGCAAAGGGTGTTTTGTATACATCTCAGCGTTATGTGGTACGTAAGTGGCTGAAAATACCCAAAAGAAAAAATTTTTGGTTGTCTTGTTCTTTCATATAGGAAGCTTTCATTGTTTTTTTTTATAACTTTGGTACCTAACACGTTCATCAACACTCAAAAGACATGTTTCTAGGAAATGTCGTTTCATCTCCCCATAGATGGTGTGTTCTGGAGGCATTTTGACGTTTTGGTACATAAAATTGTGAAAAACACTCAAAATAAACGTTTTTGGTAATGTTCTGTTTCTCCATATATACAGTGGTACTAAATAGTTTTTGCGTTTGGTACCTAAGACGCTCAAAGACACTAATAATACATCTTTCTCGTAATATCAATTATTTTATCCATATTGGGGAATTTCCATGTATTTTTGGCGTTTTTGTTACGTAACAATGTGAAAAAATACTCAAAATATACGTTTTCGGTAATGTTCTTGTTTCTTCATATATAATGTTATACATGCGTTTTGTGCATTTTGCTACCTAAGAATCTTAAAACACTGATAAATGAAGTGTCTTTTTAATTCTTTTCCTATCGCCATTTAGGATAGTTTGCATGCATTTTTGCTTTTTTTTTATACGTAAGATAAAAAAAAAACTCAAAAAACACGTTTCTGGTAATGTTATTCTGTTTCTCCATAAAATATGCTTTGCATGCATTTTAGCGTTTTGGTACGTAAGTAGGTATAAAAACTCTCAAAAGACACGCTTTTGGTAATGTTTTGCTTTTCCAAATAGAGAGTTTTCGTTGCTTTTTAGCGTTTTGGTATCTAATATTGTTGTGTTTCTCCAAAGAGAGCATTATTCATGCATTTTCGCGTTTTGGTAATGAGAAGCTCAAAAACGCTCTTAATATAATTTTCTCATAATGCCTTTGGTTACTTTATTATGTTTTTTTTTGGGGGGTTAGGAATCTCAAAACATTGAAAAAACACTTGTTTTGGTAATTTTATTCAGTTTTTCCAAGAAAAAAGGCGTTTTGGATGCGTTTAAGTGTTTTTCTATGTAAGCACTGAAATGAAAAGTTTTTGTAATCTTTCTCGTTTTCTCCTATAGGGTGCTTTCCCTTTGGTTTTTAGCTTCTTGGTACCTAACACGCTCATAAACACTGAAAGGACATGTTTCTGGAAATGTTTCCTTTCCCCATATAGTGCATTCTTTGCATGCATTTTCGCGTTGCGGTACATAATAACGTGAAAAAAGCCTTAAAAACACATGTTTTGGTTAATCTTGTTCTGTTTCTCCATATAGAGTATTATTCATACGTTTTAGTGTTGTTACCTATGAAGCTCAATACCACTCAAAATATACGTTTCTTCTTTTAATGTTTTCTTTTCCCCTTTTAGGGTTATTTGCATGTATTTTATCGTTTTTGTACGTAACAGGCGCAAAATTTCTCAAAATGCATGTTTTTGGTAAAGCTTTTTGTTGAGTTTCTCCTCCATAAAGTGTGTTTTGCAACTATTTTAGCG